>NW_027192532.1:1805550-2133994 GCF_041956765.1 Thermoascus crustaceus | reverse complement strand
GAGGGAGGAGAGAGAGAGAGGATGAGAAGAGAGAGAGAGAGAGAGAGAGACGCCCAGGTCTCTGGCGACACCGCATCGAGCAAGCTGAGGACGGCACGGGGCAGCGTAGCAGTGCCGTGTTCCCCGTCCCCGCGGGGTGCCGAGAAGCGGAGATGAGACCCGACAAGAGACACATGACTGCCGCTTCTGGAAGGCACCGTTACATGGCGGGGGAGATGATGGTTGGCTGGTCTCCCCGTCCCTGGTCGCCCGATCCAATCAGAGACAATATGGGCGTTGTTAGTATACATCTACGCCCAGTCACAGCGCCGGCTCTGGCCCGACCACGGAGGCGTTCCTGGCGTTCTAGACGTGTCTGGCCGCTTTCTGCAGGTCACGCTGTCCGACGCTTCGGGTCCGGCGAGAAAGGAAAAAGAAAAAAAAAAGCTTGGATAGCTTCCTGCCTGCCTAGACAGGAAGGTGCCATGTATATATAGAGTCCAGCTACCCCCGCGTTTTCTTTTCTTTTCTTCTTCTTCTTCCTCTCCCCATCCCGCTCATCTTTTCTCTCATCCTGTCGTATCCCGTCACCTTGCCATGGAGAAGGTCCGTCCCCCCATCGTGGCCACCGCCGATACGGCCCGTGTCGAGGCCCCCGTCACCGTCAAGGCCTATCTCATGTGTGCCTTTGCCGCCTTCGGTGGTATCTTCTTTGGTTTCGACTCGGGCTACATCAACGGCGTCATGGGCATGGACTACTTCATCCAGACGTTTGAGGGCCTAGTGAGCAGATCTGCCCGTATGTTCTGGATGCCTGATGCTAACAGCCCAGGACCCCGACACCACCCCTAAAGACCAGTTCATCATCCCCTCGTGGAAAAAGTCCCTCATCACCTCCATCCTCTCGGCCGGCACCTTCTTCGGCGCCCTCATCGCCGGTGACCTGGCCGACTGGTTCGGCCGCCGCACCACCATCATCGCCGGGTGCGGCATCTTCATCGTCGGCGTCGTCCTGCAGACCGCCTCAGCCGGTCTCGGTCTGCTCGTCGCCGGTCGTCTCGTCGCGGGCTTCGGTGTCGGTTTCGTGTCGGCCATCATCATCCTGTACATGTCCGAGATCGCCCCCCGCAAGGTCCGCGGCGCCATCGTCTCCGGCTACCAGTTCTGCATCACCATCGGCCTGATGCTGGCCTCGTGCGTCGACTACGCCACCGAGAAGCGCGACGACTCGGGCTCCTACCGCATCCCCATCGCCGTCCAGATGGCCTGGGCCCTCATCCTGGGCACCGGCATCTTCCTCCTGCCCGAGTCGCCCCGCTACTTCGTCAAAAAGGGCCGCCTCGACCGCGCCGCCCACGCCCTGGCCCGCGTCCGCGGCCAGTCCCAGGACTCCGAGTACGTCCAGCAGGAGCTGGCCGAGATCGTCGCCAACCACGAGTACGAGCTGCAGGTCATCCCCCAGGGCGGCTACTTCACCAGCTGGCTCAACTGCTTCAAGGGCAGCCTGTGGCAGTCCAACAGCAACCTGCGCCGGACGATCCTGGGAACCTCGCTCCAGATGATGCAGCAGTATGTTCCCCCTTCCCTTCCGCTCATTCCAGATGCTAACGGCCCCCAGATGGACCGGCGTCAACTTCATCTTCTACTTCGGCACCACCTTCTTCCAGGCCCTCAAGACCATCAACAACCCCTTCCTCATCAGCATGATCACCACCATCATCAACGTCTGCTCCACCCCCGTCTCCTTCTGGACCGTCGAGAAGCTCGGCCGCCGCCCCCTGCTCATCTGGGGCGCCCTGGGCATGGTCATCTGCCAGTTCATCGTCGCCATCGTCGGCGTCGTCGACGGCCAGAACCCAAAGGCCGTCAGCGCCATGATCTCCTTCATCTGCATCTACATCTTCTTCTTCGCCAGCACCTGGGGGCCGGGCGCCTGGGTCGTCATCGGCGAGATCTTTCCGCTGCCCATCCGCTCGCGCGGCGTCGGCCTGTCGACCGCCTCGAATTGGCTGTGGAATTGCGTCAGTTGCCTTTTTTTATCTTCTCGCATCTCACTCGGTCACTGACAAGCCATCTCTAGATCATCGCAGTCATCACACCCTACATGGTCGGCCAGGACCAGGGCAACCTCGGCCCCCGCGTCTTCTTCATCTGGGGCTCGCTCTGCGCCTGCGCCTTCGTCTACGCCTACTTCCTCATCCCCGAGACCAAGGGCCTCACGCTCGAGCAGGTCGACAAGATGATGGAGGAGACCACCCCGCGCACCTCGGCCAAGTGGACGCCGCACACCACCTTTGCCGCCGAGATGGGCTTCACCGAGAAGAACGACGTCGTGCACGAGGAGGCATGACCTGTCTGTCTTGAATGGTATCACTGTACATGATCATGCATTGTTATGCCGTATGTAGTATGATAATGGATGCAACTTTGAATGACTGTAGATGTTCGCAATTGAAGGCAAACGACTCGGAAGGTACTCTGCGTAGATCTGCAAGTCTTGGCGCCAAGAATCGCCATTTTGATTGTGATGATAACCCGCAATGGGAGTCAAGCTGTCTTGGAAGAAATATTTTTCCTGGCAGGGATGAAGGATGCAAAAGGAAAAGAAAGAAAAAAAAGCTTCCCCACCAAAAGGATGAGGGTGGTTCGAAATGATGGGGGTCGGGGCAAAAAACGAAACGCACCACTCGGTGCCTTGGGGGGTGTGCACCAGCCGCGAATCGAACGCGGGCCTCATCGATGGCAACGATGAATTCTACCACTAGACCACTGGTGCTGTTGTTGTTGCCTATCCTCTTTCCAACTGTCCAATCAAGAAATCGAAGAGGGGCGGTCTAAAACTTTTTGTACATGGAAATTTTCTGAGTTTTATAGTAGTGCTGACTTGGTGATCTGATCACACTCCCTCACTGCAGCGCCGGGATGGGCCTGGACTTAGCTAGCTAAGCGTAAGTGAGGAATTAGTATCCCCTTTAGTGATTATTCTCAGATAGGCTCTGTTTCCTAAATTTCCTGAAAAAATTTTTCTTATCCAAAAAGGCCTTGGATAAGTAAGAGTCTCGAATGGTCTAGTGGTCATGATTTCCGCTTGTCATCCTGTAGATAATCAGGTCAAGCGCGGGAGACCGGGGTTCGATTCCCCGTTCGAGAGTCGGTGTTTTGGATTTTTTTTTATGCTGGAGCTCATACCACTCAAGTCAAACTTGATTCCTGCTGAACAGAGATGTCCATCCATCACTCCTGCTGCCGGCCGGCACCGGCCCGTTCTACAACGAACCGAATGCGAAAGAGATTCTATTTCTTGTTTCAGAGATCTACATGATAGCTCATAGGAGTTGCGCTGAGGACTGTTGTCCGTCTTCTTTTTGTGGCTGTCATACGTGTGCCGCTCTGTAAGCCACCTGGCTGTGCTAAAACTTTGCGTACCCCGATTCTTATATATATATATATACTCACCAGCAATACAGAGAGAAGCCAGATTCTTCTACAGTCTATACATAGGGTATGTTATAGATATCATCACATCATCAGCCAGCACGATGCGCAAGGCAGAATATATATTCTTCTGGATCTAGACTTTGCAAGTTACTTACCCGGACGAACATACTGTATGTACATGCCAGCAAAAGGACTCGACTGCCGCTTTTCCCTCCCGGAATTTATAACAAGGCCAGCCGTTGTAATCAGCAAATCAACCGAGATTATACCCGACAAAAAAAGAAGACAAAACCGCGAAGAGAAAAAGAAGATCCGGCCAAGCCGGATCTTGAAGCTGGACTCGCGGGGAATCGAACCCCGGACCACCCCCATGCTAAGGGGGTATTATACCACTAAACCACAAGCCCTTTGCTTAGTAAGTTCTTTTCCCGTAATCCTTTTGAAGGAAAGGAGAAAAGGGGGTGGGATGGAGGTATATTTTGGTGTGGGTGTTGTATGAGGAGTGTGAAATAATTTTTGTTCATTGTGTGGATTTTCCAGTTTTAAAGAGTATATATAGAGTAGTAATTGCAAGTGAGAACTGTGATGTAGTGTGGTTGACTAGAAATACCTTTTCGTAAAGATCGACAGCCATCTCCCGCAAGAAAATATATACTCGCGAGTGCGCTAGTGGCGGACTCACCCAAAGAACACGCAGCAAGGCGTGTCACATATATACATTACAATAAAGGGCTACCCGACTTGAGAATACAATATATCAAAGACCAGATTCCAATGGAAATTTTATACACCACCTAAGCGACAGAATCCACCTAGCAGGAGGATCTCGTGTTCTGTTGTGGTCAGTAACATAATAGCAGATCTCCGGTATAGATCTCCAGCCCTCTCTATCCACAATCATCAAGAACTGGGGTAGACGAGCAGAACTGCGCATATAATACCGGTACTGGAAAAGCCAAGCGATCTAGCCAATGATTTAATCGCAAGTTACGATTAAGCGCCGCAGCGAAACTCGACATGGTTAAGCATATGCACATATATATATATATATCGCGATATGGTATTATACCACAGTCATTTCTCTTTCCCAATCTGCTACCCTCCCAAGCTTCCCAGGCACGGGAAAAGGAGAAAAGGTCCCACGATCGTCGACTCCTTTGATTTATTCCGATTTTGCGTTGTGCTGTGCAGATTGTAGACAAAAGAAAAGACTGATCCTCCTTGCCAAGACTCGGCCAAGACTCGAGGATACCAATCAGCGTGTGAATAAGTAAGGTTGGAGGGGAATATCTAAATTCACCACCAGAGAGAGCGAGAAAGAAGGGGAGAAGTTCCAAAGGCAGGCAGCAATAGGATTGTTAATGCAACCATAGATGCGCCGATCACACAAGTGCCAAGTCCTCTTTCCCCTCTTTTCCCTTGACGCTGCGATACAGCCTATATTATGTATCTGTAGCATGGTCAATTTAAATGCAAAATATCATTATCATTCATTCATGCAATCTGTGGTATGTTAGGAAACTATGCACAGAGATAGAAAAATACAGGAAGAGGAACTGAAACTGCTGGATATCGTGAGCAAGAACCGAGACCCGAGAATGCAAGCGGAGAACACCCTGAAACTCCACCCTGAAACTCTAGAAATGGAGAACGAGTATGACCGACTCTGAAACTCCAACGCAGAAGACCAACTCCATCAGACGCATTCAAACTAGATCAATAGACTTCAACAACAACCGGGGGCCTGCCCTTTAACAATAGCTGTGAATGAGTAAGAAAAGCATCAGTTGCTGGGCTTTGGGATCGTTTCTCAGGCCTGTGTGCATCCGAATTCATGGTATCTTGACGTATTGTAGTTATTAGCTCGTTTTATCACTGGAATGATGTGACCGAACAAAAATGGTTATAGACGGGTTCTGTTTCTCTTTCTTCTTTTATTCTCCTCTCCGTCCCTCGTTTGCATCTGGAATCTAGCTTCGCATGTTGAGGACGCGGCTAGCCCGCCGCGTACGGACTCATCTTGCGCAACTTCTCGCCATACCGCGCCAGCAGAAACGGCGCGGGCCCGCCGATCCCGATGGCGATAAAGGCCAGCAGGCTGTTCCCCCAGCCATAGTCCAGCGCCTCATACAGGGAGGGTGCGAACAGCGGGAACCCAAAACCCGCTAGAGATCGCAGTACCGTGGCTGCGGCGAGCGCGCTGGCTGCAAACCGCGTGTACGAGTCGACGATGTACGTCTGGATGCACTGGAAGGAGACGATGACTCCGGCTGCAAAGAGGCACGCGCCGACATTGGGCCCCATCCAATGCGTGCGGTACTGAGCCGTCCAGCCGTAGATGAACAGCCCGACGGGGGTGAGGGCTGCACCGAGGACGATCAGCGGGCAGCGGTACTCGGGCTTTCCGACGCCGTTGTTCCTCGCCGCCAGACGGCGGTAGATCCGGTCGTTCAGCGGGGCGCAGATCTGCGAGCCCAGCCAGAATCCCAGCCCCAGCGAGACGTAGTTCAGGCCGCCGATGCCGATGGACTCGTTGTAGTGGTCCGGACTGGTCCACAGCGCCGGGAAGGTCGACAGCATCAGGTACATCATGCCGTACATGTAGGCCATGTAGATTGCCAGGACCTGCACGATGGGCTGCGTGGCCAGCAGGCGGAACGGACGCACCAGCGACGCGCGCAGGACGGACCACACGGTGCGGTCGGGGGTCTCCAGCTCGGTGTGCCAGGTCGAGTCGCCGGTTTCCTTCCTGAGCCGGGCGGCCTTCCTCTTCAGGATGGTCGGGGCGTGCGTCTCGCGGAGGAGGAAGAAGCCGACGCACTGGATGACGGCGTCGGCGATGGACGTGGCGTAGAAGACCCATCGCCAGGTTGTGTTCTCCGTGATGAAGCCGCCGGCGACGGGACCTGCGGCCGGACCGAGCAGGGGCGCGAGACTATAGATGGCGACAGATCTTCCACGTTCCTCTGCGCGGAAGCAGTCGCTGAGCACTCCACCGCCGATCTGGGGAAACGTTAGCTCGATCATAAAGAGAATCATGGGAGGTGAGACGTACAGCCAACGGGGCACTACCACCCAGTCCCGACAGAAAGCGAAAGGCGATCATCTGTCCCTTGCTCTGGGACACGCCGCAGCAGATGTTGAAGACGAGATAGAACAGGTTGGCCAGCTGCAGCACGATCACCCGGCCATACATCTCGGACAGCGGGCCGAGCAGCAGCGGCCCGACGGCGTAGGCCAGGATGAAGACGGACAGGGTGAGCTGCGACTCGACCTGGACGGTGATGCCGAATTCTGCCGAGATGGCGCGCAGGGCCGGAGCGACCATGGACGAGGAGACGGGCGAGATGAAGGTGAAGCAGGAGACGACGATGGTGGCCGCCCATTTCGTCCTCGTGGGCCAGTTCTTGGGGTTCTCGGGGTCGTCGGGGCCGCTCCAGGTGACCTAGTCCTGTTAGCCAGAGGCCAGAAGAATGATATCGAGTAAGGATCTGTCATACCAGCCGAGGATCTTTCTGCGATTTCTGCGACTTCCGGGAGAGCGTCTTCTCGATCGTCTCCTCGAGACGGCCCGCTTCGAGGTCTGGAGATGCACCGCCCTGCACCTCGATGACATCGTCCAGAGACGACGATGACTCGCTACTCACACTTCCATCATCTTCCACCGAGTGCTGACTGGCGCCATCACTGTCGTAGGTACACTGGTCGTCGAGATGCTGGGGCGAATATACGCGGTGGGCAGGAGGCAGCCTGGCGGACCGGCTCGACGCCGCCGTGACGGTCTTACTGAGGTCGCTCATGGCGACGAGGGCGTCCTGTCTACTCAGTCGATGACGATGAGCTCGGCAAACGGCCGGAGATGGAGAGGTCGTCCGGGCTCATGTGTTATATATCCCGGCAGAGAGTCTTCCACGCCCTTCACCGCAGGTTTCACCAGAGCCTGCCGTGACAGCCATGTGGCGACAGAGACAGTGCAGACAGAAAACCCTGATTCCGTCGGCTATTCTCTGCGCTATCACGACGCACCGGCATCAGAACAGACAGGGTCCGGATGGATTAGTATATAGCGGTCAGCCAGTAGACCGGCTCCAGCCCGAGGGTCCGAAGGGCCCGGCATGGCTGCATCCGACGCCATCCTCTGGCCTCTCACTGGCCATGGCGGTCTGGACACGGGGCATAAAATGGATAAAAAAGCACCATCCAACGTCTTCTCCACGCTGAAAACGACGGCGTTCGGATCTCGGCATTGTCACCTGACCTGCGAACCCTGCCCTAGCCCTACATCCCGATCGGGAAGCTCGGCGTCTATCCATCGATAAGAAGATGGAGATGAAAGACACGATAAGATCACCCCACTCTTGTGCGATAAGATAGACAGCGAGATAACGCTGGATCTATATCAGGTTCGATCCTGAGCGTCCTGAGGCCTCACGATGCTCGTCAAGGATATAGACACCGAGTGCTGGTCCAGCCATGGACGCGTGCGATCTGCTCGTGCTCAACGGCACCGTCGTCACGGCCGCAGATGTTGGTCGTTATGATATCGCCGTGAAAGGTGGCAAGATCGCGCTGCTGGCGCCGACGGGGGCTCTGGCTGGGATGTCTGCCAGCAAGGTTATTGACGCCGAGGGTGGTTATGTGATGGTAGGTCACCGCCTGCTCTATATACAAGCATGCGTTGACACTCCAGCCCGGCGGCATCGACGCCCATGTCCACCTCGAGGAGCCCGCCATATTCGGCGGCAAGGGCGAGTCGTCTGATACATTCGAGTCCGGTTAGTATACAGCTGTGGAGACGCTCACGGATATCCCCGCTGACTGCTCCAGGATCCAAATCGGCCATCGCTGGCGGCACAACAACCATCGTCGCTTTTGCGCCACAGAAGAAGACGGAGAGATCTCTGCTCAACGTCCTCAAACAAACCCAGGCCAGAGCGGCCAAGGGCTGCTACTGCGACTACGGCTTCCACATGCTCGTCTCGACTCTGGGCGAGCAGATGCTGTCCGAGTTCGGGGCACTGCGCGACGAGGGCGTCTCCTCGCTCAAGATCTACATGACCTACGCAGCGCTGCAGCTGCGCGACAGCGAGATCCTCGACGTGTTGCTGACGGCGCGCAAACACGGCATCACCACCATGGTGCACGCCGAGAACGGCGACGTCCTGACCTGGATGACGGACCAGCTCGAGGCCAGCGGGCTCTTCGCGCCGCGATATCATGCGACATCCCATCCCACGCTGATCGAGACCGAGGCCACCAACCGCGCCATCGTGCTGAGCGAGCTCATCGACACCCCGATCCTCATCGTCCACGTCTCCGCGCCGCCCGCGGCCAGGACGATCCGTGAGGCGCAGACCCGCGGCCTGCCCGTCTACGCTGAGACCTGTCCGCAGTATCTCTTCCTGACGCGGGAGGACCTGGCGCACCCGGGCTTCGAGGGCGCCAAGTGCGTGTGCTCGCCGCCGCCGCGGGATAAGACGGACCACGAGGCCATCTGGACGGGCCTGCAGAACGGCACCTTCACCGTCCTGTCCTCCGACCACTGCGCGTTCCGCTACGACGACGTCGAGACGGGCAAGAAGTCCGCCATCACGGCCAAGCACCCCGTCGGCCGCTTCCGCTCCATCCCCAACGGCGTCCCGGGCATCGAGACCCGTCTCCCGCTGGTCTGGGGCGCCGGCCGGCTGTCGCCGCAGCGCTTCGTCGAGGTGACCTCGACCAATCCGGCGCGCCTGTACGGGCTGTACCCGCGGAAGGGGGCGCTCCTCCCGGGCGTGTCGGACGCGGATCTGGTGATCTGGTACCCGTCCATGGCGCCGTTCCAGCTGAAGAACGAGATGCTGCACCACAACGTGGACTACACCCCGTACGAGGGGTACACGATGACGCAGTGGCCGCGGTACACGATCCTGCGGGGGAAGGTCGTCTACGACCGGGATAATGGAGGTGTCGTGGGGGACAAGAGCTATGGGGAGTTCGTCAAGAGGGACAAGAGTTCCTTGCCGGGGCCGCGCTCGCAGGGTGAGTGGAATGTGGAGGCTTTCTAGCGGCTGCCGCGCATCTACTTGAACATATATCCTCTACCCCTACGAGCAGAATTGGGTATTACGGAATGAAAAAAAAAAAAATCATAGACGTACATCTTCCGAGGCCGATAAAAAACTTCCCCCATCCATTCCATTCTATACTCGCTTATACCCAGCCCTAAACACGGCGACCAGCCCGCTAAGCAGCAACCACACGAAAAAACATCAAAAAGGAAACTGTCTTGGGAGACACATCGCAAATGACAAGAGTGGGATTCGAACCCACGCCCCCTTACGAAGATCAGGAAACTCGGAAGAGTTGTATTAAGGTTTAGCTACCTTAACCTGACGCCTTGGACCAACTCGGCCATCTTGCCTTGTGCGGTTGTTGTGGGGCTGAGGGGAGAAGAGCTTTTGTGTAGCCTGGACAACTTCAATCGCCGAGGGAAACTAATTGTGAGATCAGATTTTAGCAGACACAACTAAATAACTATTCAACAATTGAAGGCGGCGGTGGGTGCAAATATACAAAAAAAGTCCTGGTCCCAATTGCAGTGCCGGCTCTGCAACAATGGTATCGGTTATCACGGCAGAACCAGAAAGAAGAAAGATGGGCTCGATAAAAAAGAAGGTAGCAAGCACATCCAATAGTTGCCTACAGAGGTATGCATATATACGGATAGATCTAAGTTATTCCGACTCGATCAAGTTTTGATCCGACTTATCTCAATAACGGCCCAATTGTCATTTATCGCCTAGAAAGGTAGCATACCACTCCAGCGCTGCAGCAGCCCGGATACAAATCGGGACTGGCGGAGGGACAAACCTTCCTACAGCGTTAAGAGCGTGGATCCCAGATGGCGTTAACTTCAGTCTGCAACTCTTCTGCTCTATCTGGTCTATCTATTTTATTGGTGCGCATGAACTGTATATGGATGACATGCAGATGTTTAGGGTTAAGGAAGTTTTATCCTGTATTAAATATACAACCCGTTGCACATAATTCGTACAGTAGTACTACTGAAGCCGAATGCTTCGGTTTGCACGTCGATGATATCCAAGGTCCGTCCCTTCGAGTCGACGCCGGCTTTGAGCTCCTCGAGGAGCTTGCCCAGGAGGTCTTTTCGGTTTGAGTTGCTGGCTAGACGCTCGTTAGGGTTTTATGGCCATCTTGTTGATCGTCTTGTTAGGGCTGAGCTTTGTATGAAGTCGGAAAATGGTCACTCACTTGACGAAGCTTGCTTCTTCCTTCGAGAAGGTTTTGGATAGAAGCTATCGGGAGGTATGGGAGGAGGTTCCTGACATACTTGATTGTCCACGGCATATGCCTGGAGACGGTGGCGAGGACGACCTAACTGATAGGTTAGAGGAGCGCAAATTCAAAGCATCGACAGACTTACACGCCCCCTCACCGGCGGCATGAGGGCAGCCCTGGAGCAGGGGTGATCGTCCACGAGGACTCCATAGTCTGAATTTTATCTATCGTCCTTCCTGTTCTGTGATGTAGCCATGGACGATGTGCGGTCATGGACCAGAGCCGATTCGAGTTGCAAAGAGTCAGTGTGGCACACAGCACAGTCCTGTTGATAGCGCGGAGTTGTTAAGCTTTGGGGGCCTTACTGGAGCCCAGCAGGCTGGAGTACTCCAGATTCGTCCATTGTCAGTTGGTCTTTGCGTGCTGTCGCGCAAATAAAACGGCCTGCGTACCCAGCAGTCATCAACTGGCATTGTTTGCGCCGTTCTCTTCAAGATGGCTGCTGAAGACGGTGGATTAGTCAAGCATCCCCTTGTCAAAACTCCTGAAAAATTTGTTAGTCATGACAGGACATCGCAGATGTGGGCAGGTTAATAAGTTGAGGGATGTTGCTCTGCCAATATATGAGACTCGAGGTACTTATATGTATGGGGCCTCGGGAATCTATATCCGCAGACCTCAATCCGCAGCAAACAAATTTCTGCTTGGACCGTGACGACAGACTGACCCGTACCAGGGGCTCATCCTCACGGACCTCATTCTCCGAGCTCGTCGAGAACATCTCCGCAGCGGTCTCTGCATCCCTGCCTCAGCTAATGTCCTAGCGCTGCGAAAACCCCCACGCCGAGTGGCACAGACCGACGATCTCCCCAGGTTATATCTCGCTGTCATCTCGGTGAAAACCCCGCGTCCACAGCGGGTTTCGCCCTCGATTTTCCTGTTGGTCACTGCGCACAGGAGGAAAAGATGCATTGCCGGACGGACTCAGCATGAAGGCCCGTCCTGAACACTGAAAACGGAACAAACCCCGCTCTCTTTGCTCGGTACAGCACGCGGCGACGTCCCGTCGGCTTTTGACCTGCCTTGACCATGGATACGACGTTCCATGCGCTTAGGCTCCAGCACGGCGGCCCTTGGAATGGGTGAGCAGATATAAATCGGCGATGGGGTGCCCCGGCATCGTCGTTGTCGTCACCCGGCCAAGGATCCTGAAGTGACTTCGACGGCAAGTTGCAGAACAATGCGGAACCGTATAGCGGCGTTTTTCCTTTCTCTCGCCCTCAGCGTGCAGAGGGCCGATGCACTGGACAATGGCCTCGCGCTGACGCCGCAGATGGGATGGGTGCGTTCTTATTTTTCCCTCGTGGGTACCAAGTATGTACCATAGTTCACAACATTGACGGAATGAATATGCCAGAACACGTGGAACTCCTTCGCCTGCAGCCTGAACGAGTCGGTCATCCTCGACGCGGCCGAGAAGATCGTCAAGCTCGGCTTCAAGGATCTCGGGTACGAGTACGTCGTTTTGGACGACTGCTGGTCGAACGGACGCAACGCGTCGGGGTATCTCGTCCCGGATGAGGAGAAGTTCCCGAACGGGATCGCACACCTCGCGGAGAAGATACATGCCCTGGGGCTCAAGATAGGTATCTACTCCAGCGCGGGGACTATGACCTGCGCGCGGTACGCGGGCTCGCTGGGCTATGAGGAGAAGGATGCTGCTGTGTGGGCGAGCTGGGGAGTACGCAGCACCAAGCCTTACTATGTTGAACACATATCAAATGCTAGATACTAACGACAATGGCACAGATCGACTACCTCAAATACGACAACTGCTACAACGAAGGCGAAGAAGGCACACCCAAGCTCTCCTTCACCCGGTACAACCGAATGAGCAAAGCCCTCAACGCGACGGGCCGTCCGATGCTGTACTCCCTCTGCAACTGGGGGGGTCGACGGGCCGTGGAACTTCGCGCCGACGATCGCCAACTCGTGGCGCACGACGGGCGACCTGTTCAACGTGTGGGATCGCGAGGATCCGGAGTGTCCCTGCGCGGAGCTGGACGGGCTCGACTGTAAACTGCCGGGTTTCCGGTGCTCGGTCATGAATGTGCTCAATAAGGCCGTATATTATCCGTCCAAGGCGTATCCGGGGGCGTGGAATGATCTGGATATGCTGCGTACGTTTCTCCAACTATCATATATATCCCAATCGACTAACACATGGTATAGAAGTCGGCAACGGCGGCCTGTCGGACACCGAATCCATCGCGCACATGAGCCTCTGGGCAGCATTGAAATCCCCCCTCCTAATGACCAACGTCCTCTCCCGCATCGACCCGCCCACACTCTCCATCCTCCAAAACCCCGCCGTGCTCGCCGTCTCCCAAGACCCCCTCGGGTCCGCGGCCACCCGTCGCTGGCGGTACCACGTAGAGGGCGGGGGAGAGATCCAGATGTACACCGGCTCCCTCAGCGGGGGAGACCAGCTCGTCCTCCTCCTCAACAACAGCCCCAAAGAAACCACGATGAATGCCTCCCTGATCGACATCTTCTGGGACGAAGGACCCAGCGGGACGGCGGCGCAGGTCCAGCGGAGCTGGGACGTCTACGATCTGTGGGCGAATCGGATGAGTAACGCGCAGGCTGCAGCCATCATCAACGGAACAGCCTTGTCAGACTCGAGGTATAATATGACCGCCAAGGGCGGCGCGAGGCACGTGTACGCGCAGGTGCCGCCGTCGGAGTCGAAGGAGCTGATGGGCGAGAGGGTCGGGACGGTGCAGGCGAGGGGGACGGTGGTTGCGCGGGTTCCAGCGCATGGGGTGGCGATGTTCCGGTTGCGAGAGAGGGCGAGGAAGGACGAGCTGTAGATGTAGATGTGCTGCGGAAGTACCGTAGCTATGTACGGCACAGGAGTAGGGGGACATCTATAAGCATGCTCTATAAAAAAAACCGTAGGGTCGGGGTTATATATACATACATCGAAATGAGAGATAAAAATTACTCCCTATCACCGCAGAAGAGATAGAACAATTACAATTGAATCTATCTAAAGCATGATAACAAGCCATGGTGAAGAAAACCACCATGATTTATGAAAAAAAAGAGAGAAATCTTTTTAAAAGCTCCAGGACCCTCTTGGAAGTCTTTGAGATCATAATTCCTTTCTCCATTCACATACGTTTTACTAGCTTCCAGAGACAGCTGAATAGATCTAGAAAGAGACAGGGATTTCATCAACGAAGGAAGGGATTGATCCAGATACCAGATCCAGGGATCTACCACAATACATCAGATCTACCTCTATACGCAGATCTTTGCATAGTCTGAACTAAAAACAACATTCTTGTCTGACAGACAGAAAAGATACCTGACAACAAACAGTATCTACCAGCTAGGCAGGCACATAAATAAAATAAACCCATCCTACAAAACGTACACGCACACCAACAATCCAAGCTGAAAAAATTCAACATTGACATGACATAAGCACTGTACCTAGGTATATAATATACTACACATACATACATACAAAAAAATCTATCATGATCACGATCACTACACATCAGTGACTTGCAAGGAATAGGAGATGTTGTGAATATCTGTAGAAACAACTCAATATGCAAAATGAAGAACAAAAGAGAAAACCGCTCTACCCCGTGCTTGCTGCCAATTCAACGCCGTATTGAGAACTACTGACCACCGAGCCGCCCATCCAGTGTGATATCGGAAAAGAAGAAATGAGGGGAGGAAAACCTGGATCCGGCTCAAGGCAGGTCTGGAAAATGCATATGCACAGGAAGGGGACAGAAAGTAAACCAACATCTCTGTCATAAAAAAGAAATCAGGGGTCACGGCTGCGGAGACAGCACTCGGGCAGGTATAGTACTATCGTTAGGTAGCATTATCATGGGAGCCTGGTGGGGATGCCACCACCGCAAGACAAGATGTCAACTGGTCTAACCGCTCGCCTCGGCTTTGCTCTCTTCTTTCTGCGAGATGCCCTGCTTCACAAGCATCGATCCGTCTGTCTGGGACTCTGAAGACGGGCGCAAGACGCTCTTCGCCATGGCCGCCCGACGAGCCTCCGCCCCAGGGGCAGCAGCTGAACTGACAGCTGCAGCAGCGGCACCCTCCTTCAGCCGTTTCATCCTCTCAGCCCGTCCCTCGCCTGCAAGCGCGCTCAGCATGGGCTCGATCGAGTCGGACCGCCAGTTGGCACGGGCACCAATGGCCGCGGGGGCGTTCTTGCCCGGGATGGGAGCGATGGCGGCGGCGCCTCCGACGCCAGCCTCACCCCACATGCGGACGCGCTGGACCTTGCGGAGCTTCGCGAGGCAGTAGACGCAGACGATGCCGGAGATGGCGACACAGGCGATGGAGACAAGGCCGAAACCGAGATCGGACTCTTCGATGAAGTTCTTCAGGTTCATGCCGTAGAGTGCTGAGAAGAGAGTCCCGGTAGCGAGGCCCAGAGTGCCGATGCTGAACTTCAGATCGAGCAGCATGAGGGAGTTGCGGTTTGCGTCCAGGATAGCTTTGACACTGCCAGACGTTAGACAGTCGACCCTCATGGTAGAAAGAATAATGGACAGGGAAACTTACACTTCCTCCGTATTACGGATACCAGTCACCAAGTTCCCGCTGGCCTGGACGATCTCATCGCACACCTTGTGATATGACTCGAGCAACATTTCTACCTCCTGGTGGTCATTTTCGGCCCGCTGGATGCCCTTGGCCCTCTCCGTGAGGTACATCGCAGCCAGGTCGTCATCGGCCTCCAGGAGATCGTCAATGGCATCACGGACCAGTCTGGCCTTCTGCTCAAAGGTACCCAACTTCTTCGAGTAGATCAGAAGATGTCTCAGCTTGTCCCGGTCAATGTCCTCTTCGAGGGCGCGGAGAACGCGCACGACAGGTTCCCTAACGCCTTCGAACTCGCCTTCCAGACCGCTCGTCACGCTGATCAGGACGGCTTCCAAAGCACGGAACTCGTACGGCAGTGCTCCTGCCGACTGCGCCTGTTTCTGTCGCAGCTTGCCTTCCAGGTCGTACATGAAAACCGACTGGGTATAGGAGTCGGTGGAACCGTAAGCGTCGAAGACGAGTACGCGATCCGCTTTGATGAGGACCCGGAGGTGCAGCAGGCTAATGAGTATGGCGCTGGGCCGGACAAGAATGTGAGGCAGAACGGAGGAGTCGATCTTGCGTAGGTCTCGGGGGAGAAGGCCATACTTTATATCGGACGCCACGGTTCAGTTTCAACAATCACAGACAGAACAGGGATAGAGGATGCGCAAAGCAGGCATTGTGGGGGTACTACCGACCTTGGCAATCAATTCACTCTTCTTAAACTCCCCATTGACGAGCGTGACGTTTCCATTCCCATCGAACTCGGTACATCGCAACCGCAGCTCGTTCGGGGCCTTCGCGGTCAAGGTGCGCCCCAGGTTGAAGATGTTCCCCTCGGCGCCGTCGTCAACTGCCGTTGTCACCTGCGGCACGCCGCCGCCCCGGTTCAGCGGGGGGTCTAGCTTCCCGCGCTTGAGATCAAGAAGCCTGCGCAGGAGCGGTCGACGCCCGGTAGATGCGCTGCGTGAGAGCGCGGAGTATGCGTTGGACCTCTGGCAGGACGCGGTGGGCCGAGACAAGGGGCGTCGGGAGAAGGGGTTGAAGATGGGGAAAAGCGACGCCTCAGCATTAGCCTGGCATGGCACAAGATCCAGACAGGTCGAGTTCGAGGATCTGCGCAGGGGATGAGAGCGCGGGACGCGCTGGTTCGCAGCGCATGGGGTCGGGTTGGGCGTAAAGAAGCAGAAGGAGTCGGACTGGGAGCGGAGATACCGCAGCAGCGACGCGGAGGGGGCCGACGGCTTGAGCTGAGACGAGGACAGCATCTCGCAGCTTCGTCCAAGCTGGCCGGCAGCTCGAGAGATGAAGCGGGGTTTCTCGTCGCGACTGGAGAGAAAAAGGTCGTCGGCGTTGAAGACGACCGTCCTCGGGCGGAGAAGTCGCCCGGAACAATGTTGTCCCGCATACATCTAGCTTATCGCGCGACCCATGGAACAGGAAGATCTACAACAGAACAACATAAACACAACACCTCAATTCGCCTCAACTAGGGTATACGCTTGTAACACTCTACTACAAGGATGTTGTGGCACACGGCTCTAGTCTGTCCAACCCACCAGATGCCCAAACTACCTTTGCTACCTGTTTGGTCTGCAAATCAAACGCGGTGGACAGCTACTACACCAGACCAATTGCACGAGTGTCCTGCACAGAGCCAGCAGGACATGGAGCTGAATGTATCTGCGCGGCAGGTACGCCGGCTGCAAACCAGATATATCAGATGTGATTCGCAATAAGTGCAGCCATGCCAGGAATCGGCACTTGTTAGCACTCGATTACCAATCGTCATCGTCGTCCTTTTCATCATCTGCACAAATGAACAGTCAGCAATCTAGTAAAGCTGCCATTGTAACTTTGTAAAAACATACCGCTGCCGCTGACTTTCTGCTTTCTTTTAGCGAGAGCGTCCTGCAGAGCCCCTGCCAGTCCGCCCTGCGGACCTCCACCGGACGGTGTCGACGCCGCAGGAGTATCGTTGGCCGCGCCAGGGACCATGGCCGCACTTCGGTCTCGCTTCTCCGAATCCTTGACTTTGCGCAGGCCACCACCGCCCGCGGCTCGGATGGATGCCAAGAGATCTTCTCTTCCTCCGCCGCTGGGCTTGGGTAGAGGAGGTGCTGCGCCCCCTGGCCCTGGAGGAGGCGGTGGAGGAGGAGGCGGCGGAGCACCTGCGCCTGCTGCTGGAGGAGGGGGAGGAGGAGGGGGTGGTGGTGCACCAGAGCCAGCTGGTGGGGGAGGAGGTGGTGGAGGGGGAGGAGAAGGTCCAGAAGACGGCGGTGGTGGTGGGGCAGGAGGGCCTGCTGGCGGAGGAGGAGGAGGAGGTGGTGGTGGTGGTGGACCTGAACTGGATGGCACTGGAGGAGGTGGAGGGGGAACAGGTGGACTGGAGACGGCTGGCGGGGGAGGAATGGGCCGAGTAGAAGCCGGCGGGGGCGGCGGCGGCGCAGCAGCTGGACTTCTCGGAGGCGGTGGTGGAGGGGCCGGTGAAGAGGGAGCCGCATGGGGTATCTTGGGAGGCAGCTGAGGCGGTACCGCAGGGCTGGCTGCACGGGGAGGGGGTGGAGGAGGAGCGCTCGGTGCGGGACTGCGACTCGGCGGAGCTGGCGGCGCGGACACCTTCCGGTCTCCCTGGGACGGGGGAGGAACCCCGAATCTCGGAGCGCTGTCGTCCATCGCGGTCTTCGGGGGCCGCGGAGGCGGTGGAGGCCCGGGCGTCGATCCGGACGCAGCCCGCGGTCGTGCAGGAAGTGCCGGACCCGGGGTGTGGGCGTATTTGCCAGCCTCTGCGATGGGCGGAGGGGCACGGAACCTGGGGCGTGGCGGAGAGGGTTCGCGAGCGGTCGGCTCGGGACTGGGAGAGGCATCTGCGCGGGCTCTCCGCGACGGGGGAGGGGGTGGAGGGGCTCCTCGTCGACTGCCGCCGGTGTTCTGCGGGCTGATGATCTTGGGGGGAGGCGGCGCCGACGGCGGCGGAGGGGGGGGAGCTTTCCCCTTCCGCTGGTCCTCCGCCGGGGCCTCTGCGGTCCCATCGCCATTGGCCTGCTTCTGCTCGATATACGACTTGATAAAGTCCGAATTCTCCGCGATCTGGTCCTCGGTGATGCCCATCTGCAGGAGTTCGTCCAGAAGCCCCCGCCAGGATGGATCGACGGAGTCGAGCGGAGACGGTCTGCTGGGGGGCTGAGACTCGGGGGGCGGAGCGCTGTGGATGCCCGACGGGGACCGATGGCCCCCTAGTATGCTACCGAACAGGGAACGGCCGACACCCTTGCCGTTGGCGACGGGCGCTGGGCCTTGTCCTCGAGTCGAGGCGAACGGGGCCTGCTTGGTCTCCTTGCTGGCATGCTTCTCCCGCTCGTGCATCTTCTTGATGAAGGTCTTGGCCTCCTTCTCATCGGCGAAGGACAGACCGGCAGGGCACTCCTCGAGCTCGAAGGTGTGGAAGAAGGTGCGGTCCTGGTTGTAGGCGAAGCCGTCGTAGATCTCCTGGTCCCAGATGACGCCTCGTCCGGCCGGCTGTGTCGATGTTAGCAACGGTGTCCCGTTCTCCGGTCAGGGGCTGGCGACCTACCGACACATCGACCAATTTGATCCAGAACGTGTGGCCGACCAGGTCATTGCAGAGGACGGCCGCCCCCTGCAGACCGGTGTACTTCCATCGCTGGGGATCGGGATAGGCGACGTAGAGGCGCGCGACGGCGACGGCGAGGATCTTGTTGGCGGGCTTGGGGACGGTTCTCTTCACGGTCTCCTTATCGGCATCGCTGAGGATGGACGGCATGGTGAAGCTCTACGGCGTGAGAGAAATGGTGACAGCTTCACGAGAGAGCAAGAGGAGAGGGGTTAGGCGCCAGGATACTGATCGAAGGCCCCCAGACGCATCGCAAGGCTGGTGGCACGACTCAGGGACGGAGCTGAGCGAGAGACGAGGAACGGGTGACAGAAGTGGACGGAGAGGATGCAATGAAACAGGTGAAGCTCCGGCCCTGGACGAGGCCGCAGACAGCGCGGAGGAAGAAGACGATGGAGAGAGCGTCGGGCAGCTGGAGGAGATGAAGATGCTCCGTTCTCGACGACGTCGCAGTCTTCGTCGGCGGCTCCGGACACGCTGAGCCACGCACCGCCCCAGCGGGTCTTGGCCTGGGGGAAGATGTATACAGCAGATATCGTTTAGACAGCTATATGCGCACAACAGGACTAGTAAAATTGAGTTCTATTATGTAGAACTAAGTCTATAATTTGCCACTTTTTCCTTCCAGCTTGAGGAATAGTGTCTGATTTCTATGATGCAGCTGAGCTCGCACTTCTGGCGGTCTGCCCAACCGACGTCATCGTGTCCACCAGTTATATAGCTGCCTGCACGACAGCCACACCCAGATATATATTCCTCTTCCACTATTTCTCATTCAAGCATCATATCAATCACACCTCTAGAACATCTACTCAAGCCAAACACTTCAGTTCGATCTCTTTGCGTCCACCATGCCCGAAGTCCCCCCGAATCCCAGCGACGTTCCGCCCACCGCCACCGAGCAGGGCGACAAGGAAAAGGTCAGGGAGAGACACCAGAACCTCTCCTCCCAGCACCACGATGACCACCAAAAGTCCGGCCAGGACCAGGAGTCGCGCAAGCCCAAGGCCCAGGATTTCATATCCAAGGGACCTGTGATCCCGGACGGTAAGGGGACCTTCCTTTCCGCTACTTTTCTGCAATATAGCTGACAACCCCTGTAGAGATGCCGCCCAAGGCGTCCAGAGAGGAGATTGAGGCGCGCATGAAGGAGCTGAACAAGTAGACATCTATTCTACTGTCTTACACTGTACTACTAGACGTAACGGTTCATCGGGACCATGGGAGGCTTAGTCGGTTTCTGCTGCGCATGTGGTCAACGGATGGGCGTGATGGGGATCCTCCAAGACGAGGATAGACTGGAATTGCATTTCCAACCAAGTTAATATCTGTCTGCTAGGACGCCATGTACTCTACTGTACATTAGAATTCAAAAATAAGCTTTCACGAAGCTGCGTTACCTGCCACTACTCAGCTATGTGTGTGTGTTGCCATATAGTCCACGAGGGGTTTTATCCACACTAAGTTCAGAGACGAGCGTAGTCAAGTCTCCAACTCTCCAGAATCCGCTACTCATTTCACCCTCCTGTTGGTTACATTTTAGTAGTCTTCACGCTTCTTTTTCAACCTTGCGGAACATGATGGTCGATCCCGAAGCATGTGTCCCACTAATGATACAACCACCAAATCAGGTAATGTAGCACGACCAACACTGAATGAGCAAAAAGAAAGTTCCCTCTAAACTTATCATTATCTAGGTAAGTATCTAATAAGGCCCCAACCGACTGACACCATCCATGCTCCTCAACAATCCAAATGTCAAGTTCCTTGAATTCTTCTTTTTTCCAAAGCCCAGGAAGCAGTTACCATCACGAGAAAAAAAAGTCCAGAAGCTCAACATCTCGCGGGAATCAATCCGGGTAAGAGAAAGGCCTTAATTCAGAAATCTCCAGCGGAACCCACCAGCTGCTGTGTTTGAATCCTTGCATTTGTTCGTCAAGTGGGAATAGAGGAGGGCCGGTGTCTCTATACTGTCCGCTATTTCCTAGACAGCGGTGTGTTTGTTCCTGAGATCTAAGGCTGGCATACACGTGGAGGGGAGGTGTTTCTCTACATGGATCCATGACGCGGCCAGACGCTAGAGCAAGTGTGTAATACAATGGGGATGGAGGACCGCGTTAGGGTCTGTCAAGAGCTCTGCATGAGACTTGGCAATTTACTTTTGCTTGAGCAGTATCCGGAGGATTCATTTATAGGTAAGAATTTTCTTTTCTGTATAATGGGAATATTTACTCCACAATATCTAAAGGTTAGATGCCAGTTTCTCGGGTTCAGGCAACATTGCACGGTCATATCTCTACGAAAGAGTCATTTGCTGACCGTTTTACATCCGAAGCAGGCCCATTCCTGTCTGCCAAGGAGTTCCACGATTGGTTTACATTCCTCTGTCGGCGTCAAGTGCCTGATCCCTACACACTCCCCATCGAGCCATCGAGTTATCAACTCTCCGATGACGCTGCAATCAGATTCGCACCCGGAGGACCTCTACCGGAGTAATGCCATGTGAAGAACTGAGAATCAGAAACTTCGACACGTTCTCGAGATTGTTGATCAGGAGAAATTTGTCTGGCTGCCCGAGTACTAGGCGACACGCCGGATAGTGTAGTATTGGACCGGAAAAATGACCGGCAAAAGTATCTGCTCAAGATTTTGGAACAGTATAACAGCACCGTGGCGCCTGTAGTACTAGGTAGTACACGTAGTCTCTTGATCCATAGATAGATAGATAGAAAGATTCAGAATCAGCTTCACTCTATTCCAGAGATATATATAGACGCCTCATCAAGACAAGCCCCACTACACCGTCCGGATCAACTCCAGATTATCAAATATAAATACCGCTCAACAAGCAGATTGACGTAATCAACTACTACTCCTTTTCTTCTCTTGCAAAGTTCCTTCTAGCGCTCTGGAGGACCCCACACGCACTTTCTGACATGATACCACAGTTGATCAGCTCTCGAACATACCCCTCCATCCAGGTTTGACAATTCGGGGCCTGTCCTCGGTGTTAGCAATACCGAGGAAACTATACACTATAATATTACACCAAGAAGTCCCTCGACATATTGTACATACCCTAACATCAAACGGATCCTCACTCCTCCCCGGCGGCCTCACCCCCATCGCCAACAAGAGACGTATCAGCCACAAACCGCTCATCGACCTCCGCAAGCGGAACGAGCTCATCCGGGGCGCGCATCGCGTCGAAATCGTACCCGCGGCCGAACTCGAGGAAGAACCCCGTCGCGGGGTTTCCGGTGATACGCTGATTGACCTTGCCTTTTCTTTTTAAGTTGGCTTGTTCCTGTTGGTGCTCCTGCTGGTGCTGCTGGCTCGGTGTGGGTGTGAGTATGGGGATGAAGATGGCCCAGTGAGCGGGTCGGGGGCCGTTGGAGAGGATGGCTAGGTAGATTGTCTGGGGCATGAGATTCTCTGACGAGTAGGTGAATGGAGTATTCCACTGAGGGACCTAGTACCTTTTTGTTCAACTATACATGCATCTAGTAGAAAGAGATCGGCGGTCGGCATGTGTCTGAGTAGTCCCAAATATAGTAAACTTCTGCCTGTTAAACGGAACCATTGCTTCGTCATAACACAATATGGGAGAGCTTTGGCTTCTCCTCATGTTGTTTGATTACCTATCATCTTAAACTATAAAACTGTCACATTTTGCCTAATTCATTTGTTACGATCCACGGCTCCTACCCTTGCCATATCAACTTCAAAAATCAAACAGCAATGACCCAACCGCCCCTCCGCAACAACCTCGGAATCATCAGCGCCCTGGGCGCAATCAAACCAGACAGTCCTGCCGACCCGGTCCAGATGCTCTGGCAGCTGATCGTCATCCACTGGTTCCCCCCGCAGGAGGGGTACAAGTATCATTTTTCTATGGCCCCTCACCAACACCGACGAGAACAATGCCCGCGAGAGGCTGCCAACGGATCCCGGCTATCATAATGAAGGATGATGCCACAGAATGGGCAGTAGACGTTGGGCCGACCGTAGTCCATTAGATCTCGAGACGCAGAAAGATCTGGGAGCAAGTATCCATCTGCCTGTCTGGCAATAAGTAGTTGTCGTTGCCTGTCTGCACAACGGGTCTCGAAAGGCTACCGAAATGCATAAAGCCCACGCCCTGTCCCAGAACGCCAACGTGCGAATCATTTCAGTAAAAAGGTTGTGTTTCTAAATGCGGACAATACTTATTGACGCGATGCAAGGGTAAGGAAAGCCTCGACGATCAGAGTTTCCTACAGTTGCATATCTACATATAATATATCGAAGTCAATGTTGAATGTAAAAAAAGGAGGGCACTCCCAGTATTGCTATGATATTCTCTTAACTTAGTCTCAGCCAGTACATCCATGTAGGGAGGGATAAAGGTATTCATTCCGTGCAGATAAAAAAAATATCAAGACATAATCGGGCTCAACCGGGAATCGAACCCGGGACCTCTTCCATTTCGGCGACAACCGTGGAACGGTGGCCGGGCGGACTAACCTGGACCCGAAGGAAGAATCATACTGCTAGACCATTGAGCCGGATTCTTGCATCTTATTGACGTCACAGGCTTTTTTTCATATATAAGGTACCTGAGTATTTCGTACTGTATACGCTTGAGAGCGATATTCCATGTGAACCTCCCATGTTAGGTACCCTAAGAGCGTCTGGGTGCTGAAGCATGGTAAAAAAGGTAGCATACAAAGTCATGCGATATATGGTAGATGAAGGTGACCGATACTTCTTATATGGTTGAGGCGGTCAAAAGTACCTGTGACGTACTGTACGTATGCTTCGAGAATCGGGCCACCACCAACGACGTACCACGGTCGATAACCTCTTTGACCCCCGCCATTCTTCCCCATAGCACATGAACGGGATACCCTGATATCTTTCTAATGCATATATTAGGTAGAGCTCATCCTGACTGGACGTCCAACATGCCCAGAACATCCGTTCTCTCTACCCACATCGGCGACTGGCTCTCGCGCGTCACCAGCACCAGTCGCCGCAACCTCGTGGCCGTCACGATAGCCACACTCGGGCTGGTCCTTATCCCCGTCGCGTACCAGGACTACAAGATGTTCCTGAGCTACGGGCCCGGCGGGGTGCCGTACAACGTGCTCGGTTGGCTCGGCGTCTCGCTGGTGCTGGCGCCGCTGGGCTCGGAGATGTTCAGCGTGGATGAGTACGACCGCAACCCGGACAAGAGAAGCTGGCTGCCGGACGATGAGCCCATCCCGCACAGAGAGGGGAAAAGGCCACGCGTGGGACCGCATGTGGTGCCGCAGAGGCAGTTGAACCAGATCCCGGGGGATGAGATGAAGCAGGTGAGCATGAGCCTGCTGAACTGTGTATTCATTTCCTATTTTGGTTGCCATATACTGCACTCCTGTTATTCGTACAGCAAATTTATTTACTTACTTCCTGCTTATGGACTCTATACTAGAAAAGACCTCCAAGCTAACAAAGTACTATAGAAACTCACCACCGCCATCCGCTCCCTTTACGAACAAAACAAGCACCTCCTGAAAGTCGGGCAGTCCGTCTACGAGAAGCACACCGAAGCGCTCTTCCTCGCAGACAGTGTAACCGGGAACAATCCTGTCGGGGAACACTCGGTGGGCGAAATATCCCATGTCCACGGGACAAGTGATCACTCCGTACATGTCACGCTGGCGCCGCAAGATTGTCAGCTGTATACTTCCCAACTTACGTCTGAGACTGAACTAACGAGCACATTGCGCAGGCAAAAAAGTCCTCCTCGCCGGCTGGGGCCAGCGGCATGCTCTGGACGGATCGCGCATCATGAAGCGCTTCGGCGGCCCGGGAAAGTACCTCCCGCGCGAGTACATCCTCATCTACGCCCCGCGCAACGATGCGGAGCTGCAGACTGTGCTGCGAATCGTCCGCGCGTCGGTCGGCTATATGGCGAACACGAGGGACGTGAAGTCTTCTCAAGAGTCATGAACTTAGCTTGTCTGAGGTCGTTCTCAGGGGTAAGGTGTGTACTTGGATGAAAGGTGCTACCCTATCTAAAGTACTGCATCTGCATAACGTCTATGACTGGTGAAGTATACGCGACGTTGACATTATCGATTGCGGCAGTCACCCATGGGCATGGTAAGTATTACGTATGTACAGTACTCTACTCTGGGCGATCATCTTTAGGGATATTTAACGTGATCTCGTCTCTATTTCAGATTCTTCCTGAGTAGACACTTTCTTGTTTCCACTATTATTCATACACGGTACTTTAATAGCTCATTTTTCTTTCTTGCTAAGAAATATATGTCAAACAGACATATTTTTAGACATAGCAGCCTCTAGCCGCTGAAACACTTTGCTCCTGCATAGGTCACATGGGGCAGTTTATGCTTGGAGCCGGGAATCCAGTGAGATACTTCATAAAGCGGATAGTTAGTGCTCTATCTGTTTGTTTAAATGTCTGAGGAGGCTCCCGAAACCTATATACAGATATACAGACCAGTCAAACATCGTGGAAGATTCCGAGGCCATTAAAGTGGCGTTTTCACCGTATAAATGGCAAGTCAACACCCTTGAAGAACCGTTTTATCTCAGTAGTAGGGTAAGATAGGTTGATTGAGCATGGGTGGGTTGTAGGAAGCAGGAATCAGGCTGACCTCTACGAGGTTGATATAGGTGAGCAGGTTGGGCTGGCTAGGTCTGATCCGGCAACCTCCGACATTTTATTCTATTCAAAATTGCTCATGTCATTGGCATGGCCTATAAATCACTTCAAACAGTTATACTTGGGGCACAGGTCTAGCCGGGCCGGGATTGCGTATATCTCCCTGCTACAAATCAGCCTACTTCTGGAGTCACCTAATTGTCTTCGTGCCCTAATTTCTTCAGAGCTCCCGGATGGAGGAACCCTTAGGGGAACATCATCACGTTGAATCTATGGATTATAGCTGCTCGCCCCAACAAGCAGAAAAGATCTTCATCAACACAAAGAGCTAGCACAGCTCTATATAGGAATTATACACAGCGCTTCATCTCCCCTAGCTCGAGCATTCTTAGTGGTTTCTTCATACGAGTCATTTGCAGGCCTATTTCAGCAGGTATTTCTTTCGGCGCCGATTGAACATTCTCCTTATTCGGTATCTAGCGACTAAATATTCTTGGAAGCCCCCGTTTTCATTTTCATCCATTCAACCCAGACAAGGGAAGCCTGGATGGAAACAGAGTCTTTGTGCTTGGTAATGGCAAGGATCATCTCCCAGCTGCGTAAAGATGGGATGATTAAGACCAGTTGTTTTCTTCTTGAGAAAAAAAAAGAATCTTTACCAGTTCGACGCCATTGCAGTTGCCCAATGGGATTCGGATCAAAGAAGGACATGAGTCGCTGACAGCCTTCAACGATCAAAACAATGGATCCATCCGCCTTATCGCCTTCCGTGTCTTTCTCTAAGAACTGCGATTACGAGTCGAGCATATCGTGTATCCCGAGATGTTGGCATTTCTGCCATATCCTTCACGTGTGACTCTCAGCCCTTGAGAACGAGTCTAATATTTCATCCCAGGATGGCGGGCTTGCCATTCTCAACAACAGAAGTAGAAGTAGTACCAGCCGACTGTTTTCTTCTCTATTCACCACCCAACTCCGGTGTGTCCGATGGAACAACACATTCCATGTCCTTGTTTGTTCACTTTCGTCGGATTTGGTCTACATATGGGCCTCTTTATGCTTCTTATTCCTATCTAAGAGTGTTACTCACTGTCGTTCAATCTTGTCCAGGAACAGCAACATCCGACTATATACATGCTAAGCTTTTATCTTCTCTGCTATACACTGAGCTTTGCTGCTACATTAATCTTTTGCTTTTTTTTTCGATTCAGAGACTACTTCGTTGAGATATATATATCCAAGTTGAGACAAAATGAGCACACAACTACAAACACTAGTCGCCACACTAAACGGACATCCCTCGGAGGAGCAGCTTAAGGCTCTCAAAAACTTAATGCAATGTGACGGGCCCTTCCACATGGGCATGTACTATGAGTACTTTGGTCAGTCCTTAGACCAATTTGGCTCCGTTATGAAGTCTCATCTCGACGACTGGATGTTTATCAACCAAATAAAGAACGAGAGCGTTCGCACTGTAGTAAGGAAGGCCTTTGGGAGGGCAAGGTGATCATGGTGAATCCCCACACGGTGGTAGAGCTGCTCGGGGGCAAACTCAAAGAATTCTCCAGCCCCGAACTCCCGCAACCGCCGACGAGTTACATCCACTCTGTGATTTTCTCCATAACGTACTGATAATCACAGCGACTGGAACTACTTAAAGGACGCAATTAACAACCTCTCAAAACTCGAGACTGGGTTTTCTTTTCTATTCTTCTGAAGACTCGCAGAAGGCTCAGACCTTCCTGCCTGATATCACATTCGGCGACAAGAAGAACGCCGACATCTTGGGCAAAGGTTGGGAGAAGATACCTAAAGCATTTCCCGAGCAGGTTGCTTCCATCGGTGTCTCTAAAGATCGTCTCAAAAAGATAAAAGAAATGAAAATGATGATCTTTTCAAAGATGAGCTGCGGAGACTGCAAAGAAAGGCTGAAGGCAAGCAGTGACAAGCCATGTACAGCTCCTCAAGCCACCAGGCGGTGGAGGTGAGGCAGCCTAAGCGCCATCACACCCTTTCCTTTCCCTTCTGTTTGTTTTCAGGTATTGAATAGGACAGACAAATCAAGTATGTTACAGTCCTCTGGCAGGAAGCAACTTCTTTCATGAACTCTTGTCATCCACCTGAAAAAAGAGATACCCTTCCTAGGAATATCATCTCTTTGTAAAATGACACTGAAAAGGTGTTTATAAGATAATTGTTAATAATGGCTGAATGTAAGCTCTTTGATCTCCTGTAGGTTAAACACTTTATCATAGATCATCAAATGGATTTGTTATACAGGGAGATATTCTCAACTTTTCAGAGCTCACCCATTCTGTACAATAGTCAAAGGTGCTTTGCTTACATTACCTGAGGCGCACATTGAATGGCAGAATGATAATGACTGTCAATGTATCTCTGTGTTCTAGTACTTAGATTCTGCTAAGGAATTTCCTTACTCAGAGTAAGATTATTCCAAGACATGCTTATGGAATATAAACATGCTATACACTTCTAGATTATATCTTTCGCCAGCCTTCTCCTGCTACCTTGAAACTATTGGAGGGTACCCAGACACCATAAAGGTCACAAACCCTAGGCAAAGTCAGCGAGGCGGCGAGGTTTAAATGGCTTAGCCATCATCTTTGTATGTTAACTAGTTAACTAACATAACTAGTTAACTAGGTTACGATATTTTACCGCTTTAGGCAATCGAGCTGCACTTCCAACGTTTTAGAATATAGATCCTTGACCAAATCACTTCACGAAGAGAGCTTCCACACGGCATCTCATCAAGACAAATAATGAGAATAATAATACTGTCAATAAAAGCACAGCACCCTCGTCGACTTCCGTATTGGTTGCGGCATCCATTAAGACCACGTGACCGCCCGTCGCTCTTCGAGTTGCCGCGCGCCGGCCCGGTACTCGGACGCGACGACCATCGCTCTCATGCCGCCCGAACGCTCAGGTCCGCCGGTGAAGTTGTCCTTGCCTCTGGTAAGTCTGGTCTGTTATTCCATGGTACTCAGCGCTTCTTGCTAACGGTGTCGTGCCCAGCAATACCAGCAGGACCTCTTCACGGAGCTGCGTGCGGAGGATGAGCTCGTCATCCTCGCCCGCGGCCTAGGGCTGCTCCGCCTCGTAACGAATCTCTTGCATTCCTACGATGCCGCGGGGAATAATCTAGTTCTTGTGGTTGGGGCGGATGATCGGGAGATTGAATGGATTGGTGAAGGTATGGTCTGTCAGATAAATGCATATGGAGGATTGAATGCGGGGAGCAGGACGATGCTGATATCCTTTGAAGCGCTGGCAGAGCACTATGCGATTAGCAAGACCCCCCTCGCTAGGGGGTTGAAGGTGATCAATACCGACAGGGCTACGGTGCCTATGAGGTGTGTGCTTTGCGATAACCGTGGCGGTATTCGGATTGGACGCTAATTACAGTCAAGGGAGAAGATGTATGCGCAAGGAGGTATCCTGAGTGTGACATCCAGGATACTGGTTGTGGATCTTCTATCCAGTATGTAGACGAGCGCCTGGGGTTCTCGATACCTAGCTGATATCCTCTCAGAGCTCCTCGACCCCGAGAAAGTGACCGGAATGATTGTACTTCATGCGGAGAAGTAGGAAGCCTTGCTCCCGTTCTTAAAACGTATCCTAACCTCGCAGCAGGGTCGTCGCAACCGCTCTCGAAGCCTTCATCATCCGCATTTACCGTCAGTTCAATAAAGTAGGCTTTCTTAAAGCCTTCTCGGATTCCCCTGAACCGTTCACGACAGGGTTCGCGCCGCTGTCCAACATGATGCGCAACCTCTTCCTGCGCAAAGCGTCCCTGTGGCCTAGGTTTCATGTCACCGTGGCAGAGTCCCTGGAGGGACGGAAGAAGGCCGAAGTGATCGAGCTCGAAGTTCCGATGAGCGACAAGATGAGGGAGATCCAGAATGCCGTTCTTGAATGCGTCGAGACGAGTATTAGCGAGCTGAAAAAGGCAAACTCAGGCCTTGACGTGGAAGACTGGACCGTTGACAGCGCATTGCACAAGAACTTCGATGTGGCTATCAGGCGACAGCTTGATCCGATATGGCACCGTGTCAGCTTCAGGACCAGACAGATCGCGAGTGATCTGACGGTTCTTCGAGCTATTTTACAGTACGTTTCCTACATTCCGTCTTGATCTATATTGCTGTGGGGTACTGACTTAGGGAATAGCTCATTGCTCACGTACGACGCCGTCTCTTTCATGAAATACCTGGATACCATCGTTGCCGCCCATTCCGCACCCCCTGGATCAACCAGGCATAATTACTCTCCGTGGCTATTTCTTGACGCTGCGCACATCCTATTTCAAACTGCAAAGTCCCGTGTGTACCGAGGAAAGATCAGCGGTAATGATATGCCCTCTTCGTCCATCTCCTTTTCTGCAGCTCTTCAGCCGGTTCTGGAAGAGCAACCGAAGTGGGCCGTTCTCGCGGATATTCTAGACGAGATAGAGCGGGATGCATACCTCAATCCCGTGCCCAGAGACGACTCTAATGGAACTATATTGATAATGTGCAGTGATCAACGGACGTGCCGGCAGCTTCGAGAATACCTGGAAACGATGCATGTCAAGGTCGGCAAAGGAATGGAAGGCGACGAAGACCTCGATCCTTTGGAAGAATCCGACAATAAGCCATCCGCAGAATTGATGATGCGGAGAAAGCTGCGGGATTACCTGAATTGGAAACGTAACTTCTCCCGTGTGAACGAGAATTTGTATGGCGCCAAGTCGAGAACGAACGATTCGACGCCTGCACGAGGTCAGAGTACATCTGGAGCACTCAATCCAAACCAAGGAAGAGCGCCACCCAACAAGCGTCGTCGAGTACGTGGTGGCGGGACGGCTTCGAACGCCCCTGGACGCACTCCCAACACTAGTGTACAGGCCGAGGTCGAGCAACCCGAGCAAGTTTCAGGGCTGCTAGAGGAGCTTCAGCCCGCGTCTTTGGAAGAGGCTCAAAAGGAGGACGTGTTCATCGACCTTTTGGAGGACATGGAGGACCACTACGAGTTATACGATATGAACGATCTAATTATGATACACCCCTATGATGGCGACATGGATGAGCATATCCTGGAGGAGGCACGGCCGCGGTACATCATCATGTACGAACCTGATGCCGCGTTCATCCGGAGGGTCGAGGTATACCGCAGTTCGCACACGGACAGGAATGTGAGGGTATACTTCATGTATTACGGGGGCTCCGTCGAGGAGCAGCGATATCTGAGCGCTGTCAGAAGAGAGAAAGATGCATTTACAAAGCTTATTAAGGAGAAAGGGGTATGTTATCTCTTCCGAGGATACTTGATGACATCAGCTAACTGCTTCTCCAGAGCATGGCGCTTACCCTCACCCACGACAAGAGTCAGGAAGATCCACAGGAGCAGTTCCTCCGGACAGTTAACACTCGTATCGCTGGTGGCGGTCGACTAGCCGCGACAGCGGCGCCGCCTACGGTTGTCGTTGACGTCCGTGAATTTAGAAGCGCTCTTCCATCCCTATTACACGGCCGCAGCATGGTTGTGGTCCCCTGTCAGTTGACAGTGGGAGACTACGTTCTGACTCCGGACATCTGCGTCGAGCGCAAGTCTGTCCGCGATCTGATCAGTTCCCTCCGCAATGGCCGTCTCTATAACCAGGCGGAGACCATGCTGCAGCACTACAAGAACCCTCTACTCCTGATCGAGTTCGACCAGAACAAATCCTTCACCTTCGACGCGTTCACATCCGCATCCACGCCCGGACCCAGCTTCTTCTCCGACTACGTCTTCTCCTCCTCCGGCGGCGGCGCCACCTCATCCATGTCCGCCAACAGCTCCCTCGTCAACCCCTCGAACCCCAAATCCGCACAGCACCTCCTCGTCCTCTTGACCCTCTCCTTCCCCCGCCTGAAGGTCATCTGGTCCTCCTCCCCGCACCAAACGGCCGAGATCTTCGCCGAGCTGAAGAAGAACAGCCCGGAACCGGACCCCATCCGGGCGGTCCAGATCGGCCTCGACATCGACGTCGCCTCGACGTCGCACAGCACGGGCGACGCCATCATGGCCGCCTCGGGCATCGAGACCCGCACCTTCAACGCACTCCCGCAGGACATGATGCGCGCCGTTCCCGGGGTCACGCCCAAGGTGCTCGAGTTGCTGGTCCTCGAGACGGGGAGTATCCACGAGGTGGCGAATATGGATGTCGAGCAGCTGGATCCGCTAGTCGGGAGGGAGACAGCGAGGAAGATCGTGCGGTTTTTCAGGAAGAGTGTGTTTGAGGATGAGGCTGGTGGGGTTGATTGATTAATCACTACTGTTTAGGCACATACATTGCTTTGCCATGAGGTTGGAATTTTAGTTTAGGGTTTCCATTTTTCTGGTATGGCGTTTAGTAGGTAAAAGGTTAGCTTGCCTTAAAGAGTTGGCAGCGAAGTCAGGTACCTACCTAGGTAGTTCCCCGGTTCCATGGTCTATTTATGGCATACACATGTAAGCACGTGTCTCCTTGCCAAACTAAACAGTCTACAGTTTATAATTATAGTCTACGGTACGAACTTTATATCTACCAGGAAGATCAAGGGAAATAAATGTGGAGCATTAAATGAATCTCATAACCGTTTCCATAAAAAGCTATGACGGCAACTTTTTTTTTGATGCCTCTATCATTAATCACCATGAAAACGAGAAATGGGACTATCAAAAAGAAGAAAACTGTCGAGGTGGCAGACAAGAGAAAAATGCCTCGCTCGAAATCCGCCTAGGGACAAATGCAAGCAAGCCAACCATTTCCTCCGTATAAAACGACCTATGCAGCATACTCCGATGGAGAGACCGTTAAGACAACGTCGAGATTCGATTCGTGAGAGAAAACCAGCCAGGTCAGGTCATTCCCAAATCCAGCACGCGCAAGAACGAATTAGGATCCTTCACTGATCATTTTTATTTTTCCATCCGTCCGGATCAAGAAGTAGTGTGTTGGAAGAGACTGGCAGGTCAGAAACTCCTGACATCCGTTCCGGAGGAGAGATGAGATAAGATAAAGGAACGTCTGCACGCGCTGCCTGGTGGCACCGTTTGTTGTTGTCGACCATGGCGCGATACCCGCGAGGGCCAGGTGGAGACGGAACACACGGAGACAGCAAAAAAGTTCCGGTGTGTTGGCCCTTGCCGGGTTGTATAGTTGGTGGATGTTGGGGTTTTTTAGATCTCGTCGACATCGATCTCCTTCTCGTCGGCGCTTTCGCGGTCCTCGTCGAACTCGACGTTGTCCTCCAGACCCTCGTGGCCGTAGGTGTCGGTCTCGTTGATCTTGGCGGTCTCGGGCAGCTCACCGTAGGCCTTCAAGCTACGGGCCTCGTCGGCGCTGTACTTCAGGATGACGTCGCCCTTTTCATCCTGGTAGTCGCGCAGGGAGAGAAGGATGATGTCTCCCTGGTTGATCCAGACCTTCTTCCGCAGCTTGCCTCGGATGTGTGCCAGTCTCTTCTCGCCGTCGAAGCACATGGCCTCGAGACGGCCGTTGCCCAGCATCTTGACGACCTGCGCATACTCCTGACCCTCCTCCTTGAAGGTCAGTTCGCGCTTCTCGTTGTCGTTCTCGTTCTTTCCGCGACGCCTGTTCTTACCACCCTGTTGATCTTTGTTAGCCTGCTGTTCTTTTTTCAAACTTTCGGTGTGAAGTGCGGGAAATCGCCATCCCAGAACCTCATCTCATCCCGCTTCCCACATGGTCCGGACGCAGTCTTCCCGTGCAAGGAGACATGCCGTCCATGGAGGAGCGGTGATGAGATGTAGTGCAGATGGGATGATGCTGATGTCGTGGCAAGGCGGGGGAGGGGTTGAGTGCTTACCTTTCCCTTGTTCTTGGGCATGGTGGCGGTCTGACTGCTTCACGTAGACTCTTTCCGTATGCAGTAGTAGTATGACAAGCCTGGGGTATCGAGAGTCTGGGCAGGAAAGGTTGTCGCGGAGAGGTGGATGGTTGTCAAGACGGCGGAGTGAACGGACGGGGGGAATTTCGACGGTGCTAATATATAGTGGGGATGCCGGGCCAGAGTCGCTCCCCGATCGGTGGCGCTTCGCGGCCTGACGCTGCCTGAGGCTCGCCACCTGCTCCACCGCCTACTCCAGCCAATCGAAGCGCGCGACAGCCCACCGCCTCCCTTTCGGTCCGTTTCTGCCGGCGAAAAAAAGGCTGCGTCCGTCGAGGCTCGCGAGAGCTTTGGAAGCGTCGCGCAGTTTCACCACCACCACCACGCCCTCCTCCATCGTCTCTATACCCTTTTTCCTCTGTGGCATTGTCACGGAACCTGCCAAGAAGGGAAGGTGGTGACATGGGAGTGACTTGTTGATATCCTTCTTCTCTTTAACGATTCGATCTCCCTTTGCCTACTAGCCGCTTTCAACTCAGGCGGCTTTCTTCGTGGTCCTCGTAATAATGCTGCATGAGGACCTCGTTCCTTTCGAAGAAAGCAGCGTCATCAGGAGACACTATTCGTATTCTGTCCGACTTTCCAATTCCTGAAGCGCTTCCGACGTACACCGCGGGGAATCATGTCTTCCAAGAGCCTCAAAATCGTCACGGCGACCAAGCTATTCGTTGTGCGGTACAATCCGCATCAGGTCCCTAGTCCGGTGGCCGTGATGTACATGAACTCTCCCTCTAATCCGATTGCCCCCAAGATCCGGCATATGTACGCCAACCGCGACCGGAATACACTGTGGTGGAAGGCGACGGTGAACCAACTGAACTATAAAAAGGTCGTGCGATCATGGTGCCGCCGGCGAGTCCGTGCTGCCTTCCAGCAGGCTCTCCGGGAGCGTGGTTTCGACGAGGAGGGTCGAAAGATTGCGCAAGAAGCCGACGGGACACCAAAAGTGGAACCTGGCCTGAAGGGAACCGCAGAGATTATCGTGCTGGAGCCGACAATTAAGGCAGAGAATGCTGATCTCCAGAAGGAGATGAACTTGGTGGTCGACCTGCTATTAAAGAGGATGCGCGACCCTTCCTGGCTCAAGAAGATGTTTGGACCTAAGGGCCAGGGAGATCAGGATCGTCAACACAAGCCGTCTAAGAAATCTCCTAATAATAGAAATACATCGCAGCCGTGAAGCCTACAGCATCTCTTTGGTACAGAGCACGATTGTAGAGAAGACTGTGTAGAATAATGTCCTGGCAGTAGTCTTTCCCACCGGTTCTGTAGAGATATGCATGCAAGTGCTGTCGTGTGCCTTAGGACATGCAGCTCTCCCATGGGTCTTGCTGTGACACGCGGTGGCTCCGCTTGGCGCTTCGCGGCCCTTGTCGATCTGGCCAAAGAGCACGACGGCCAGCGCCGCCCTCCACACCTCTCCTCGACTGCTCTCCCAGCTCTCAATGTTCTCTTCATGATCTGACTGTCTGTTCTTTTCTTTCTTTCCTGTCGCCTGCAAGATGCTGGTCTCCCTGACTGTTGGCAAGGTCGACGCTGGCGTCGCGGTCTTGTTGACCCAGGACAACCGCCTCGTAAGCTCCCCCCCTTTCTGCTAACTGGTGCCGCACAGCCGCCTACTGCCTCGATATCTTGCCTCTCCAGTTACTATTGGACTTAGTGCGCATAGAGCTTGCGCTGTTTTCCTGGACTGGAATGGGCTTCATGCTACAACAAGCTCTGTACAGCACTGTGCACCGCGATGCTAACGGTTTGCGATCCCGCAGATTGAATTCCCCTCCGTCCTCCTCCCTAACAACATCGCCTCGGGCAGCATTGTCGACATCACCGTGTCGCGCAACCATGCCGCGGAAGCTGCCAGTGTAGCGTCCTTCCAGAGCCTCCAGAAGCGCATCCTTAATACCTATGGCATCCACACGCCTACTCCGCCGGTGCTTCGTCTCCGAAATGCAACCCAGACGTCGCTGGTCCTCGAGTGGGATCCGATCAACCTGGCGACCGCGTCCCTCAAATCTCTCTCCCTCTACCGTAATGGCTCGAAAGCAGGCTCGATACCTCGGCCCCTGGAGATGCTGAGCACGAAGATCAGCGGTCTTGCCATCCACACAGAATACACTTTCCACCTGGTCCTGCGCACATCCGCCGGGACGTATACGTCTGAGAAGCTCGTATGCCGTACCCACAAGATGACGGATTTGTCCGGTATTACAGTTACGCCAGGAATCCTGCCTCCGCAGCAGAAAGAGAAGCTCGCGGCCACCCTGGACCGAATCGGCGGCAAGCTCATCGACACCGTTCGCATCGACACGACACACTTTGTGTGCACGGAGGGCAGAGGTCCCCTGTGGGAGAAGGCCGTCGAGATGAATATTCCTGTGGTGCGACCCGAGTGGGTAGAGGCGTGCGAGGCTGAGGGCACGATCGTGAGCGTACGGGGCTACTATCTGAATGCGGACCCCAAGGCCAGGCAGATCGGGCATGGGCCGGGAGCGCAGCACCACCAGCCAAGTCAGTCCACCGCCTCCGCGGCCATCACCTCTCCAACGGAGAGAGAGTCGAACAGGAGGCAGTCCCAGCCACCGCAAGAGTCGGCAGGTGAACCCCCCGCAACGCCATTCCCTGGTGCGGTGACGAGCACTGCCAACGGTCACAAGTCGGATAAAGATGGAGAGGACGATACCCCTCCTCCTCCCCCTCCGAAGGATGTACCCTCGAAGGATGTGCCCCCGAAGGATGTGCCCCCGAAGGATGTGCCCCCGAAGGATGTGCCCCCGAAGGACGTACCCCCGAAGAGTGAACCCCTGAAGGACGATGCTACTGCGGAGAGTGAGCAAGCTGCCGATGGCAATACCAACGGCAAGCCTGAAGAAGAGAAACAAGCGGAGGAAGAAGAGCAGAAGGAAGAGCCGAATGGGGAACCTCAGGGCGAGCCAGAACAACCCGCAGAAATTATACCCCAGGATGAAAAGGGCAAGGACAAAGAGAACGGCGCCCCTGAGCCTGAGGAGCAAGCAACGAATGGAGAAGATACGGCCAGCAAAGGACAACAAAAGAAGAAGAACAAAGGAAAGAAGGGGAAGGGTAAGGGAGCTGATGGCGAAGGGGAGCTCTCCGAGGTCCCTCTGTAGCGGTAGAGGATCAGTATCCCATTCTTATGCCATTACGCCAACCTTTGTATGATTTTGGAGTCTCTTTCTTTCAGCCGTTGAGAAGGATGGATGGACGGATCTGCTTCGAGAGCAACAGCGACGGCGTCCGGACCGCTTCTTCAGTTCACTTTACGTCACGGGCTTTGTAGATTCTACCGAGTTACATGTGTTACACCCAATTTTTCCATTCGTGTATAATGAGATGATTCAATTCAGACTTTTTTGCCATTATGGCTACCTAGATCTTGATTCACAGGTCCCACGAGTCATGTATCCAGTATCCATTGCTAAGCGCTTACACAGGTGTCTATCCAGCTAGGTTAGAGCTGTTCCTGCTATATAGGTCTGCATTTGGTCAGAGGCAGTCAGACACATTCAAAGGATATCCAGATTAAGCCAAAAGGTGTTGTGAGTTACTGCATCTACAGTGGGCAACTATATCTTTCAGCATTCCCTCCCCTCTGTCCAAGCCACTTAGCTTGTCACTTTTGCTATATTTTGATCTGGACTGGCTTTGTCTAGGGCCTGTGACCTATCATAGTGTCCAGGTACCCTCCAGTGGCTTCAAAGTCATGTAGTTATAGAATAACAATCTGCCAAGCCGCTACTTTGCAGAGGGGCGGGGGAGGTGCAAAAAGATATGGTCGCCTACTGTAGTGGTGGGAGGTCAGGTCAATTCATTACTTGACTTCTCTCAACCCAACACAATGTCCCGACATAGCACATAAAAATGCCCAAATGATCATATTGATTCTGGCCTGTCCTTCAAATTGGTTCTATTTCTCAGTTGTTCTTTGCTTTGTGTCAACACCCGTGTCTTGCTATTTCTCCATCGCTCAACGGAAGCGAAGGTCCTTGATCTTGCATAATATGTTTGCCAATTGTTCCGCCTAACTTGCGCTTGATAATGGGCGTTCTCTTAGTATAGCATGAAGATCCAGACCCTTGGTCGAATCCTCAGCTTGGCTCCAGGATTGCGACCCTTTGTCCAGGACCTCTCTCCCTACTCACCCGTTTTTGAATCTATAAATGAATAGTTCCCTCGGTATTGCAGCGATCTCCAGCCTTTCTCCTTCTTTGAGAATAAACCAACGAACTATATTATTGGGCGGAGTCTTACTGTTGAGAAACATTGCGCAGTAATGAACTATGTGAACGGACGGAAGATGTACCTCAACGCCTCAACGCAAACCATCAAGATGTCGCACGCTTCTCGTCTCCGAATGAGTCGTCCTATATCTCCCCTCGAAACGCTCTAGCCACATACATAGAAGGAAAAAGAGGGTTGAAAAGTGCTACAAGACAGCTGGCAGGACACCATCAATTGAAGCATTAAACAAGTTTCTTGGAGTTTAAGACGCGCCAAAGGATGATGTTATGACTCGGGATGCTATCCGGTTGCCAGGTTCGTGCGAATGGCTCGCACAGAAAGACTGTTTCCAAGCCTGGCAAGACGCTTCCTGCCCCAGAGTTCTTTGGCTGCGAGGTCGGCCTGGCGTAGGTAAGACAGTTTTGTCGAGCTATGTTATAAATCGTATGCGAAACCTCGGTCGGGTTTGTTGCCTCTTCTTCTTTAGCGATAGGGACAAAAACAATGGTACAATAAACTCATTTCTCAAGGCGATGGCATGGCAAATGGCCATGATGCACCACGGGATTTTGTCCACAATACTGGAAATTGCGGCGAATTGGCAGGATATAGCTACAAACCAGGTCGATCACAACCCCGTCTGGCGGCGACTATATTTGCGCGGTATACTCAACGTCCGTCTGAATAAGCCGCAGGACTGGGTCATTGACTCGCTGGACGAGTGCAAAGGAGCTTCTGAACTTGTGGCTTTTCTGACCAGGGCTCAAGAGTATTGGCCTTTGTGCCTGCTTGTGACCTCAAGAGTTCCGATCAACACGTACATGGGTACTACGAATCCGACTATTGATATTGTGTCGGAAACAATCCTGGAAGAGGATACAAACCAAGATATCGCGCTATTCTTGAAGGCAAACCTTGATTCGCTGCCGTCACCGACCTCGCTTGGACGCAAGGCAATGGCGGAAGAAATTCTCCAGGCTTCCAACGGCTGTTTCTTGTGGGTTCATCTGGTCCTCAAGGAGCTAAGGCAAGTCAATACCTCTGCTGAGATTAAAAAGTCCTTTCCAGCAATCTGGAAACAATGTATGGACTCTATAGCAAGATTCTCACCGACATGGCAAATGCGAGATTCGGGAAAAAAAAGTGACCTCCACATATCTGACTTGCCCGAATTGGTGTTGTTGTTCGAACTCTTCTTTCCCCTTTGACGCCTTGACTAGGTTCATCCTGGAAGTATCATTGCCTCTGGCCCGTGTCTCGTCATACGTCAGGAATTGGACGACATCATCGAAAATATGAACGTCCTTTTTGTATCGAAATCGTAAAGATTTAGGGAAGATGAAACCTGTGGCATAAGGTCAAAAGATTAGTCTAAGCTTTTGGAGCATCCTGGGGGTGGCTGTCAAAAAAGAGATTCACCTATAAATTTCAGCTCAAATTTGCCATTATTTGATTCCTTCTCCATCAATTTCATAGTCTTTGGTATAGGCGTTTAGATTAATTTAGACGAGTCTGTTAGTTCCGAGCTTCCCATTCCTTCAAATATTTCTTCATAGTTCCTGACCTGGGCGAATAATTCAGAGTCGAAAGGATGGTCTTCTAGTGTGCGCTCGAAGCAGGGTATAAAATGGGGGATAAGACCAATGGAAAATGGGAGGGCTTTGAGCTGGGAGCATCAGAAACTGTATCCTTGACAACTATATCTGGTTAAGAAGGAAAGATACCTAACCCAGCAAGGGATCTGAGTGGCCTCTTATAGACAGTTTGCTTTGCTTGACGGACGGCTCTAGATTCTTTGTTTTTTCCCCTGTTGTTCGCTCCTGACGCTGCCGCATGGTCAGAATCCAGATAGCAAACGGGGTAAGCCTGGCAGGGTGCACGCATAGAGCTAGATCAGTTCTGTGCAGAAGCTGGGCATGAGCTCGGCATTATATGTATAATGGTGCTTTGATGGCTTTTTCAGGCTGCAAGGCTGCACGCGTAATTGATTGTTGATGGTTTGGAGTCTAATGCATATTTGCGCGTATGGTGTCACGATTTTTCTGTCTGTTGCATATAGAAATGTCCAGCTGGAAATTATCTATTGCCCACTCAGACTCACTCGTAGATGTTCTATTTGTTAGTACTTATTCGATATACTATGTCCCGAAACTTTATCGCGCTCGTCGCTTTCTGGGATGTATATCAAATATCTGGTGAGAGTTGAAAGGTCGAATATTAGTCATTACTGGATGTATAGTTTGATATTTCCCAATACAGTATTGGTTAAGTGTACAAGGCCTCGTAAGGGTGATAATTCTCGTCACAATGATTTTTGCTGCTTTCTACTTCTTGTGTTTACCTCGACGTCGACAAAACTGCATGTAGCAAAGAAGGAAAGAAGCTACTACAACATATGCATAAACAGTACATTGAGCAGAAGAAAATAACAAAAAGCTCACCCCCAGGCCCATCTAAGGCGGGCCCTAGGGCTACGGAAACCCCTACCTATGCTTTTGGCGGGTAGGGATTTTACTTTCTTATCTCAAGCCGGCAACCCTCATCGGATGTTAGCAGGTAGGGATAAATATCTCACCCGCCGCACCTCAGGCGAGGCGAGAATCGAACCCGGGGCCTTGAGTGACCAAGGGGCAGTAGGGAAGGGAGAGGGGAGGGGCAAGGTCACTCAGCCCAGTGGAGTTTATAATGACTAGGCCATCCCCGGGTTCTTGTTGTCAGTCAAGGGAGAAAGTAACATATAACCCAGGAACGGGAGGGCGCCTGGTTTCCTACGGAGAGAGGGAGAGGAGCGAACAGAGGGGAGGGAGCCCGTAAGATATGAGGAACTTCGACGACTGTACGTATTTAGATGTTGAATTTAAGACGTACATACATGCCTATCTACATTCTGTAGCTAGAAGGACATTATTGACTTCTTTCTCAGGAGTCTGTGCTATATTATCCAACTGTCCAATTTTTATCATCACCAAGAGGCCATTGTCGAGCGAGCTTATAGCCATGTGGGATGTGGGAGCAGGTTGATGCGTTGGAGATTGATTCTAGCGAAACCCCAGGCCAGTCAGTTCAGTTGGATTTCTGGAATTTCGTCAAGTATACTGTTCGTTGTTTTCCATCTCAGCTAACACCATTTAAGATCTTGCAACGTGGCGCGATTGAACAACTTTCAGTATAATCACGCTTATCTGCTGATCTACTTTCGTGTGCAGTTCAAAACTACAACTACCACTGCTATACAGCGTAGGTTGGAGTTATAAATGGAATATTTATTCTGTCCTGGGGTATAGGGTTTAGAGGACTTGTTTCCAGAAGCTGCTGATAGACAGCTGTCTGTATATGGGGGTTCATATCTTCCAGGACTTTTTAGATAGACTTGTAAAGAAATGGGGTTTCCTTGTGAAGAATGTTGCGTAAATTGTAAATCCAGAATTAATGCCATGCAGGATGAGGTCCTTTAATGATCTAAGGCCGTCACGTTCAACAAAGTGTCATGATTATACCTCAGAGGATACAGACATATTAGCATAGAAATACTTTGGAAGGCTAAAGGCAATCGAGTATATAATAGATAAGCAATGACCATGTAGACGCCGAAATATATATACGAGGGAATTTTGAACCCCTACTTCTTTTACAGTCAAACATCCTCGTTGCAAAAGGAAGTTATGACGTGGTAGGGTCTTGAATATGGTCTCGTGTAGGAGTCGTGGTCCAAGGATCCTTCACGCACCAAGACCGCTTCATTCCACGTTCTCCTAACCAGAATATGAAGATCATAATGCCAATGACGCAGTGTCTGTTAGGTGGTAACTGTGATTGAAGGGCCACCGCCATCTCTTACAAACGCCAGTTCCCGTGCCAGATTCGACAGTGGCCGCGCAGAATGTCTGCCCCGCGGGGATCTCCAAATCTAGCTAGCTGGGAAAATCGAATTCAACATAACGTCGTACTACTGGCTCTAGATCGGATATCTCTGGAGTCGATGATGTGAGACTGGAATTCTCCCTGACGTATGGGGTAATGACCGTCCGCGACACAAGTACTGTACACCGCAGGTAACCGAGAAGATAGGAAGGCTATATAGACAAGTGCCACCCTCCACGAGATCTCGATGGCAGGATACTCACTGTCATCCTCGGATATCGTTGACGTTCTGTTTCTCCTGGTTGCGAGGGGATCCAGCGGCTTCCTCCGCTTGTTGTCGGCTATTCTCGGTCTCTGTTCGACGACGACGTCGAGGCGCTACGATGTTTGTCCAACCTCTGCTTGCGCAACTCGCCTTCGGGCAGGTGGTTGTGGGGGTGTTATTGATCCTTGTCTTACTCGTATGCATTCTCTTACCGCTTGTTTGTCCATTGGAGGGTGGTGAATGAAAGCTTCGCGGATTTGATAGGGTTACTGACATTCGTAGACATTCGGATACTGTCTATACAATAGGTTCTTCCATCCTCTCCACCATATACGCGGTCCATTCCTCGCTACGGTTACGCCCTGGGTGCAACTATACCACGGGTTGAAAGGTGACCGTCACGTCTGGCTTCATTCTCTCCACCAGCAGTACGGCTCCCATGTCCGCGTCGCTCCCAACTTTGTCTCCGTCAACTCGGTTCAGGGATTGCATGACATCTACGGACATGGAAAGAGGCTGAAGAAGGCCGACTTCTACAACGCCTTCCCGGCCATCAAAGGGGTCTACAACACCCACAATGTGATCGACAAGATCGTTCACGGCCGGAAGAGACGCGTGCTAAGCCAAGCGTTCTCAGACCATGCCCTCAAGGGCATGGAGGATGTCATGCTCCTCCACATTCGCCAGTTCTGCGCCATCATGGCCGGAGAGCAATTTGACGACAGCGGAATGACACTTGATGATCAAGAAAAATCGCCTGTCGTTCGGAACATGGCTGACTGGTTTGGCTACCTGACGTACGATGTCATGGGTGAATTGTGCTTTGGGAAGAGCTTTGATATGCTGCTTAAGAGTGGGAAGAGGAAGATGATCTCGTTGGTCGATAGAGCTGCTTACCGGCATTATGTGGTATGCTTTCTATTACTTCAACACTCTAACTACGTATTCAGGAGAGACACTGATGGGATTACGGTTAGTGCGGACTGTGGATGCCTCTCGATCGCTGGCATTTAGACCAGATTTTCATCCGGAAGCTGACGAATGACCGATGGAATTTCATCATGAACTCACGTGTCGAAGCAACCCAGCGAGCGAAAGAGCGAATACGAGCTGGTCATGAAGCAAAGAAGGATTTCTTCCACTATCTTCTCAACGCAAAGGACCCCGATACTGGCAAAGGCTTGGCAACTCAGGAACTCTGGGGAGAGGCCAACGTGCTGATGATCGCGGGAAGTGATACCACTTCGACGTCTCTCGCGGCCACCATCTTCTATCTCGTCCGCAACCCAGGCGTCATGGAGACGTTGAAAAAGGAAGTCCGGGACAGCTTTGATGATGTCGAGGAGATTGTTAGTGGGACACGCCTAAACGAGCTTGTCTACCTTAAGGCGTGCATCGACGAAGCCATGCGTCTCGTACCAGCAGTTCCGGGTGCGATACCCCGTGAAGTCATGGACGGAGGCGTGGAGGTCGATGGAGTCTTCCTGCCAGATGGAGCAAACTGCGGGACCCCAGCTTACTCTATCCACAGGCACCCAGCCTACTACCGTGAGCCGTTGTCATACCTTCCGGAACGGTGGATTGAGGGAGCTACATGCCAGACAGCGCGAGGCTCGTGGACGTCTACCAAGGAAGAAGTCGAGATCGCACGGAGAGCGTTCTGCCCCTTTAGCATCGGTCCGAGAGGGTGCATTGGAAAGAGTATGGCGCTGATGGAATTGAGGTTAACGATTGCACGAATGTTGTTTCTGTTTGATATCGAGCAGGCAGACCGGACGGGAGAGGATGAAGGTGGGCATCTTGCGTTGCTCGACCATTTCGTCAGTCTGAAGGATGGCCCGAATGTTGTCATTCGGAAGAGGACTCTTTCCTAAATTGTGTGGATATTTTTCAAATACGACTCTTCTATATTTTCATGTATGGCCTCGGAGACTGTGTTTGCATCATATTTCTTCCTTCATTCGGTGTAAGGTCTGTGGTTGATAGGATGAGTCTATTTCGTGTCATGGCGTATAAATATCTGAGCTCAGTTTAAATATCGTTGCTGACCAATTCTGAATTTTCGATGGCTATGTTGGGATAGGGATGTGTTAAATTTAGTATATCGCTTTATGCGCTGGCCATCAGTAAACTTTCCTCTGCAGGAACCCCACACAGCGGACCACTAACAAACGATCTATCGATTTGTTATTCTGTCTGCACATTAAACCAACGTAGGACACAATCAGAGTAGACCGCTGAGGCCGCGTGCTGTTCCTGTGTCGATTGACATTCCTCGTATTGCGGCCGCCTCCTTTATTCCGCCGATGCAGATCACCGAGTGGCCACGTCCACCTAAAACGCGTCAAGGACCGCGCCGCCCCTTTCTTTGCCTGCAGTGACAGACAGAGTGGGCGCAACCATGTCTAGCTAGTGAATACATGAAATCTGATATTATTCTATTTCCCAATACGCTCGGAATGTTGTCCACGCTCGGTTAACAGTCCATCTGTGGCTGCGACCATGAGAAGGTTGTCGCCGCTGACGACCACCTTCATCCAGTCGACCATTCTCAATGCCATCGCCAACGTCCTGGCCCAGCTAATCGACCAGCGCAAGCACGATGTATGTAGCTAAGACTCCTTTTCTTTTGCTTAAAGAAATTTGTTTTTATACTCCCTTGTCAGTGGAGCATATACATAGCATACTGTACCTCCTTCATACATACATCATACCCCCCATTATCAACCCCGCAATTTTCGCTCATGCACTGACCAGATGACCTAGAAACCCTTCACTCTCAACGTCGTCGCCCTCATCCAGTTTGTCATCTACGGCATCATCATCGTCCCCCCAAACTTCGAATGGCAGAAGTTCATCGAGGCGCGGTACCCGGGCTTTCCCACCCGCGGATCCACCGCCCCCAGTCCTCCTCCTCATCCCCCCGATGATGATGATCTGCTTCCCCGGAAGGAGAAGCCTGCGCGCGCGGCGGCACAACCGTCGGGCATGCGCAACTTTGTGATCAAGTGGCTTCTCGACCAGACGGTCGGGTCCGTCATGAATATTATTCTATTTATCGTGATTATCAATTTCTTGAAGGGCGCCAGCTTGGCTGGGGTTTGGGATGCTATTGGCAAGGTAGGAACTCTCCTCACCATATACTAGACATCCTGACATCCTTCCATAATAAAAACTGTCACACGGATCGATCTGACCAAATCAGGACTTCTGCCCCATCATGATCGCCCGCCTCAAGTACCGCCCCGTCGTGTCGACCCTGATGTACACCTTGATCCCTGTTGACCGGAGGGTGGTCTTTGGCAGCGCGTGCGGCGTGATATGGGGGATCTATCTGAGTCTGTACGCGGCTGTCTAGATGGTAGTTTGCGACCCGTTTCCATTCTTTTTAAACCTTTTCTTTTTTCTTTTTCTTTTGTTCTTTTCAACCGTGTCGCGAATCTTTTCCTCCTTTCTTTATTTCCTAGGTTTAAATTTCTTTCGGTATTGTGTTGTGTTAGGCATAGGATTTTTTCTTTTCCATAAAAGTTAGATTAGACGGACTCCCATGTGTGGTCCTTGATTTGATACGTTGAACTTTATTTAGCTTTGGTTGCGGTGGTGGATGGGGAAAAATATACATTATTAGGTAACCAGGTGGCGCAACTGAATGACATATTGCTCAACTGTATGCCTGGAGACATTCAGTCATTCTATGCGCAGGATGACGCGGATCTTAGTGATACATGCAACGGCTGTCAGGAGCTGACAGTTGAATTTCCTCCGCTATAAATTGGATGCATGGAACTGGTCGGCGAGACGGTACTTTCCCATAGAGCGAATTTTCCAAGGACTTGCAAGCGAGTATAAGCAGCTATAACAGCGCAAAACGCAAAAGTATCCCAGAACAAGCGCTTAACCTTTCCGGGGCTGGCAAACCATACAACGGTCCTCGCCATGTCAAGAACAATATTGTCGAGGTTTCCTGCCCTTACAACAGTATAATCGAGGACAATACCACGCGTCTAGGAAGGGACTTCAATATCAAATTGGGCATGCATGGCTATTTTGCTATCCAGCGAGGTGCGAAAAGTGTACAGCTTTAGTCCAGCAAAGGAAAATGCTTAAACGCTTAAAACTTCTGGCAGATGAAGATACGCCTTTGACATGCTCTTCCGACGCTTGTCTGCTGCCAAGGTGGCAAGATGCAGTACTTTGTCGCCCGCATCTGCTGAAAGCTTTTTACGCTGAAAGAAAGGGTTTGGTGAAGCCGAGCAATACTATGGAAGTGCAGAAGTATATTCGGTCCCACCAATTCGAGCCCACATCAAGGTTCAAGGCCACACTAGACATACTTGATAGGGTGGACCCTGAAGGTCGAAAGGCATGGTGTATCGACCTTGAGTTTTCGACGCGCAAAAAAAGATCGTGTATGAGATAGCAATTGTGGAGTATCACACAGGTGCTGTTGTCCTTGATACGCTTGTAAAGCAGGAAAAAGAGGTGATATATAAAGCAGGAAAGCGGCCACGGGCGTTGGATGGTGAAGATTCCGTCGAGGACCATGATCAGAGGCTGATTGAACTACTTCACCGTTGTCGAGCAGTCTACAATAGTGGTCGAAGAACAATGACCGAGTTTCTGGATGCCCACTCAATTGCCAGGGTCATCCGAGAAAGTCAGATCAAAAGCACAGATATCATCATGCTTGAGCATGGCTTCTTGTCAGCTGGACCTGAAGATGCTGAGGGGATTTCTCGAGTCCTATGGCTACTACGACCTACTGCCTCCGCTCAGTAACTGTATCCATCCAAACGATCCCAGAACCAGGGAAAACCTTCCGGTCGGCGTCAGCGCAGCGCTAGACGTCATCTTCCGGTTTTTTTTTCCCAACGATCCTCTTGTGCGACAAATCATCGCGCGTGTCCTGACGCTCTGATGTGCCGAAAGATTGTCAGGTTGATAAGAGAATTGATAAGCCACCAAAGGAAAGGAAGTTGGCAGAATATGAGCCAGAAATCATCAGACTGCTGCTTCAAGTAGGAAATGCCCTCATATTTGTGTTTCATAAGTCAAACTGTTTTTCGTCTTCAATCACTAGCCTGATATCTCCTCCTATATTCCTCCAACCTCTTTAAATCCTCCTCATCCCCTTTGCCCCTCAACACCGCAATCAGATCGTCCAACGTTACAATACTCGCCGTTGGCACGCCATACTCCCGTCTAATCTGACCCATAGCGCTCATTCTCGGCTCCCCGTCATCTATCCCCTCCTTTTCCCTCGGCCCGGGCATTTTTTCTAACCGATCTAGCGCAACTACAAACCCCACTACCTTTCCCCCCTCCTTGGCCACTAGGTTTATTGTCTCCCTCATAGCAGTGCCTGCTGTGATCACATCATCTATGACTAGTACGTTCTTCCCTTTTAACGATGCACCCACAATACCTCCGCCTTCACCATGGTCTTTGACTTCTTTGCGGTTGAAGCTGTAGGAGACGGACGACCAGGTTTGGGGGTCAAGGCGGTAGAGTTCGAGCAATGTTGAGCAAGCAAGGGAAATCCCTTTGTAAGCCGGGCTTCAAGTTTCCCAGTCAGCAATGTCTCTGAAACAAAGGGTAGGGAACTCTTACCCGAAGATGATGTCTGGTTTCGGGATGGAAGGATGGGAAGCAAGGAAGGAGATGATGGTGTGGGCGTAGGCGGTGGAGATGGCGGAGAGGAGGGGCGCGGTGTGGAAGGAGCTGGCGTTGAAGAAGTAGGGGGATTCTGTGAGGTTAGGAACGTCAGCAATCGTGTGTACAGATGTTGAAAATCAAGACCGGTGGAACTAGAGTACGTACGTCGGCCGGATTTGAGGGTGTAGGTACCGAAGGTAAGGACGTTGGCGGAGAGGCAGGATTGGAGGAACGCGGTTTTGTAGGCCGGTATAGTGGAAGTGGTAGGCTCGGTCGAAGCGGCCATTGTAGTAACCCAGGTTGAATTCTTAGATTGTAGCAAGAGTTTTAAGGAGGAGCAAAGCCGGTGTTTGAGTAATCAGTGGTAAAAGGTTGATTCTACAGTCGCGATGAAAAACTTTCGTTAGTATGGTCCCGCCCCCCCGCCTACCAATGCTGCTTTTACTGGGGCTGACCAGATCCCCGGATCCCATTACCGATTATATAAGCAAATCACATGACACCATGTCACATGACCTATATAGATTGTTGCTCACCACTAATGCAAGCTGCTTATGTGCTAACTGTAACGGCGGGCCTAGATCTTAGACCAGGAGCTCGTCAGGTTTATCTTGAAGACAAGAGATAGGAAGTCGATAGGCAAAATAGGCCGTAGTTACTAGCAATAAGGTACTAGGAGCTATTGCTATTTGAGTTGACCACGGGGTCCTAATCCCCATGGTTAAGGAGCATCTTTATATACATGTAGAATTCTGTCCCGAAATATCTATCCGTTTGCCTGATCGAATGATCATGTGCTCAGTGATCGTTATGACCAGTATGATCAATATGATCAAGGTGATCGGGGTTGGTCATGTGCATCCATGATCAACCCTCGGTGCGCCTATTGTTCCGAGGCTCCCCGCTATAGGCCGTAGGCCTGATGACTTTGTAACACATAAAGCCTACATTAAAGGGATGTCTAGCACCTATGACTATAGGACGGTTTCATCCTTTTCTATTTTCTCTCTTGCAGTTCAGGAAACCCTACAAACTATCTCAGGCATGGGAGTTGCACGGAATAAAAAAGATAGCACATCTGAAAAAGGAATTTCTCTATTCAGCTGCAAAATGAAGAAAATATGGACTTTAACAGTTTATACTTAGAAGATAGGTACCTAGGTAGGCGATGCGGAGATCTGAGAGGTGGAGACGAGATTTTCCGGTGGGTGTTAAATTTCCCGGAGTCATTCTTTGAATCGCCGTGGGATTTTGCTAAGTGTGAATTAAGCATTCGATTGCACAATGCTTGGTGGTGCTTTCAAAGATTTGATGCCATGCTTTGCGGGGTCAACCCCGGATCGCAGAAAATATACTTCGGCATAGGAGAGCAGTGGAGTTGCCCCGGATGCTGGTGGATCGACTGCTTCCTACCCCGGATCTGTTAGCTTCCTCTCTTTAATTTCTCCAGTCTGGATCACCGTAGATCAATTCGAATTCCACAAGTTCCACAAGCTAAATAGTGATTTAAAGACAAGTGAGTGTCCAGCATGGAGATTGACCCTGTCACGGAAGCTCAATACAGAGCGAGTCCACCAACATAGCCATCAACTGGACCTTGACGTTTGAGAAGATGGGCCTATCCTTTCTGCTAAAAGTCTCATTGATTGCCGCTTTTGTGGAATTAGCAGCCGCAGACCCTACATTCGAACCTACACCAGACGGTTTCATCCGATCCGGTTCCCGCAAGCAATGTCAAACCTCTCTGAGAGACTGTACCAAAGGGACAATCCTGGTGTCGAAAAACCACACCAGGTCCGATTTCACAACCATACAATCTGCAATCGACTCCCTCCCTGACGACTCCTCCCCGCAAACCATTCTAATCCTCGCTGGAGACTACACCGAGCAACTCAACGTCACCCGCGCAGGTCCAATCACCCTTCTCGGCCAAACGGACCATATCACGGACGCATCACGGAATAAAGTCACAGTCTACTGGTCCGCGGCGAACCACGATTCATCGTACCCAGACAATGTGTACACAAGCGTGTTGACTGTCGCTCCGACGCTCGATGCGAGCTTAACGGGAGTCGGCCCGTCCGGGTTTCCTGTGCCGGAGGATACGCCGTTTGGGAATGTGGATTTTCGCGTGTATAATGTCGATTTCAGGAATGTCTACTCGGAGTACTCGGACGGGCCGGCGCATGCGTTGAGTTTTAGTCGGTCGAACGGCGGGTTTTATTATTGTGGGTTTTATTCGTATCAGGATACGGTGAGTTTCCTTAAGGACCAGTACATACACGGATTTTTACTCCGTGAAAAAAAAAGGGGGGGGGGGGGGGGGCATATGCCAGAAGAATTAAACCTGACAAGCCTCAGATCTACATCGGCAAGCTCGGCAACGCATACTTCTACAGAAACATCATCGCCGGACAGACCGACTTCCTCTACGGCTTCGGCACCGCATGGGTGGAGTCCTCCCAGATCCTCCTGCGCAACTGCGGAGGCGGCATCACAGCCTGGAAGGGGACCAACACGACCTTCGAGAACAAGTACGGTATCTACATCGTCTCATCGACAGTGAAAGCGGCGAACGCGTCCATTGGGCGGACAATCACTGGAAAATGCGCCCTTGGACGACCCTGGAACAGTCAGCATAGGTCGATCTTTGCAAATACTTACGAAGACGAGAGTATCATCGATACTGGATATATCAATTGGATCGTAGATGGTGTTGGACGGCTGACGAACGATACGGTGATGGCGGAGTACAGGGCGCTCGGGCCGGGGTTCAATTTGACGGGACGACTGGAAGCTGGAATCGGTATTGTGATGAACCAGAATCAGCATCGTCCTTATGATCGGCCGGAGAAAGTATTTCAGACTCCCGATGGGACCTTTGGGAATGTTGGATGGATCGATTGGACTTCATGGGAGTGAGGACTATTTCGGGAGAAGGGGGGTTATTGGAGCCTTTCAGAGCAGAGGCTACCTAACTACTAGGTATATAAAGGACGGGTCCTTGCAAATTTATTTATCACTCCTGCTTTTATCCCCTTTCGATGCACTTCCTAAACACCGCCCTTAAAGACACGACGAATAATCAGTTGATACCAAAGATATGATGGTTGAAGAACACAATCTCATCTATTAGTATTATGCAGTATTCGTCCGACTCAACTACCATTGACGTCTTATCCCAAGTGCACGACTGGGCCTTGAGAGCAGCTGAAGTATGTATTCCAGGTGTGATTGGGGATATATAATCTCTTGTATAGGCTTTTTGAGCGTATGTACTGGTGGACAAGAAAATACTATATCTTGCTACTACCTGGATCATGTACGTGGATCAGGAGCAATGCCGATCTTTCATAATCCTTTTCCTGGACACCAAACGGCTTACAATAGTTTGAAATATCCCCTGCACAATCTCTTTGACGTAAACATACCCTGTGGGTCAACATTCCTCTGAATATCCCTCAGTCTCTGCAGATTCGCTTTACCATAGCCCAAAAATGGGTCCTGCTCATTGCTTGCATAATTAATATAGAGCCAAGGATGATGTTTTCCTGCATTTCTTGTGGCGGCAGTGGTTCTTTCAGTCCACCTGCTGACAAAGGAATTTACAGCATCATCATCCTCAGCGTTGTTCCACAGAGCAGTCAACAGAACAACTGAAAGGAGTCAGCACATTGAGTCTATTTTTTTTGTCAACCATGGAGTCAGTAGGATATACAACACGCGGATTGAAGCCTGCAAGAAGTACATACCTCATATTCGAAAATATTATCCATCGCTAGCCCGTATCTAGGAGAGAGATTTGAGAACCCTCCCCCGAGAACAAAACCACCGAGACCAACATCGGCAACTCTCCCTCCAAGTGTAGTCAGATTATACGCCTTAAGGCCAGTGTACATGCTATGCAAAACATGTCCACTGCCCAGTCTCACTGTCGACCGATCGGAAGCAACTTCGATAGACCTCATTCTCTGCATGTCGATCGTAACACCGCCGACAGAGACGGAATCATCAGGATACCGAGCATGACCGCCACTCTTGACTGCAAAGCGACAGCAGTTGTCCACTATTATATCCAAGATCGTTGAGACTTCCTCGGCGGAAGTGGGCTGGACCCGACAAGCTGATCGAACCTCTTGTTGCTTGGCATCCCATACAGTGAAGTTGCCATTACCAGGGAAGTGCACGGCCGGACCGAGCTCATGGCTAGGTGAGAGCACTAGCGAGCGATTATGAAGAGGAACAAGAAGATATAAATGAGGACTTACTGCCTGTATGCATCCTGGCATGGGAGGGGTTGATTCTTGCCTCGCTCCAACTGTTTCACAAGCAATGGCCAAAAGAAGAGAAGTTAACAGGGTTACAAGAACTGGCATCTTCAATTTGCCCACTCGCATTGTGTCGACCAAATCCTCTCTAGCCTAGTATTTGAGAAAAAAAAAAATTGCGACATGAGGCCATTGCTACCTACTTATCATGCCATGGGCAACCCATGGAGTCACTCTCCAGGGGGCAATCTCCGCTTAAACTTCGGTAATAATCTGTTTATTGGTTGATGGGGGCGCAAACGCTTAATACATAATAGTATTATGCTTGAATTACATAAAGAAATAAGCAGGTCATGAGTTTGTATAAAATAACAATTTGTCACAACCTAGGTAGTATCATTCATCATTTTTTTTTCTTTCAGGAGACCTGGGCAGGTTATTTACACAGAAACTGTTAGACAAGCTGGAAATAGATAGAATAAAGTTAAGCTTAGCGTGTCAGCAGGTTGCATTAGTATAGGCGTAGAGTCAAACTAGACCAATACCACAGAATCTGATATCCATAACTGACAATCTAGGGTGATGGCATGCAATAAGCAGGACGCATATGCCAAGGCTGTTCTTCAGGATATACGTATAGCTCCACAGCTTTAGAGAATCATAATCAGGATACATCTATCATGGAATATTATTGGCTGACATTCTTCTCGGTCTGCGCGGAGTGTGCATGGCGCATAATATAATAAGCAGCTGAACTATCTATACTCCCAGAAAAAGATTTCAAATAAGAACTGTTGTTGCATGGATTCCGGAATGGCTACCTACATAATTCTCTTCACACTTTCTTTGCTTGTATCCATTGGCGCCACCAGCGATTCCAATTCACCTCATCTCCGCGAGGTCTACTGACTCCCCAATGGCACCTGGGTTGAGAATATTGCTGTTTGGCCGAATGGCAACCTCCTCGTGAGCTCTGGGAAGTCATTCCATCCATTCAGCCTGGCGACAGCCGTGCACGGTTAATCCACCATTTCCACGATGCCGAAAGGTCACCGTGATCACAGAGCTCACATCGGATATATATGCCGTCATAGCTTCGAATTCCGTCTGGAAGGTGAATTTGAACGTGGATGAAGAAGAGGCCATTCCGACGCGCATCATCACAATCCCGGCAGCCGGAAACATGAACGGCATGGCGGCATTGAAGAAGAACAGAGCCAGAACGGTCGCCATCTCAGACTCTACACTAGGGCTTGTGTGGCGTGTTGATACCGATACCGGCAACTATACTGTGATGCTGAAAGACAAGACAATGGCAGCAAGCGAGGCTTTGGGTCCTTTACTTGGGATCAATGGGTTGAGAGTCCTTCATGATCATGTCTACTATGTCAATACTCCCAAGCAACTTTACTGCCGTGTCCGTGTTGACACATTTAGTGGTCAGGCGCTGGGACCTTATAGATTATCAGCCAGGGCGTCCTGGCTGATGATTTTGCCATCAGTCCACACGGTGTTGGATATCTCGCAGGCATCACGGATAACGTCATCACGAGAGTTTTGGTGAATGGAACATGGGACGTGGTTTCTGGGAGTTCGAATTTGACAGCAGTGATGACAGCCATATCGGCTGCGTTTGGGCGAACAAGCCAGGATTCAAATGTTCTCCATATCACCACGGGAGGAGAAACATCGCATCCGGTCAATAACACTTATTCCAGAGGAGGGAAGATCATGGAGCCTACTGTTGATTCCTAGAAAAGGAAGAACTGTATGTACTGCTGCAGTGGAGTCTTCATGCTTACCCATTCAGGAGTGATGTAGCAGTGACTTGATCTATAACATCTTACTGTTAATCAAGCAGTCTTCCCTCTTGCTCCCCCCTGGATAACCGCAAATTGATTGAGTCCAATGGTGAGATCGAGCAGTCTTATTCGTCGCTATAATCGTTGAATATTTGGCCAGAAAGGAGAAGAAATGAATTTAATCCTTTCTTCGACTAGTCCGGCTTATCTCTCTAAAAAGAAGCACCAATGAGTACGGGTTTGAGAAGACCTTTGGGTTTACCTAACGTGGGATGCTGGGTGCCCAGTAACCCTATGCCTAGCTGCCTAAGCCGCACTGTGGCTTTCCGCAGTCTGCACGGCTTTCCAGGTCCATATGCAGATCGCCAATGGACATTCAACATCGTGGCCCGTGCAGGCATTATAAAACTAGTCTCCCGCGGCCGAGATGCTGAGGATGAGCCGGCGCCAGACTAATCACCCGAGTCGCACGACGATGATCCCATCACCCGTCCGTCCCTGATCGCGCGAGCTCAGTAGTCGACCGCAGATTATTTTTTGCTTGGCACTCCGTTTTTATCCAGTGCTTCTCACATGTCATATGCATGCAGAGAGACATGAGACACTGGCACGTTATGAGATGGTACGACTACTGTCCGCTACTGCCGCTGATGCAGTAGTTGTTCAGACGTGGAGACTTGTATAGTATCTTCTAGGGCTCCAGAGGGCTCTACTGCTCGATACTAGGTTTAGCAGGGTACACAGTAAATGCAGAAGCACAGATGATGGCAACATGAACAACTTCAGGATGGAGGCGATTGTGGAGCTTAGCTTAGGTATGTATACTGTGTAGATCTAGATGATGGCCAGCTGGGCTCCACTCAGATCTCACTCTGTAGGTACTTACCAATAGACCTGTATAATGCTTTGTGTATGGGATATGTCCTTCATCCTTCCTGTTGGAGATATCCCAAGAGCCAATTTAGAAGAGGGCTGGTGCGGCAATCATGCTGGATCTAGCGACCGGACCTTCACTGCATGATTTCACCACGTTACAGGAAGTTCCTCCATGGATGGGCCTTTTATGACGCATGGGCTAAAATAGTGATGGCAACCCTGACTCTCTGGTTGCTCTGTGTGTGTTTATAAAGTCTTACACAGTACTCATTCACCCTAGCTTCTTCTTTTTACGCACACAACTCGCAGCACTTGTCCCTATCCATCAAGTGTGTACCTCGTATAGACTCACCATGGCTACCAAAACCGTTGTTGAAGGTGACGAGAACCAGATTCACAGTGAGCTTGTCCCCCTGCTCAGACTGGGGCTGACTTCTAAGCCGCGCTGGCTTCCTTCCCTGCTTCTGTGGGATGCAAAGGGTCTCCAGCTCTTCGAGGAGATCACTCATTCTGAGCCTTACTATCTGTTTGAGGCGGAGAAGTGGGTTCTGGAGCAGAATGTCAACAGTATCACTGATGTTATCAAGCCGAACTCTGTCATCTTGGAGCTGGGAAGTGGGTAAGTCGCGTGAGCGGCGTGCTATCACAATATTCTGGGCTGATATCCTCAACCAGAGACTTGGACTCCTTGCTAATGAATAGAATGACATGACAGATCTCTTGAAAAGACCGGCATCATCCTGGAGGGTCTTGTCCGGAAGCAGCGCCCAGTTGACTACTATGCCCTTGATGTCTCCGAGAGCGAACTTGACCGCACCCTGAACACCCTTCGTCAACGCCTGAACAACAACAACAACAACACATATGTCAAGTGCCACCCGCTTGTGCTCACCTATGAGCAGAGCTTCTCGTGGCTCCTAAACAACCCAACCCTCCACGGCCGTGACATCACCATCCTCTGGCTCGGAAGCACCATCGCGTGCGAGTCTCGCCAGGAGTCTATCCGTCTGATGGCCGCGTTTGCAGCTGTGAAGAAACAGTCACAGATTGGCAAGCTGCAGTTCCTCATCGGGGTCGATGGGTGCAAGGACCCCACGCTTGTCAGCCGTGCCTATGACTTTCCCCCGGGCCTGACCCGCAAGTTTGCGCTCAACTGCCTTGATAACGCAAACCGCGTGCTCAGCCAGCAGGTCTTCAACCCCAAGGACTGGGTGTTTCAGGGTGTCTGGGATGCTGAGAACAGCCACTACAACACTCGTATTGCCCCCACGGTTGACTTGACTGTGGAAGTCAAGGGTCATCCCATCGCACTCAAGAAGGGGGAGCCGGTTTCCGTGATCGTGAGCCGCAAGTACGGAGAGGCGGAGGTGGGCAAGCTGGTGCAGGACGCCGGCTACTTCACCGCGAAGGCGTGGAAGCACCGGGACATGGACTATGGTGTGGTTCTAGCTCTCATCTCATAATCCATTAGTGGGCCCCGCAACATCCGCTGACAGCTGTCTACAGGTTTCTATCAGGTTCGCCTGGAGTAAGATCTGGAAAACAAACGCATGGACGAAGAGACCAAGATCGGGAAGGGAAAGGCAGTGCCGGACAAGGTTGGGAGGGGTGGAATCATACTGTAGATATTGCGTTGCCGTGTACATACCCTCGGTAGATAGCAAACGGCACCTGCGTTCTGTCCTCCAGCTGCCCCGTAATCGAGCATCAGCTTGCGTTGGCAGTTCGCATAGGACAGACGGCGTCACGACTAGAGGACCTACTATTTGATTTCGTGCATCGAATCTTCGCCCCCTGCTGCAGAGGCTGCATAACATCGCAGCCGAGGTGAGAGCTGGCGACCTGAACTTAGCGGCCCAACCCAGATCGGCTCTTGGACCTCAGGTCGGTTGGTCGGTCTAATACCCTCTCGCTTTGCTACTAACGCACAACATTGTGCTGTACTATTGCACTCCTGCCCCTCAGGTAGATCGCCCCAGTAGTGATCTTTCGTGTTTACTCGTAGTTCAATCTGGATGTTCACCAAGCTGAAAGGTTCATCAAGTTTTTTGGACCCTTCACGTGAAGCCTGCTTTGAGATTCCGGGTTCTCTATTGTCAGCCGAATATTACCACTATACCCTAGTGGTATACCAAGAGACCTATCAGCCTATTCAGCACACGCCGATCCAGGCATCTCGAAGGTTATAATCCCTGCAATAAAGGGATCATACTGTCTATACCTGAAACCACCTATTTTCCTTTGTTATTTCACGAAAATGTCTCGGGATCATTAAACAAAGAAGTATTCGGAAGGTCTTAACCCCTAAGTCCATGAGAATAAATAGTGGTCAGATAGTTAGGTAGATTCGAAGAATCAGAGCTTTCATCATCATACCTTCGGATTACTAGGTTCGCGCAGTCTGACATCTATGCATCAGCCTGCTTCCTGCATCCCACAGCATGCTTGAATCCGATCCATGCATCAGACCCTGATAACAATATTCAATGATCCCACCAGATACGCACTACCTATCTCTTCGTCTGTCCCGCGGCTGATAGACCCGGAGCTGGTGGGAAAGCATCGATCGCCAGCCAGCATTGGCCGGCACCGTGACGTACTGTACTAACAAAAGATCTACTCCACAGATCAGCGGCCCACCATGTGGAGGTCAATTGATGACGGCCACGGGCGAGATCTTGGATAGATGGGTTGATCATTGCGTTTGATGTTAGTTCGCGGCAAAGACCAAGATCGGGCCACAGGTCTCCAACGATTAAAAAGCTTTGTCGAGAGCAATAGCTATGCAGCCGGATCGACAGCCTCAGCCAGTCTCTGCATTTTATGCTTCTAAATCCTACTTTCCTGCTGGATAATTTCTCAGCCGCACTGTGTCATCATCATCATCATCATTAGAGGGTTTGTGGTGTTGACTGAAAACTAACGAAACTTATTTTTATGGCGACTGTAGACTCGTACCATGGCCTGCAGGCTCCCGCAAATATTGGATGTTCTGTGGAGCTGACGCCCTTTTACCATCCAGTTCCATGGGCAACGAGGTGCCCGAAATCGGGGTGTAGTCTCTTCTTTAAATCTATATAAACCCTTTGTGAACTTGGCCCTTGCTGGAAATAACAACATTCCATGGAATGTACAATCCTCAGATAACTAACATGTGCACATGTTTGCTCGCGTCATAGGCTCAATTGCAGCTCCCCTCCTTGGACGCCAGTGTTGTTCTTCCTTTTCTTCCCCTCAGTCCGAGAGACCCTGATTGCCCCTCCGGCCTGGTATAGGATGTGCTTTTCTACGGCCTTGTAAGCTACTTTCCCCTGGGGAAGAAGCCAGATCCTGCTCTGGACCTTAAGCGCCCACCCGTGCGACTAAGGCTGTACCTCTGATGCCGACTCTCCTGCGCGAGCGCGTACACGTACCAGAAGAGGATGGTACGTCGAGAAGATGAAACAACCTTGTTCTGGTTCCATTGCTCATTTCCGTGATCTACGTAGTGCAACTGTGGGATTCCATATTGATAGGCGCTTACAGTGGTGCCGTCTTTCTGTCTTCCCGTATGTCCAGTCCGATCGGAAAAAAAAACCTGAACGGTTTATCGACTTTATTTGTTCCCCTACTTACCGATAGGCGTGTTGTTCCAGCCATCTTCGGCTACATAGCAGACTGCAGCTCTCGCCGGAACGCTACAGGGGTTATCCGCATCCGCGATCTACACGGCGGGCTTTGCCCTTCTGTTCGACACCGTCAGAGTCGATGAGGTCGGGGAAGCTTTGGGATGGGTGTCGACGGGCTTGGTGGACGGATCCTTTCTCGGACGGTCCCATGGCGGCATCCTGTACAGGGTCGGAGGCGAGACGGCGGATTTTGGACTTTGGATACGGCGTCCTCGCCGTCGACGTCGTGTTGCAGTTGGCGGTGATCGAGAAAGACACGGCCAAGCAGTGGGCATTGCCAACCAGGGGCCACACCTACGGCAGCATACCTGAGCAGTGCACGAACGCCGTGGATGGGCACGAGCATGGGAAGCCGGCCAAACTGTCGATCTTCAAGACTCTTGACAATCCCGCGTCTTCTGACAGCATGTTTCGGCTGGTTCGTTGTCGGGAGCTTCCTCGCCGCGTTTGACGGCGTCCTTCCGATCTTCGTGGAAGAACACTTCGGCTGGTTGACTGCCGGTGCCGGCATCGTCTTCCTGGCCATCTTCATGCCTCACACGATCGGGAGCCCCCTGGCCGGGCGAGTCGTGGATACCATCCGCAACGGGCCGCGGCTGCTGGCGGAAGGGGGCGACCGCGCAGACGTACGGCTTGTTTAATTCCGCGCTCGCTGGCGGCAATTTCATCGGTCCGATTTGGGCTGGTGCGATGAAGACTGAACATGTCTCTGGTCTTGGGCGTGTCCAGTGCGGTGACTGGCGTTCTGATGGGCGCGTTTCTGGAGGGATGGGTGGGGAGGTCAGATATCCTGAAGTGGAAGAGGGAGAGGAGTTGGGAAACTGAAAGGTTGGTGGACCCTGAACGTTTAATCCTACAGTGTGATGTTGTAAAGTATCCAGAATGATTTAAAAACGCGCTTTGGACTGTGATAAAGATATGAACTTGGACGGCGTTTATACATAGGATACATGCGCTATCGGATTGCAAATCTGATGTTACTTCGGATGCTACTCTGAAGACACAATCTACATAGTTCCCCTCATCAAACAGGGCAAAGCGATTCATTGAGCAAGAGCCCCAGTTGATATGATGCCATCTCCATCACTATCCACCTGCTCATCTACCTGTATTCCAGTTCAGTCCTTCAACTGCATGCCAAGAGTTGTTGTACAGTGGGTCCAAATATGTTAAGTCGAGTTAAATTACGTCAGAAAATAAGGACTAGTTAATCAGAGTGTCATGGCACCTTTCTAGTCTGCAAAGTAAACTCGCTACTGAAGAAGAACTCTTGCAGGAAAATCAAGTACTACCTATCACATCATGCCAACGAAACGGAAAGCGCACAGTAAATCCCGCTATGGCTGTGTGCAGTGCAAAGACCGCCATTTGAAGGTGAGCCCCAACTGTGACCTACTTACTCTTCTTATCCCTTTCCAGCCCGGGTGCCTAGATATGCAAATGTTATTCGATACTGGTACTGAAGTTAAGTATCTAGTGTAACGAAGTACACCCTCAATGCGGAGACTGCACGCGTCTCAATCTCTCCTGCAGCTTCACGTCTCAGATAAGTAACAATAACAATAATCATGATTATTATTATAATAACAAAAACAACAATACTACCGCTCGAGCATCATCATCATCATCATCATCACCATTCCCCAACGGACCGCATCAACGGGCTCAAAGAGCTACACCTCCTGCACAACTTCATCGTCGCCTCCTGCCATTTCAATCTGGACAAGGAGCCCTCGCTGCCTCACGAGAATGACGCGGTAGCGTTGGGGTTCTCGCGTCACTATCTCCTCCATAGCATCATAGCGCTGTCGGCTCTGCATCTGTTCTCGATGGGCCCGTCGTCGCCGCAACGGAAGCGGTACTACTACCAGGCGACCAGCCACCAGGATGCCGCGATCCGCCAGGCCAGGCCGCATCTGGTGCATCTGAGCGAGGAGCATTGCGAGGCCCATGTTTTGGTTTTCGGCGTATACATCGCAGTGTGCGCTTGCGGAGCCATTGCTGCGTCCCAGGCAATTGACGGGCGTGAACAACAACGACGACAGTAATAGTCTGGACCCCATCAAAGAGCTCATCCATTCCTTCCAACTAGGCAAGGAGATCGATCTCATCATCCGCCAGCACTGGGACTACTTCCAACACTGCACTATTCGCCCGCACCAGATTCGACGACGGCAATCGGGACGAACTGAAACCGACCCTCGAGAAAGCTACCCGCAGCTCGTCGCACTCAAAAACCTGATCACAAAATACTTTCGCCGTCACCATGATTCAGCCCGCCGCGCATGTTTTCGGGGACATTGGCAGGACCGGGACCGCCCTGTAGACCGACGACTTATCGAGCCGGTCTTGTCTTTTGACTGCAGGATCCGCTGCAGGTAACTGGCGACTTCTGAAGTGGTGATGTTGTCTAGTAACTCTGCGCGACCGAGAAGGCGGCTGGAAGACAAGCTGAGTTGACCTGCGGTGTTGGCTGCTGACCCTGAGTTGCTGGCAGAGTATGCTGCATAGCTGGAATAAGACTCCAATCCGCTCCACGTCACGGACAACGTCGCGTTGCTGCTGCCTTGGGCTTGCATTCTGGCGATGACTGGTTGTATGAGGCGTGTGAACTCGGCAGCCGTCGTGTTGTAGGCGATCAAGCCGGCGGAGACAACCACACCAGGTGAAATGGTAGTAGAAGGACTGGTAGTATTGGTCGACAACGACGACGACGAGAGTGACAGGGCAAAGGCATATTCACCCGTCACTGCAGTCAAGGATCCAGCCACGCCGGCGTCCATGAGATCCGGGGGGCTCTGGACGAGGATCGCATAGGCGTTCCACACGGCATCGTTCTCAATGCCAGAGTGCCAGTGACAACGCTGGCCGGGGCCGGGTGAGTCTTGAGGACGTATTCGGTCACCACCCCATACTGGCCCGGCCCTCCGCCACGGATCGCCCACAGCAGATCCTGGGACTGATTCTCATTGCAGACGATGGTGGATCCGTTCGTCGTCACCACCGTGGCCTGCAGGACGTTGTCGGCAGCGAGACCATAGGTGCTCGAAAGAGTTCCATGACCACCGCCTTGAATGAATCCACCATGACCGATAGTAGCATCTCCGCCGCCCACGACAGAGCGACCGGCCGCAACGACCGCCGAAGTTGTTGTCACTGCCGATGATGATCGCTGCTTCGGTTCCGTGTCCGCCTGGCAGTTGCCAATGGGTCCTACCTGATGTGGTTGAGGTTATGCGTCCAGATCGACAAGGAGTTGGCTCCGCTGGACCTGTATAGACCATGGATTGGTTTAGTAAGTCCCCTTGCCATCAAAGCATCAGGCACCTACCGGCCGTTCAGACCCGCGCCTTTCACCACGATTCGAATATTACGGGCAGCAGCCCACGCCATGGCGGTCGCAATCTGTCTCTCATCCGTCGCATTGACGACATACCGCGGCATGGCCCCAATCTCACAGCCCTTTCCAGCGACGTACCCCGTCGCATCGGGGGGCAGGCACGAGTTGTTGGCATAGATCGGGTAGTCGATGGACTCCGGGAGGCTCGCATGATACGCCGCAGATCCCCAGCCCTGTTTGACCTCGTCGCATGACTGCGATGAACCGAACGGGTTTCCAGGATAGCAGGATGAGGCCGCCGGGATGGTCTTGATGAGAGCGCCGTTGATCGAAGTGTTCAGGCTCGAACATTCCGCCTCTGATGGCCACGAAGGGTCATCGACTGTTGCCCTGCAGGTCGAAAACGTCTGCTGGCCGAGGGCTTGAAGGATCAGTGGAAGAAGAGTGTGTGACGGGGTTGCGTAGCATGCTAAAGATTGTCTGTACTCTTCCGATATATATATATACACAATTTGTAGAATTCGACAGTTGCAATACTTCATCCTACGGCAACGGGGATGCAGTGGAGGCTTTTATAGCAAGCCCTTGCCATTCTCAGCACGGAACGACAGGGATAGAGCATAGACCCGGGCCTTGATGACGACACACTTGGCTTTGAACTTAGATTTCCTTCGGTGGATCGTCAATTTTCTCGTATGAAGACGTTTCCTGCGGGGACAAGCGGAGTCAGATTCAATCAAGCTTACTACCTAAAACCATCCAGAGCCCAACTGCAACGTACCAGATGGGCCCGCCTAAATTTCTGCATACAGACGGTTCAGGGTCAAGCGTTGGCTCGAGATGAAAGCTCTCCACCCGTATCTATACGAGTGGATATCTTTTTCTGCTTGGAGATGGAGACGGAAATACTCCGTAACTGGTCCATCTACCGCGATGTGGGTCAACACGCCGTATAGATACGACGCACCAATAGAAACCCATTGCAAGCCAGACCACTACTGAATCCAAGTATATCTACTATATGGGCCCTAGGTGATACGTAAGTAGGTAGTATGATGGACGGGATTATCAGGCACCCTTAATTTGGTACTAATTATGCATACTCGTTGCTATATATATATATAATGTTCTCAAGTACAGTCCAGAAGAAAAGAAGAAAAGAAAGAGTCCGTTATCATTATCCACCGACTGCCTCACTATGGGACGTATCCAGCAACGACACCCCCGCCGGGACGATCCTATATCAATATGCCCCCCTTCGCAAAACGCAGCGTACGCCTACATCGTACTCTTTGGCGTAGCGACCGCGATTCATTTCATCCTGATGTTCGTCTTTCGGGCTGCTTTCTTCATCCCGATGGTCATAGGAGACGCGAGTAAGTACTTACCTGACTTATCGTGTAGTCCCCTGTTATCAGTTATATAGGCACCTGCCTAGGAACTCCGCCCGCGTACTGTATGTACAGCACTAATGTACTTCTTCTGCAGTGGAAGCAGGAGGCTATCACGGCCGCGCCTGGTCCCATCGCGAATCCCATTCCGTCAAAGCATACGTCCTACAATCCCTCCTGATCCTCTCCGCGCCTCCCTTACTCTCCGCGACAATCTACGTGTCCCTCGGACGCATCATCGTATCCCTCCGAGCCGAGGGCTACTCCATAATCAAGCCCCGATGTCTGACACCGCTCTTCGTCCTGGTCGACGTCGTGTGCTTCGTCACGCAGATGGGCGGAGCCGGGGTCCAAGTGAGCGGCTCCGAGTCCCTGCGAGTCGCAGGCGAGAAGATCGTGCTGGGCGGACTGATCTTCCAGATCTTCGTGTTCTCCTTCTTCGTCTCCATCGCGTACAGATTTCACCTTTGGAACAGCAGAGACCCGACGACCATTTTATCGTAGACGGACCCGGCTATCAGTATCAAATGGAGAAGACAGATGTGGGCTCTATACGTCGTCAGCGTATTTGTCCTGTTGCGTAATATTGTCCGCATCGCCCAGTTCACAGAGGGTGGAACGGGATTCATCAACACGCACGAGGCCATGATTTACGTGTTCGACGCGACCCTCATGTGGCTGGTCATGGTGGTGTTTGGATTCGTCCATCCGGGCAAACTGAGGAAGGATATCCGGAACGCAGAGAAGAGGACTTCACCGTTCAATGACGACCACACGATGTTGATGATCAATGATGGCAATGCAAATTCAGGACGGAATCGGTTCTAACCTCTCTCTCTCTCTTTCTTTATTTTTCTCTCTCTCACTCTCTTTTCTACATTAGGCACATACATAGGATTATTTAATAATTTTGAGATGTCTCCGTGTAGCTGTAGGACTAATATTTGATGTTAAGCCATTGTACCTGGACCACAAGTCTTTGACTTGACCTTACAATACTCAATAATACCAATCCCTCATTATCTCTGCTGATACCTTCTTGTGCGGCAGAAGGAAGAGAGAGAGACTCGTGCTGTATACATAAAATTAAGTTAGTAGAATGGCATTGCACAAACAGAATATACTGTTAAACAATAGTTAAGATTCTATACTCATCTAATCTTGCAGTAATGCTGTACCGTGGCGTCCTGCGCCTCAGTACAGGGATGATAATGTAAGCCCAGACAACAGCCAGGGAGTTCTCTCAGACAGTTCTCACTCTCATCTTATCTCATTATGAATTATCAGGAATTGCTGGTGGCCAGTATAGCAAAGAACACCAACTACAGCAGCATTTAAAGTTAGCAACAGGCCACAGATCACAGTACTGTTCATCAAACACAGCAGTTTCCCTTCCCTCAGAGAGCAAGCCAGTCGATCCACATAGGGAATAGTCATCTCAGCTGTGGTGGCGAGGTGGTGATAGACACCAATGGTGGTATATACCCACAAAGTAGGCAGGTAAATGCCAGCCAGAGCCAGGACCAATACAATGCTTTGCACCCCTCCAGCCTGGTATAGGCAAATGTAGAACAGACCCAGTGCAACCCATTCAACCATCAGTCCAAGCAGGAGACAGATCAGGTTCAGATACCGGGTTTGTGTATAGAAATTGCACTCCCAGAGAGGCTCTACTTTTGCATGATCTGGGAGAGTGCCAGTAAGTCTTTGCACTGACAACACTAAAGCAGGATCAGCAGACATGCAGACTTGTGTCTCAGTTGGTGATTTGAGCTTTTTCCAGTGTTTCTATGCACACCGTCAGTCATCAGATATGAAACTGATTGGTGGGCTCATGATTTATACACGAAAATACCACTTCAGCTGCGCTAAAAAGAGGCAACAGCAACAGCAGCATCGGTAGCCACTGGCCAAAGGCGCAGAAGTCCTCTGGCAGAATAACTTCTGCATCCCCATTAGCCAGACTGCGTGTTTGGAGCAGGCGCAGTGTTCCCCACACTAGTGAAAATAGCAGCCAGAAGAGCTTTGAGTTGTTAGCCCAACTCCACTTGTTTTTTTTTTTTTTCCTTCTTCTTCACGCGGAAAGTTAGAAGAGAATAGGATGCTGAAGGATCAGAACTACAGCAATTGTGATGATGGCGGGGCTGAATTCTAATCCTTTCTTCGACCAGCCCAGGTTGTCTATGGAGAAATATATTTACATAAAACCCCTGTCTGATACCTACGACCACAGGGTGTGGAAAACAGGGCTTCCCGTCCGCTCAGCCGTACTTAAGCCACACGCCGGGCGGTTAGTAGTTGGGTGGGTGACCACCAGCGAATCCCGTCTGTTGTAGGTTTTCCTTTCTCATTTTTTTTCCTTTGCCTATCCTGTTTGTACTTGAAGGCAAAATGATCTATTTCCCTCTCTGTAGGAGAAAAAGGACGCTTTAGGGGTATCACAAACCATTGACTATCTCTATATCTGTCCCTGTAAATGATAATGTACAGGTACATTATATACATCCGTCCCGCGGACCGATCTAGATAGATCTAATAATTTTAACGCCGCATTTTCTTTAAGTTCCCTACCATCTATACAGCGGAAGGTTCAGTCCCATACCCATGCAACCCTCCATCCAGAATCCACTGCTCGTTATCATCATTATCATCCTGCACCCGTCTCCACGTCTCCTTTCGCACCCTGTGCGCGCCTCCTCTCGCATCCTCCGGAGCCTTCCAGACCGGTCGCACCAGCCCTCCAGCAGCCAGGAGCGGGTTCCTCCCGAATGCTGAGCGGTCAGTGTTCTTGGTTCTCTCTTCCTCGTCCGCAGCAGCAGCGGCAGCGAAGGCCTCTTCATCTGCTTCCGTATCTTCGTCTTTGGCAGCGTCGGAGTCTGCAGCAGCGGACTGGTACGTCCTCACGACTCTCCCACCCTTGATATCCAGGCTCATGATCGTCTTCTTCTTCTCCCACTCCGGTCTTGCCTTCTCCTCCATCTCGCGGAGGATGCGCTGCTGTTTCTTCAGTGCGAGCGCCCTCTGCGCGGGACTCATCCACTGTGTTGATCCCACGTTGGGCGTCTCAAAGTCTGCAGCCTCGTCGACAACGCGCGTACGCTGCGCGTTCTGCGCCTGGAACGCTAGAAGCTTGTCACGGTGGGCTTTAGCGGCATCGAGCGTGCTGTTCGAATATGCGGCCGAGGATGACGATGGCGACGGTGACGGTGACGGTCCGCGGTCGTGACGCAAGCTCTCGTTATGCGCGCGCATCTTCTCTGTCCCGCGCTCCGCGCGCAGTTCTTTGATCATGCTCTGCACCTCGTCCATGGACAGGAGCGGAGTGCCGCAGAAGGAACACGGCTGGAGACCCTCCAGGGAGCAGATGATCTTCCCGCAATTCAGACAGTTCGGGGCCGGCGTGAACAGCGGATGGAGCGTGGCGTTGCAGTTGCACTTCTGACGGTCCTTGCCGAGTGTTGGGTTCGTAGACACCTCCAGCGCTGCGATGGCAGCGGTGAGGTCGGCAATGTTCGCCGTCGTAACTGACTGCTTCGATGGAGTCGAGGTTCCAGAGCCGGAACCCGTATGTCGTGACGACGCTTTGGCCGCTTTCGATTTCACATTCGGTAGATAGTCCGATATTAACGGCCCTTGTGCAGACGGCGGTGCCTTTCCGCTCGACTTGTTGTTACGCGCAGGAGACGGATTTCGCGACGACGTGGCGGACGAGCCATGCGGCGATGCAGAAGTCGTAGTAGTCTGGGGAACCTGAAGAGCCGCAGGCTCATCTGACAATTGCACTGCATTCGAAACAGATGCACCAGTACCAGTCCCCTTGTTTCCTCCTTTTCGCGACTGCGTTGCAGACATGTACTCCTCCTCTCGCTCCGACTTCATGTATCCGCCCGTCACGTTGCCATAGTTCTCCGGTCTCCGCGGAGGCCCAGCGCTATGCAGGGGAGCCTTTGTTCTCTTATTCTTCTTCTGCCTATTCTTATCCTCATTATTTGGCCGTCTAGAACCGCCATTACCGTCCGTCGCTGGCGATGCTCTTCCTGACTGCGCGGGTGATTGTGTCCGGGAGGTTGTGGCGCCACTGCTGCCCAGCCGGGAATTAAAAGACGTGATGAACTCGAGCGCCGCGGGGGAGTCGCCTAGAAGGTTCTTCAGATGCTCTGCGCATGCTTCCTTCGATAGGCTGGCGGAGTATGTGATTATCTGCGTGAGGGATTCGTCGTCGAGGGGGAGGAGCTGGGAGAGGCGGGGAAGACCCCATGCGACGAGGTCCGCCGCTGGCATGGTCGGAGGCAGACCTAGACAGAAGTCGAGACGGTTGATGGAAAGGGAGCAAATGGAGATCCGGGGCCTGTCAGCCACTAGTCATTAAAAGACCGCGCGGTTGTAGACGCGTCTAAGTTGATGTTCTCTAGTACAGCTGATCGGAAGCCCGCATAATCGCGAAGACTGATGTTCTCCGAAGACCGACCGGGCAGAAGATGCCTTATGGATGTGGCTCTCAACATCCAAGACATACCAGGCTCTCAAGTTCGCATTCTACTACAAGAGAAAAGCCAATACTTTTTGAATATACCGCATCTTGATTCAGTTTAGCAAAAAAGAAAAAAAAATACACAGACGCCAACGCCGGATAATGTACACCGTAATGTTATCTATACAAAAACTCAAAACCAAAAGCTCCAAACATGCCCCGACCTCCCGACACGGGCTGTCGGCTTGTATGTAGAAAGAACTCGAAAAATGCCTTGACGCCTCATATGCTGATAGTTCCGATGTCATCATGCAAGTCTGCACCCTGGATGGCGGTGCTGTACATAACCCGTGCCTCCCTCAAACAGAAAATGAAAAAAATGTAAACAGCTGTTCGTCACAATTCTACTTCGCAGATTTGATATCTCCATTAGGTTCCTTTTTTATCTCTGATTCTCCCGACTCCGCGGCCGCTGCCAGGTCCGGAGTCGTCCCGTTCTTCAGTTTGCTTGGAGGCGGCGGCTTTTTGTTAGCCAGCTTTTTGGGTGTATTTGGCTTCTTCTTTTTCGTGAGACCCTGAGGCCCTTCATCGTCAGGTCGCGGTCGTTTAGGCGGCGCTGGGTTAGGTGTGCTGGCTGCACTGTCCTGGGGAGTTCTATTCCGGCTCGCCTGCCTTCCAGACAGACCCAAACATCTATCAAGATGCTGTGCGACTCTCGTAACAACAAAATATCGCGGACAGTTGGGGCATTTCACTGTAGGGAATGACACCTTCTCAGGTGGTGCCTGTTTGAACGAGCCAGACGCGTCTGGCGTTGTCGGGGGGCTAGACAACGGGGTATTTGATGTGTTCTGCTTCTTTTTCTTGGGATTGAGTTTATCCGTAGCGAATGGGTTGCCGTGGACGTCGTGTCCCGGTTTGATGATCAGCGGGTGCTTCTGACAGTACTCTCGGTATGGATCAGGCGGAGGACGAGCACCAACTCCCGTCGTAGGGTACAGAAGGCGGGGCAGACGACAGTCGGGGCAGATAATCTCCTTCGTGGTCTGCAACGGATTGCCCTTGAGATATACCTTCCCGCCATCGAATATAGCACCTTCCGTCTCGACCCTGATATCTTCGAGTTTTTCTTCAGCACCAGCTTCTCCCGGCTTAGTTGCGCCGTTTGCCGTAGCTCCTTCTTCCCGGAGTCGAGCTGCCTCTTCTTCTGCCTTCTGTTTGGCGATCACAACGGCTGAGCGCATGCGAGCAATCTTCTCATCGCGGTGCACTTTGGCGACGATGTCATGGATTATGTTGTAAAAGGTATCATTGAGGATGTCACTCGTCTGAACCAGTCAGAATTTTCATCCAGCTCCAGATGCACGCTTGAAAATGATAACACCCTGTAATGGATTTGAATTTTTATGCCATATAACGGGTACCTACCAGCTTTGCTATAGTGCCTGCAGGAAAAGTATTCCCGCCTTCGGCGTTCATCTTCGGGGATTCTGGCCCAGCCATATCCGAAGAGCTACTCGAACCTGGAGTCTCATTGTCAGTGTCCAGATCCACAAACTAGGATACAACCATGGAACACAGATATGGGGTGGTGCAGGGGCAAGGTTGTCAAAGGGGATGGATGAGATTGTAAGGATGATATCAGGGGTTGGAGTATGGTAACAATGAAAAAAAAAAGAAACCATGGGAAAACGACTTGACACGATGCAGTAGATGCAATTATGAATAACTTATGGCATATCGAAGAGCCCTAAGTCGTACACATGATGATGGAAGAATTTCGAATCAGAACAGCATGGATAGTGCTGCTGGGAAAAGCAAACAGAACCCAAGACTGACCTTTTCCCATCACGTCCTAGACGCACTACTTTCAACAGTAGTCCGATGCACCTTCGTAGGTCCTATTGCCCTTATTCACGCAAACAGTGAAAGTCCTCCATGTGTTGTGGTGTACAGTTGATGTGGCGTTGTTCTCCGATGTGTCTCGTCCGAAGGTTGTTATCGGGAGCGCAGCATACCTCGAGCCGGTCACAATTGGGGGCAAATAGCGCAAAGTTTCCGGAAAGCACTGTAGGATAGCTTCCGTTCAGATAGCCTATCCAAACGAGAGCCCGAGGCAAGGACGTCGTTCAGGCACCTCGTTCACGAGCAGCTGTCAAAACCATCTGCTACGGCAGGCACCAAGTGGCTGTCGACGGACCAAAATCAGCGCCGAAAACAACCAGAAAAGCAAAGGAGCTGAAAGAGACGTACCTTCTGCCGCGCTACACCAAGAAAGCCTCGACACCTCCAGGCTGGACGAGAGGTCAGGACGAGGCCGTTGCGGAGCAGCGACATGGAGTTGGAGACGGGGCTCCAGAGCGACCGGGCCTTTCTCTGGGCCGCCGACCTTCTTCCGCGCCATCTTATCTTATCCATCTCCGCACGCGCCCGCACTCTGTTTGCGTCGATGCCTGACGTTCGCTCTCCTCGTCCGCCTCAATTGCTTCCATGGAGGAGCCAGCTTCTTGTATCCCATCCTGATATTCCCCTTCAACAGCCTGAGACCGCAGATGCCATGGCCTACCAGTTCTTCTCCAAGGCGCAGCAGGCCAAGGCGGCCACCTCCCCGCCCCTCTCTGCTTCCGGCCCGTCGAGCAGCGATAGCAGCAGCAGAAACAACATGCCTCCTATCCACCCACCTCTCGTTATGCCTTCATCCTCAGCGTCTTTGACGACCTCCAGACCCCCGTCCGCGGCAGACCCGACCTTCCAGCCGACTCCGTACCCCGACCCTATCTCACCGGGCTATTCCACCCCGCACCCGCATATCACCATCGACCCTGTCCGCACAGCTCATATCCCTTCTCTCTCCCGGATCACAGGCCTCCTCCTCCCGATCCGCTATCCCAATTCCTTCTATACTGCCACCATCACCGACCCCGTCATCTCCTCCTTGTCCCGTGTCGCCGTCTACCATGGACACCCCATGGCCGCAGCCCCAGAGACCGGCTCCGTCACATCCACGATTGCAGGGCGGGAAAGGTCATCGTCCAACTCTGGCGGTAGTGCGGGCACCGACAAAGTCATCGGAGGCATCAGATGTCGATTGGAACGGCTCCATCAAGAAGCATCTTCCACGTCCAACAATGATAACGCGAATGCGGGGTCAAATTCGCAACAACGTCCTCCTACGAACCTCTACATCCAGACGCTCCATCTTCTTTCTCCGCACCGCGGACACGGAGTCGCCGCGTCCCTTCTCAATTCCCTACTTTTCTCCACGCCTCCTTCGAACTCCTCATCGTCGTCATCGTCCTCAAAACCTCCCTATAAGGTCTCTCCCCTGGTGAAACACTACAACATTCGAACCGTCACGGCCCACGTGCACGAGGCAAACGAGGAAGGATTGAGATGGTACGTCGCGCGCGGATTTCGAATCGAGGACGGCGTCGTTGAGGGGTACTATCGACGACTGAAGCCCAGCGGGGCCAAGATCGTGAAGATGGATCTAGAGTGGAGCGATGACGAAGAAAACACGGGTGTTCAAATGCATACAAATCCTACAGAATCCTCTTCCAAGGCAGCGGACGATAAATCCCAGAAGGAAACAGAGGGTAAAGAGGAAGACGAAGACGACGACTGGGAGAAAGTCGAGGCGGAGGACGGCGACGACGATCAGGAAGAGCACGGCGTCGAGGCCCTCGGTGATGGCGGCGGTGAGAGTGATAGTCATATCCTCGTGAAGAGGAAACGGAAAGCGGACGAGGAACTGCATTCGTGAATCAAGCCTGAATGTCATTAAACAACCAGGCCTAGACCCCTCATCGTGCTGCAGCATTGCTCGAAATTCCGTATCCCCTTCTTTGGGTCCAAAGACTGTGCTCTCAGCTCAGGTCTACTATCTTCGCACATCGTCAGCAGCGTTCGCAGGTGGAAAGGCCGTACATACTCGCAATTCATCTTTCTCCAGTCCAGTCTCCCTGTGGTTAAATTGTCGTCTCCAAATGGTCGTGAACGCTCGAAAAATGAGAGCTGTAGACAATGTCGAAGATGTCTGGAAACATCTGCCTCTGCAGCTTATAAATCAAAAGTCTAGAACCGCGGCGGGGAGTCGACGGCCAGGTTAATTGAGGCGATGGAAAGGCGAGAGAATGGCATTTGAGGCAAGAGATATACTGTGGCTACGGGGATCCCGACTATCTTGTCTTTTTTTTAACATACGTGCTCTGCTTGCTGCTCCTGTCCTGCCCCAAAGACCTGTCTGTCTGCCTCTAGAAGAAGCTCTTCTCTTCTCTTCTCCCTTTTTCCTGTCCTGCTGGTGGTCTTAGTCCCTAGTTCCTGATTCCTAGCCTTGTGGTATCCATACATACAACCTATTATTCCTCGATTGTCGATTCATTAGGACATCCATGCATTCATCCGTACATACATACATACGCTAGGACATGGTACACGATACCCTTTTTCCTCTTTGGCTCCCTCAGTCAGATTGTCTTATTTTTTTATAGAGATAGCAAGAAAGCAAGAAAGAAAGATATTATTAACGATACATCGACGAATGCAATGGATTCATTGATTCATTGATTGATCGATACTTAAATATATCATATCTGCCTAGTCACCCGATCCCAGTTCCAGTCTCAGAAACTCTGCAGTCCCATGGAGTGTCAGCTCTCTACTTGTATGTACAGTACCTATGTTAGCTATGATGCATGCTATGCCATTCAGCTCTACTCTTACGCAAGTGCCTAGGTTAGGTTAGGTAGGTATACACTGTGCTAAGTCAGGTCCATGGAAGAAAACTAATTACATAGATAGATAGATAGGCAATTAAAATTAAGATTTACATCACAATCAGCCAGGAATAGCGATTTAAGTTATTATTATCATTATTATTGTGCTTAGGGAACGGATACAGAAATGTCTGGATACAAGGTAGGGGTGTAGGATTGTTATTGTTATTGTTATTCTAGTGGTATCGTTATCATATATAGTAACGTAGAATATCGGTATATATACATAAACAGAAAAGGATGCATATTACAAAACGGAAGAAATAACAGAAAGGCCAGTTTGTACAGAAGGAAACCAAGTCCAAGACATCGCTATGTGCATATCCAACTAACGACATTTGTGCCTCCCAACGGTTCCCAGAAAACCCATCATAGTATATACATACAAAAATGATGCCACATATCATATCATATGGCATAGTTCTCCGCATGCAGGAAGATTTCATCCTTGGCCGGATCCATCATGACCTGCAGCTGCAGCTTAGCGACTGTATTGGCCACTTCGACCCTCATACTGGGCGGACCGCAGACGAAGACGCAGGCGCGCCGCCCGAAGGTTTTTGAGAACTCCTTCAACATGTATGGGATGTCCGGACGGCCGTACTCGGTGCGCCATCCGTCCTTCTTTTGCGTCGGGAGGAAGGCGAAGCGCATGAGGTTCTTTTGGAGCATGGTCGGAGTGGAGGGGAAGCCGAAGTTGAAGGAGTTGTAGTTGTTGCTGTTGCTGCTGCTGCTGTTGTTATTGTACAATTGTCGGTGCGCCGGATGAATATAGTTGTTGGTTGTGGAAGGTGACTGGGGTGACTGGGGTGAGAAGTTCGGATCTCCGTACGAGTAGTAAGAGTAGGGTCTGCCGTGTTGTACACCTGGCGGAACCATGTACGCCCGAGGAAGTTCGGTGATGGCGTCCTCGTTTTCTCGACGGAGTTCCTTCTCTCGCTCTTGGTCTCCGGCTGCTTCCTCTCGAATAAAGGCGGAGTTACGGTTGCTAGCGACTCCCTGGAAGGCATCGTTGATTCTGCCATGAAAAATATCACTGTATGGCCGTGCTTGAGGGTCCAGCGTGAGCGGTTCGTTTCTTCTCGCGCAGGTAAGGTAAAACTGGCAGTGCACCGAGTTCGGTGGTGCGAATTCTCTGCATATTCTCAGCTCTTCCTTGAACCATTCCATGGTCTCCGGGCGCTTGAGAGCCCAAATCACCCGGACTGATCTCGTGACTGCTTTCCCGTCCCTCATTTTCTTAATTAGATCAAGAAGTTGACTCGCAATTGCTGTTATTCCGCTTCCTCCAGCGAAGAAGACCACATCGTTGAAGGCCGCCATTTCGCGCTGCATTCCTCCGTAAGGACCGTCCAAAAACGCTCTGTAGGTCTTGTATGGACCCTTTCTTGACGCCGTTTCGAGTACCTTCCGGGTAAAGCCTCCGAATGGACGGAACACAAGAGCCATATCCCTGTACTCTTCGCCGTAACTCGAAGGGAAGTCGTCACTGCACAGAGAGGAAATGGTGAAAGGGTGATTCTCAAAGGCGGAAATGCCAGGCATTCGCAGATAGACATATTGGCCTGGCCTCCATCTCATCTGCGTGGGGATGGTGACCTTGACTGCATTTTCGGGGAGAATCGTCACGGCTGACTCCTCTCCAATCAACCATGATAATCGCATAGGATTTGACCAGTTGAGATAGAAGAGCCTGATAAAGCAGGACAGAAGCCAGATCCCCAGGGTAGCCCATAGGTAGTTCCAGGACGTGAGGAAATTCTTGGTGTGCCAGAAAAGCATTGCCACAAACACAATTGCTACCGGCAGATGCAGGAAGACGAAAAGCTCATACATCCACGCGCGCAGCATAGGAAGGGAGTGGACGCAAAGGAATGCTAGGGGTACAAAAGCTGCAATGCCCGTACCATATATATACATGTTTGTGGGGAAGTACGGTTGGAAAATCAGAAGAGCACCATCTGACCAAATCGGTGTGATATAAAATGGAATAATGTGGACGAGGCTGAGAAATAGACAGAGGTAGCCAGCCCAACGATGTATCACATTGAGCCGTTCGTGGCCGATGCCGGTAAGCAGTGTGATGAAATTTGCCTTGGTGCTGAGACCAACAATCCAAGGGACCATTGCCACAGCGATCATGCCAGCTCGAACTGCCAATGGTGGCGATCCATATCGAACGGTGGGATAGTATAACGGCTGAGGGACGAAGCAATAAAGTGTGACGAATATCAAGGCAGCGAGGACGACGGCCGTGACTCCCAAAGACGGAAACACAACTTCAAGTTTCCAAATCTTGATGACAGGGATCGGTCTATAGAATATCCATCGCATGAACGCAATCGTGTTGTTCAGCGGTGCGATAGTGGAGACAGACGACTGCTGCTTTTGCTCCTGCGGCAGAGGGCCATGAGCCGGAAAAAAGTGTTTTGTAGAACTGTCCGTACCGGAACTCGCGAGCTCGTACTCAACTTCAGGCGATGAGTTGTTTGAGGGGCCTTTCAACATCTGTTCCTTGTACAGCCCAGTTCGGATCTTATCGCCCCAGACATGGTATATTCGGACAACCGTGGTAATAACAACCAGAATTATCGAAAAGTAAACCCATGCAAGAGCGTATTTTCCCGCTTGAGACCATGGGTCTTGCTGCATTGCAGCAATCTGTTGCGGAGAAGTCGCAGCTGTAATCGGGACATTGATGCGCTTCGCCAGTGAGGCGATCGATTCGTATACGCCCGACATTGTAGCGTTCCCTCCGGGTGATGGCGACCTTGTTGATCGGACTGGCTAAGGCATGGAGCCTTTACTGCCGACAAGTCGCTTTCCAGCTTCCAATGCTTTCTTGTCCTACCGAATCATCGGATGCGGTTCTTTCTGTCTATTTCGTTCATTCGTACAAATTTGCTTCTGTGACAGTTTTCCTGGAAGTTGACAGTGGCAGGATATCGCGGGGAGCAATATAAAGCGTCAATCTCTGTCGCACAATCGCGTTCTGAGGCTTAGTGGCAGTGGAAGCTGGAGCGTGCGTAGTTGATTATGCCTCTGAGGTCACTTCAGCCGTGCAGGGTTCCACAAGGGCTGCTGGTTAGCATATAGAACGTTGCGGTATGAAGAGTTCCAGCTTCTTCGCACTTCTTCCTCGATATGTGTATGTCTTTGACGTTCGATAGTAGAACAACTGACACGGTCGAGACCGTGACCACGCGGCCAAGAAGAGATATGGGATGAAAAAGGGACAAGATCAGCGGGGGTTTAGACGTCTAACTGTCCTAGGGATGTGCGGATCGCCGGATACTGGAGCGCAGAGCCTCGGGGTTGCGTTCACTCCGCACGAGTCAGATTTCTGTTGGTAATAAGAGCGCCGGGCAGCCGTGACAGACGATGTCGTACCCAAACGCCTAATCTGGATGGGTCTGCTGAATGGGAGCAGACTTCAAGGGTGGGACGTGATATCTCCTGCTGAAAATCGATTTGGACGCTAAAACACTGCAGCTCTCCCAATGGTCCGGTATCCTGAGCAGAGCGTATGCACCAAACAGATGCTCCTCACATAAGCTGCAGTGCTGGATATTGGTCAAGGCTTGAGAGATGGTACTCCCTCCTCCTTCGTGCGGAGTGCGAACTGCGTCCGGATATTAGTGCCGGCATGCAGCAACGCACCTCGGGGCTTCAGGCTTATTTCGCCCATCTGCATCGTGCAAGCTCTGCGAGGTGTCATCTCAGAGTAGCTAGCCTATCCGGTGTCGATCCGGAACCGGGTACCCTGCAGTTCTGCAAAGTCCAGATCCATCGTCAAGGCTGGACGGGCTGGACGAGTGATAGGACATGGTTTACCGCCGTCAAGCAGAGTTGTTGTCGAATAAAGATGGCGGATCGCCAGTAGAAAGTGATGATGTTCCTAGCACCAGCATTAGCGGGGATGTTGGTCTGTGACGACGGGAAATGAGCCTATCTGAGTGGTCCGTGATGCCTTTTCTTCGCGCACAAGCAACAAGATTGGACAACGGCTCGCAGGCTCTGCAGGAGTCAACGGCGACTAGGGACGCTCCGTTGCTTAGGCTTGCTGGGCTATGGGGGGCGCTGTGATGATGCTTCTCATCTGCTGCTTCCACAGAGCATCTTAGAACTGGCAATCTCGATGATCAGAATCGACAGAAGTCTCTTGCTATATAACACAAAAGATTCTGTACTTTATACAGCGTAGATTGATCGGTTGTGTGAGGAAGTCTTCGGCGCTGTTCCAGCCGTGGTTTTGGCGGGGGCGGTGCCTGCATGTCCCCTATTGGATCCTGCACTTTCCATGGCACGAACGCATAGTAGCAGCACTCAGCCCTGTCAATCGTTGCCGCCGTGATAGAGGATTTATCTTGATTCAACGATTCAATAGTCATTTTTCCCTGTACGTGTCTTGTTGGTTGTGGTCACCTTGCTGCACGAAAAACAGGCCGAGTCCGGAGGCCCCTAACTCTGGAGTCGCTACCAAAACGCCCCATCAATGCAAGCAATTACAAGCGGCTTTCCTAGAAAAAAATTAAATGATACCTAAGTTAGGCCCGTGGGTAGCTATTCAACGGTCGAGGATACATGCTTGATATGCCATGTGCACACCACTGTTCGAGAGACTCGTTCGGAAGCCCTCAATTACCGCTGACCGTCCTTGACGACTAATCCCGTTGACACTCTAGTTCGTACGACTGATGCACTCCCTTGCTATGGCGTTTATTTCTGATTGGATGCTGGATTCTCGGGCTCCTGCATGGTCTTGGTTCGTATTACACTGCTGGGCGCTTGTTTAGACGTCACTGAACAGTGCGGCACCAAAAAAAAGTTTAACTACTTATACACGCGTATATTGAATAAATCCTCAAAATAAAGATGGCTATCACATTAATTACAAGACTCTGGTTGCATAAAATTACATTTATCTGGAATAATATTAGGCCCAGCGCGCCGCGCGCTCCTGTGGCGTACATTTAACATCGAGATGGCCTTTTGCCCAGAAGCAACCACAGTTCCAACACCATTTTTGGCAGCATATCGTGCCTGTTACATATTGCACTCATCAGCTAAGGCCATACTGATGAATCTCGCTATCATGATGCTTCGTCACTCAAGATAGAAAAGGGGGAAGGAGGAACCCACACATCATATTATGTGTGTCTATACTTTTTTCTCCTTTCTTCCCGCAGACGGTGTTTCATCCTTAGGATCTTATATAAGCCTCCATTTAAAATGTTCGGTTGGTCTCTAGCTATCGAAGCCCCATCATCTGCCCGTTGGTTCATAGCTTCTTCGTATTCCTTGCAGGTAAGACCCTCATGCCAAACGGTGTCTCGGTGACCGAAGTAAGTTTTCGTGCCGCAAGATCCGCATATGACAATAGGGTTCTCCCATCCACCAGAGTGGAATTGGCCAGAACCGCATTCTGCATTGGCGCACAAGACAAAATTCTTGTCCTTTTCGAGAATTTTCCGGGTGCATAGGCTGCCGTAGGCTTCAAATGTCTCTCGGCTTGCCCACCGTTGGACTTCCTCATACGACAGTACTGACGGACAAAGAGGACATGACAGTGACACCGACCCTCCGGGCGCCATCTGTAAGTCCAGACTGCGGCGAAGGCATTTCAGACATATGTGAGATTCTGGTGTCCTTGTATGGTCACAGCTTTCCGTGATAGGATGTCCGGGAAATAAATTCAAGGGAAGACGTTCGAGGCAGCTGACACACATTAGGGACTGTATTCTTTGAGGCTCAGAATTGCTGTTCGGTGGCGGCACCGGCTTCTTTTGTAATAAGGATAGGACTGCGTTCGCCGTGGTTGCATCACTCCAGAAATGTACACTACCTAGAGTGTCGCAGGTGAAATCTGATTGAGACCATGCTCTCGATTCTTCGATATAAGGAAGGCCACTTGCTTCAGGCCTGGTCTTCAACATCTGTGGTCGAACAGTGCGTAGTTCGGGTCGCAAACGACGATAACGGCGGAGGCACACTTTATTTTCCGGCGGCAGAAAAGGAGCAGAGCTATCAGCACTGTGGCTACTAGTCGTATCTTCCAGTCGACTCTGTGATGAGAGCGGACTTATTTCCCCATCAGATACCGGTTGAGCGGCTGAAATCACGCTTTGGTGACGCGTAGAAATGTCACTCATGTTTTCCTGTCTTGGCCTGAATCTCCTTGTCCTCGACCTCGAAATCGTTCAACAGCCATCAAGAAAAAGCGGTGTCGATCGAATGCCCACTGGGATGATGGAGGAGACTCAGGATATCGTCGTGCCGTATGGGCAAGAATATTCGCAATGACACTTCATGCTGAATTTGAGAACAGGATTCCTTCTTCCAGACGAAACTGGACACATAATAGCCTTTTTCACTGATTAAGGCCATCCATCCATCCCTTGACGATCAAAGCATCGCCATCAGAAACTATCCAAATATGAGACGTCTAACCGTTGCGCCCCCAAACTCTTCGTTGGAGCACGCCTGCCGCCATTTAGCTTCGGAGATCCCTCCCGATCTCGTAATGACCGGTCATTCGTTCCATTGTACGGTTGCATTGCAATCATATCCTTTCTCGATGGGGGCCACTATGTTTCAGTAGTAGAAGAATCCAGCCAGGTTAGCAGTCCAGAAAGAATTCAAGTAACGTGGAAAACAAGTGATCCTAGCCACAGCAAGTATGACCAATAGCAATTTCGCCCTGGAGTCTGAATAGTTCACAATGGATATTCTCAGTTGTCAATTTCTCATTGGAGCAGCAGAAGCGGTCTTGAAGCGCGGCAATGAACCAAGTTTGTTAGTACATACATCACGCAGGCATGACCTTAGACGAAATTCATGGTAACCCGGCCAATGGCAGAAGGAAATTATAACGCGGGCCGTTGGTTAGAGCGTCATTCGTGATTATAATTAGAGAATCGGGACGATCAAGGGGCGAAATGGATTTAGATCGAGGGGGCGAAATATCCATAAATAACCCCATGGACGGCGAGCGCTCACCGCCTTCGACGTGGAAATCATTCTGCCGCACGAAATAGAGCGCTTTTCGACGAGCGCAAAGCAAGCTATCTGATTTCTTACGTCTCCACAAATCTTTTACTGTTTCAGATCGCGCCTATTCGCTTTCTGAATCTCTTGCGATACTATGGCGCCTGCTGCAGCTGCGGCTGCGCAGCCGTCCCCAGCCGTCCCCAGTCACCCACCACCGTCCCTCTCTCTCCCGCCGTCGCAATTCGCCAGACTCCAACCTCACGCCTACCTCCTCGCCCATCTATCGCCTCCTGCCTCGAGTAACCAGCCGTCTATACGTGCCAATGGCCGCTCTCCGTCCCAGTTCCGGGCCATCTCCGCGAATGCGGGTTCGCTGACGCACACGAACGGCAGCGCCGTCGTGAGAGTCGGAGACACAGCTGCGGTCTGCGGCGTGCGCGCGGAAATCCTGCACACGGAAGATATCGCAGCATGGGGAGTATCTTCGTCTTCGGGGGCTGCGAAGCGGAAGAAAACCGCGGAAGATAGTGCTGAAGACGTGGACGAAGAAGACGACTCGCACATCCGAGATTTCAACCTCCTCGTACCAAACCTCTCCTTGAGTACGGGCTGCGCGCCTGGTTTCATCCCCGGGGCACCGCCGTCCGCCATCGCGCAGTCACTGTCGCATCAGATCCTATCCCTGCTACACACGTCCCGCCTCGTCCGCGCAGATGACCTCCGCATCTGGTACCAGCCGCCCGATCTCTCCGCCATGGAGCGCCACAACGAGGGCGAGCAGATGGAGACCGAAGAGCCAGAAGAATCCTCGGAACCTCCCAAGAGGGAGATCAAAGCCTTCTGGGTCCTCTACATTGACGTGCTGATCGTTTCCCTCGCGGGGAATCCCTTCGACGCCGCCTGGGCGGCAATCTTGGCCGCGTTGCGCAATACGAGGCTGCCCAAGGCGTGGTGGGACGTCGATAACGACATGGTGCTCTGCTCGGACGAGCCATCCAAGGCGAAGAAGCTCCGGTTGCGGGGGTTGCCCGTCGCGAGCTCGTATTGCGTCTTCGAGGCGGACGCCGCCGCTGGATGGAGGGCCGTTATCGTCCCCGATGCGGATCAGGAGAGGAAGGAGAAGGAGAAGGAGTCTGCTGCCGCAGGCAAGAACAAGAGTCGTATGGAGCAGAGGTGGATCCTGGCGGATCCGGACGGGTTTGAAGAGAACCTGTGCCAGGAGAAGATTTGCGTGGTCGTCGACAAGGATGAGAATGCCGGCGGGAAGACGAAGATCGTAAAGATGGAAAAGAACGGCGGGTTGGCCGTCGATAGGGACGAGTTTAAGAAGCTCGTCGATATCTCCACAGAGAGATGGGAGCAGATAAAGAAGATCTTAGACGGTTTTGAGTAATCGATCAGCTCGTCTCGGAGGGGAAAAAACAATACCGCATAATGATACCATTATCAGCTAGTTTTCATATTTGATATTCAAAAAGTTTATAGAAATGTTGCAAGTCATGTCATTTATCTATGAGACCTTTTTTTATGTCAAACTTCTCCCAGTTCCCAGGTCCTTAACTCCCGAAATAGTAGAATACAAATGTAGTGTGATGAGATCATGAATCCCTAGCCCAAACCAGCCCTCCATAGCATTCATAAACTTCTATGCTCTTCTACTTCCATGAAAAGAAAAGGCTATGAGGCCCTATTCCTGGGACTCATTCGTCTCTTCTTAGCAGGTGACTCACCGTCTCGACCGGGCGAGACGGGCACGACGTAGACCTCGTCCTTTTCACTCACGGACGGTGGGCTAGTCGCTGAAGAGCTCCTGTTCAGCCGCTGTTGAGTCCTCTTATGTCGATGAAGGCGGATAGAGAAAAAGATCAGCTCAGAGTCTCTATCCTCATCACCGTCATGCTCGCCACGAGGTTCTCGCGGAGCACGGTCGCTCCGTTTGTCTGCTTCCTTCGAAGTAGCCTCTTCAGCATCGAAAGCATTTTTGGTCACGGGTGTAGATGGATCGGCCTCTTCCTTGGTACTTTCTTCTTCCGCTTTGGGTTCCGTTACCTCATCTTTCTCCGACGTTTCTGATAAAGCCTTGACATCGCCGGATAGAAGGCGGACAAACAAACTCCGCGATGGGTCCTTTGCTTTCTTCTCGGTCGGTTTCTTCTCAGTCTGCTCCTCCGTATCTTCTTCATCTTCTTCGGAGTCTGAGAAATTCCACATTTCCTTGACGTCTCCCTTGACGAGAGCCGTTCCCCATAGTGAGATAAGGACCCCTGGAACGAGATAGAGAAGAGCCGGCTGGGCATGTTTCGAGTACTGCATGCCAATAAGCGTGGAAATCATGCCAATCACATAACCAACAAGACTGGCATTAAAATACGTCTTCGGGAAAGATCGAGCGTCATGGTATGGAGGCTCCAACTCAGGTCCACGAGGCGGCGCTTTTCGGACCCAAAATCGTTCGCCCCAACCTCCAGTTGCGGTCTGATATTGAGGCTTAACGAAGCCTTTCTCGTTGCCTTCGGCTTTGGCCTTTTGAATGCCTTTCCGCTTATAGTACATGTAAAGATCAAAGCGCAATGCCAATCCGACCATGATGCCCGGGACCACGATATCACCTAGGCCGAGCATCGCCAGCTGTACAACATCCGGAGCTTCTGGGCTCGGTGGACGGGGGAACAGCAGCTTGATTGGAACATCCAACTTCGTAGCCACTGTCACCATCAGCGGCGTGAAGAAGACGAAGTAAATGTCGTAGAAGAACAACGACCCTAGAATCAGTGAGCCCGTCCAAAAGGTTGAGGGCGACATGAACTGCAAGGCGCCATAGCAGAAGCTGAATCCGAGGAAGTTAGTCAGCCACCAGGGTTTCTTCACGAAAGCAAAGTAGGCCACAACAGCCAGAGCCACAATTCCGCTCACAACATCAAGAAGGTCGAAACGGCCCTTGACGTCCAAGATGCGACGTACGCGAGCGCGGAGTGTGGCTTTTTGATATGCAAGGCCGCGGTACGACCAGAGTCCTTCACGAATCCGGTTTGGAAGAGGAATTGCTCCGAGGATCCCAGGAAGAGGAGAGTTTCGAACTTGGACATCTTCAAGACCTGGGTTGTCCTCTCTTGCAGTTATAAAGATGCGTTCTGATTGCTTGACTCTCCAAATCTTGCCAGCATGCTTGTATCGCGCGGGAAAGATGAAAGATCTCAGGATCAAAAGCCCATCTTTGAGAAACGCTATGGCAAAGAATATACCCATCTGAGAAAAGTAAAAGCTCAGGATTTTGTTCAAAATAGCTGGATCCTCCAGCCATTTGATCACAAGGTATAGACCACCCAACGTGAGACCGGCCATCAGAGGGAACATCAGAGCATCTGATGGCTCCAAGCCTTCCATTTTCTGTTGAGGACCCTTTTCTCCTTCATCTTCCTCCTCACACCCAGACTCATGTCCATCCTTGCGCTTTTTCGGAGGTTTTGCGGCTGACGAAGGTCTTGACAATGATGCATGGGATCCTATGTAGATAGGGAATAGGGCGGAGACGAGAAGGTGTCCGTACGTCGGGAGGAGGGGCTTGATAACAGTAAACTGGTAGATCGCCTCGCCCAGGAACTCCGCGAAATGACTGACAGTAGTATTCGTAGTATTCATCTTGGATATCACACTCAAGACGACACGGCGCCACGAAGGGAGGTAGGTGTCAATAGAGTAGCCTGGAAGGTATAAAGAAAGCGAAGGAAAAGAAACAGGCTCTGACTCTATAAAGCCATCCAATCAAAGCTCAAGCCATTTTTCAGGGAGCTGTTTCTGAGGGTTGTTAAAGCTCCAGGGATGGTACTTCACGAGAGCTGTCCATTGTTTAGGCGGCTATGTCGCAGCCTCGTTGCCAAGACTTGATGAAAGCAACTCCGCAGGTAGCTCGGAGGACCTGAGGATCCAACTCCGCAATTGCAACACCTTCACATCCTACTGAAGGTAGGCACGGCGATATTTCCAGTTAGAAGCAACCATGGCGACAGACGTGGCTTTTGACACAACGATGGTAACGCGTTCCAAACCATCTGCCCCGCAATTTGCGACTGACGCGCTGTAGGGCTCCTTCACTGTAGAACTCTACAATGACCATGCACCCAAGGTTGGTATGCGATTTTTACTATGGAAGAGAGCTTTGCTAATTATTTCGCGACTCCAGACCTGTAAAAACTTTGCGACTCTTGCTCAGCGAGGCTACTACAACAACGTCATCTTCCACCGCATCATACCCAACTTCATGGTCCAATCTGGCGACCCTACCGGTACTGGCAGAGGAGGAACTTCTATCTACGGCGAGAAGTTTGAAGACGAAATTCATCCGGGACTAAAGCACACTGGGGCTGGGGTCCTTAGCATGGCAAACAGCGGGCCTAATACGAACGGAAGCCAGTTCTTCATCACGCTCGCACCGACGCCGTGGCTGGACGGAAAGCATACAATATTTGGCAGAGTCAAGTCCGGTATGAGAGTCATCCAGCGCATGGGCCTTGTGAAGACCAATTCGGAGGACAGACCGGTGGATGAAGTGAAGATAATACGGGCTAGAGTCGTGGAGGAGGGCGCAGAAGAGTGAAGTCACCATGCGCCAGATGTAGACAGAACAAGCCTACGTCCGGCAATTGGCCGAGCACATCGCTTTTCTCCTGCCTATAACCGAGTGAGGGAAGCTTGCCCGAAACCTTGGCTGTATGCTACAGAAATGCCAGGCACAGTCGAGTCACACAGCGCAAGGGAAAACCGGGTCGAGCTTGCCAGCAGTACTGCGCCAGGCAGAGCCCAGGCAGGCAGTATCACAGAAGTATTACGTCCGCCGCTGGCAAGATGATCTAATCTTACTACTACGCACAAGCACCAGCTGATACTATAGTTAAAAATGTATCACCACAAACGAACCGCTTCCATCAGATGTCTCCATCCAGAGCAGCAGATACAGGGTGACAGACTTATCTACCACTCCCATAATAATGACAGGACCAGTGAAGGCTCGTCAAGAAAGAAACAAGACTGCCAGTCGTTGTAGCAGTATGTCCACGCAGAGCGCCGGGAGTGGTGTACTGTTGGAAAACGGTCGAGGTGCTGAGTGAAATTTGATGTTGGTCCATGGGCACGGGCCCCTAACCGGATTTAGTTTGGCGCGATAACGGGCAGTGCGCGCGCAGCGGGACTCGGAGTCTTGTGGTCTTGTCTATGAGACGCAAATTTTCCACAGTATATTCTTTTTGGCAATTTTATATTCAGTTCTTGATTGCCTCATCTGCAATCTCAACCGAACTTCGTTACGTGACGTTATTATCTTAATGTCCTCTCGTATGCGCCGTGGTCGGAGGGGTAAACACTAAGGAGAAAATCTACTCAACTCTCCATTGCGTTTACCTTCGAAGCGACGAGCACGTTAAAAGGATAATTGCAAATTAAGAAGACCAAGTTTCTATCGATCAGAAATTGTTTTTGAAATGACCGGCTGAGCTTGAATCCTGTCTTGGAAACCGTTGGAAACCTCCAGGGCCCACGGAGGCTCTAGCGGACACGTGACCCACTAGTACCTGACCATTTAATCTGCTGCGAATTTGTTTCTCAGCGATTTCTTTTTCTCCTTCTTCGTCGCCTCGAGCGTGTTATCCCTCGCCTGTGCAGATGTCTGTACAGATGAGCGGAGAATATCTGCTTCGAGAGAACTTTCTATTTGCCTCTCATCCGACGTGATGATAGTTGGGATTGCGGGGCAGTAGAGCTTGAGCCGACAATTTGGAAATTTAATCTCCGACACCAACATGGAGTCGCTTACAGACACACAATGGGATATAACAATATCCGGAACTGGGCTGGCCCAGTCTCTTCTGGCGCTGTGAGTTACATCCCTTCTACCGCTTGCTGATGCACTACTAACGTCGTGACAGGGCCCTGTCCCGGTCAGGTAAGAAGGTACTTCATGTGGACAAGAACCCGTATTACGGAGGTGCGGAGGCAGCCTTCAGTCTTCAAGAAGCGGAAGAGTGGGTTGAGAGGTTGAAACAAGGTCAGAATTTTCCATTGGCCGCTGGCCAGCCCGCGCCACGGGGTTCCGTTTCAAATCATGCTGACGGCTCCAAACGAGCCAGAACCGGGCCGGGAACCGTTTGAGGATGTTTCAATCTACGCGCCGCCGGAGCAGGGAGCCTCCAAGCTCTCGTCCTCTCGGGCCTACACACTCTCTCTATCCCCACACATTATTTACTGCCGTTCACAGCTGATCCCGACCCTTGTGTCCTCCAAGGTCTATCGACAGCTTGAGTTTCAGGCGGTGGGGAGCTGGTGGATATTCAGGTCCCCAGGTGCTGAAGAGACTGGGCTACGTCGTGTGCCGAGTAGCCGAGAGGATGTCTTCGCTGATGACAACATCAGCATGAAGTCGAAGAGGACATTGATGAAGCTCCTGCGCCACATTAGCCAACCTCCACAGGAGGATGAATCGGCTGCGGAGCCAGAGGACCTTGACTTACCGTTTGCAGATTACTTGACCTCCAGGTTTCAGATTCCTTCTGAACTCTATGATCCCTTGCTCTCTCTTGCACTGTCCCAATCGTCCCCACGGAAGACCTCAGCCAGCTATGCCGTTCCTCGTATAAAGAGGCATCTGGCATCCATTGGCGTCTTTGGACCTGGCTTTGGAAGCCTCCTTGCCAAATGGGGCGGTAGCTCTGAGATGTCTCAAGTGGGCTGTCGTGCGCTCGCTGTAGGCGGCGGAGTGTATGTTCTGGACAGAGGCATCCAGTCAGTCACGTCCTCGAAGGACGAACTTGAGTTGCAGCTGTCCAATGGAGAGCCTATTCGAACCAAGTTCGTGGTCGGCTCCCCATGGGATCTTCCTGCTGAAACACTGAAACAACAGCCCGCCTGCCGCAGGGTGGCGCGTTCTATCAGTGTTGTGTCTTCGTCCCTCGAGAGCCTCTTCCCTCCAACGTCAGAAGGAGGTCCAATTCCTGCAGCAGCCGCTGTCGTTTTCCCCGGCAACACGCTGTCTGCAGCGGATGATACCCCTCCTGTCTATCTTCTAGTTCACTCAAGTGACACAGGCGAATGCCCTGTAGGACAGAGTAAGTTATCCTTTTCTTCATTTGCCCCATCCTCGACACGACACAGCTCTTCTATGATGACTACCAAGAATACTTATCTACATTGCCTGCAATTGCATTGATGAAACTCTTTAGACCTCTGACAGCCTGATGAAGAGCTTCCCTTCAAATCTATTACTCATGCTCATGCTGTTTATCCAAGCACATCGCTAACTGTTGCTTTAAAGGTGTGATCTACGCTAGCGTGTCGCTCCCCGGAGATGAGGGCCAGTCCCTCATTGATTCGGCGGTTCAGAAGCTCCTGCAGAAATTTTCTGCGGATGGAAGCCCCACCGTACTCTGGTCTCTGCGGTACACCCAGCTAGGACTAACCAGCGAAGACGGCGACGCCTTGCGCACTGTCACAGACAGTCCTGTCTCCGATAATATCCTGTCCTTCCCGCCGCCGAGTCTGGAACTTGCCTTTGATGATGGGCTGATCGACGCGGTGAAGACAGCATGGAAGACAGTGCTGGGAGACGAGGCGCACGACGAAGACTTTATGAAATTCGAAGACAGAGAAGGCGTCGAGTTTGAAGACTGACCGTAGGCCGTAACAGCGTCATGCCGTATGCAACTTGATAGGATACGATGTGAATCCGCCGTGCCATCTCAGTGGACGGTGAGCTCAGTCCATAATAATAAATAATGATAGATAGTATATGACATGAGATTGCTTGTACCTTCTTCACTCCACATCATACGCCGAAACCGGGATCTCCTACACAATACGATGTTAAGGCCGATGAAGCACAGTCCGTAATTGGCGAAAAGCTCCTTTGCATACAAGCACACCCACGCATAGCAAAGACGGACAGACAGAACTCTCATATCATCCCATTCCCATCTACCTAGAAAAGATTGACCTTATTCGGGACCCGGATTCCCTTCGAGTATATCTAAAACTCCACGCAGCCACTCAAGCAAGCAGGGTGACACCTGAGTCCAGAGCGTGTGGATCGAGACGAAAAATGGGTGTTTGTCCTTTTTTTCTCGCATCATATGCGATTCCTTTTGGTTGGGTTGTCTGCATATTATTATTTAGGGCTTCCATTTTTCTCATCCAAATGTTGTCCACTGTCTCTGGAAAAATTGCCTAGGTACCTACCTACCTAACCTACCTAGGTAGGTAGGTAGGTACATACTTCCCTACTATGACGCACGATGCAGACAGAGCAATATATATATGCCGATAATAGCCTAAAGATGTGATGTTTGTCCAAGGCAAGACAGGAAATGAACAGTAAATATTTGGCGATAAGACAAGATTAAAGACATTATTAAATTTTATTTTATTTTCGGCACGGCCACACCTCTACCTAGCTCTAGGGTAGGTAGGTTGCCTATGTACATTAGGTATAGGTATTTAATTTAGAAGATTACACAACAAGTATGGCTATAACTAACTATGGCTAGCCATGCACTATTATCATGTAGCACAGAGTACATACAGAGCACACACATACGCAACAGTCGGGCGATCCATCGCATCACACACAACATCACATGTGAGAGGGCTTGGTCTTGTCTCGTCTTGTCTCACTTTCTACATTCCATGCACAATAGATCTTATCTGCATCCCAACCCAAGAGTGTGGTTTCAGGTTAGTTAGTTAGTTAGTCAGTCACGGTAGCAGGCAGAGGACACGGCGGGCGGAGGAGGGGGCACATGCTATGCCTAGAATTTTTTTTTCCTTTTTTAATTTCATTCAGGTCTCCAGAATATGTATTCCAGTATGGGTACTCCATTCTGTTAGGTGGTTGCTGGTTTCCCACAATTTTTAGGTTAGTAGGTAGGTAGGCAGGATAGCAATGGATATATGGATATGGATATAGATATGGATGGTCTCGATCGATACCTAACCTCTTTCCAGTCTGCCCGTCGGATGTTGATCGCACCCGAGATGAGACACAAGATTTAGGAAGAGGGGGATAAATATTTCCGTCCGTACTATTTATTTTACGTTTTTAATCGACGAGGGCCTGGTAAGGAAGGAAGGAGAGGGCCCCGGCCGTGATTCCCACCCCCCAAAAAGGGCCCCCCATCAATCATCAATCTAGGTATTCTTCCAATTACCCCGCGTCTCGTCTCGACGAGTCGACACTAATCTACCTATCGATATCGATAAGTGGTCCTAACTAATACTAATACTAATACTAAATCACATTATTATGGCCCAGATCTGAAACAGGATCAGGAACTGAAACGTACCCGCAACCCAATCATAGCGTATATACCTAACCTATCAACATCTCTAGTAAGTGCACGTCCATAGTTATTTATTTATCCTAACGGTCGACTCAGAGATGGAAAGGGAAATAAATGAACCTCAGTACGCGGTAACCCGTGGGGAGGTTACGCCGTACAGGTAGGAGGTTGGGTTAGGATGGAGGTAGTATCCGCGACCGTGTAGAGTAAGTACTTTTATATATATACCTGGTACTGGTACTCCGTGCTCTGTAGTAGTGACAGTAACCTACTGTACGCCTGCAGGTAGGCGGATCCTTCTACGTAACCCGCAGACCTACCTAGTACCCTACCCTACCTGCCGTGGCTAAAAAAAGAACCAGACCCTGCCTTGTTACATCGTATGTCCAGTGGGTGTAGCAGTCCACTACAACTAACCACACCTTATTGTGGATGGGCAAGTGCGGGGTCCAAACGTCCTCCATAATCCGGGCGCCGACGAATCAGCACTCAAGCCTTAGCGACTCGACTCCATGTTTTCCACGGTTGGGGTCTGACGAAACGGTGTTTCAGATTTGTCGTTCAAGGTTATCAGATCGGACATATCGGATCCATCGGCTGATCGATCAACTTGATTGACTGGCAACTAGCAAGGCTAGGACATGAAACGTAGCCCCGTTGAGCTGGGCTGGAGGTCGAATGAACATGTCGATCTGTATGTACGTACAAAAGTATGCGCATTGTTTCCGTTGAGTCAAGGCGAGGTGCCTTGAAAATGAAACGGGTTGACGACGCCCGCCGCCGCTGACGTGTGAGGAGCCCAGAAGATCCAGATCCGATCCGGGGGATCGGAAAAATACACAGCGGAACCTCTACCTGCCGACAGCGGAACTGGAACACAGAAAACAAATTAGACAGCGTCACAGCGTCACACAGCCCCTTGCTTCGAATCCGAATCCAGACGGGACAGGAAAGAGTGGCGCGTTCGATGTCGTACAGACGAAGGCGTACGCCAGATCGGACTGACTACTGAGTCGTGGAATGGCAAGCAGGCAGGGTCCAAGTGCAGGGGCAGGGCTGAATGAAAAGCTTGAAAATATATATATATAGATATAGATGTAGATAGATAGATAGATAAGCTTCAGGTCGTAAGGCACAAGCCTCAAGCCGAGCCATGATACATCGTTCTGGCGGCCAGCCGTTAAAGAATTTGAAACAGAGCTTGGCAGAATGGAAATCCGTTCTCCTGAGCTTTCGGATTTCTGGGCACCGGGCAATAGTTCCTTTGACGGCGGGCTTGCGGTGATGCTTTCTTGGCCCTTGCATAGTAGTAGTAATAACCACGATGATAATTCTGGGCTCGCTGTCTTGACTGTCTTTTAGTGCTTGGAACTCGGGCGATTAGAGAGTCATGGAGTCATGACAAGCTTCTGCTGTGAGATTTGATCCAGATCGTCAAGGCTTGGAAGTAGCCAGGCTGGACACAGACACAGCCTGCCTGCAGGTGAGGTTGGACTTTGGAGTGTTTCATCTGTTGGCGGCCGATCGGGGTGGCGTTCCTGGGGAAAATATACCGATCCGCTGAGCGGGAAGACAGCCGCAACGCCACAGAAACAATAGTCAATAATTAATGCAATTACGGCAACACTTGAGTGCTATGTATTCGCCCGCGTAAAAGGGTGTTGCCTCTTGGTGTCACACCGTAGGGGGATTGCATCATCGGCCGTGTGTTCCGATCGTGGTCGACCATGTAGACCGTGTTATTGCTTTATTTCCCTGACAATCAAGAGATTAGGTAGAGGTCTCGACGTCACGCCATCATGGTCATTGAGCCTGTTATTTTAGTGGTAGGAATCAAGTCAAGAAGCTTGCTGTCTGGCTGCTCCGGGCCTCTGCACACCGAAGGTTCAAACTTCAACAGTCCGTCAGCGACCGGAGCACGCTATGAAAACCAGCTGGCCATTGGGTTGGGAATCGGTCTCTATCTTATCTACGGAGGCCTCCGTAGCGAGGCTAGTGACCGCTCGATCTGGCCGATCCCCCGACCGGAAGTGAAGATGCTCTTGCTGAGGTGGGAAGGGGAGATGCAGCGCAAAAAATCGATGGAATTCCATGGATTCCATGGAGCAACCTGAACTGGACAAGGGCTCCGGTGATCGGTCGCCAACAGGCAGGGCGGGTGATGTTCAGGGGTCGTCCCACCAAGGCAGGAGGATCCTGAGAAATCCAAAAAGCCGGATGCGTTGGTTACTTTAATTTACTTACCGTTCCCTCGACTCTTCTCGACTCGCGCCGGGAACGAGGGATACCCACCCGCATCCAAATCTGAAGAGATGATCGTGGAGACTGTAATCTCATCTCGTATCCAAGACTTTTTTTTTTAAAGATTTGACGACAGGACCGCCTGAGACGGTGAAATGTGCAAGCTGGAGTCTTTGGACTGAGTACAGTAAGTGAGCACGCCCCCGGCGTCATGGAAGGACGGGGAAAAGCAGTCCGGAGGCAAAGGACGATAAGGGGTAACCCGAACAAGCATTCCGTCGATATGGCGGACGAGCCTAAATGACACGCGGCCCGTGGGTCCATGCACAGGCGCCGCGGAAAGCTGGCTGATCGCGGTGGAGGTGCGTGGACCCGCGGCCAGGGGCTTGCTCACTGAGTGGACGGGCGGTGCGCCACTGGGAGCTGCTGGACATCGAGATGACGATGTCTGACGAACCGATAGACAGATAGACAGAAAGAATCGAAAGAGAGAGGGAAAGGCATTCCAGATGGCGTTTCACAGCGGTGGCACGGGAATGAGAACCTGTCTCGACATGACGGAGCAGAGACGATCAACCTGCCAAGACGACCGGACGCGCAGGACGAACCATGCTGGCCCGGCATCACGCTCATACCGGCCGGCCGCGGTGGAGCACGACGCGACATCGCAGGACGATCGTCCTCGCCTACATTCTTCCTCAGAACGATCGTCCTTCCAATCGCCATCCCCCGTGCGCTGCCCGAGTGCCAGCTCGTCCCGTCACGCCGTATCGATAACTACCGCCGTGTACCATCCATTCGATTCTTTTTTCTCTCCCGCTCCCCTCGACCTATCCACGCGCGCTCTGCCTGCGAGAACTTCCCGTCCTGCTCGGCCTGCCTAATCTCCCTCCTCCTCCAGGCCCAGCCGCTTCTTCGCTCGCTTGCTGCTTCAGCGCCTTCCTCTGCGCCCAGCGAAATCCTCCTCGTAATCTCTCTTCCCCCCTCCCCCCCACCACCAACACCGCATACCAACCTCTTCCTCTTTTTTTTTCTTCTCTACACCTTTTTCTTTTTTTTTTCCCGTCTTCGTCTGGTGTCGGTGTCGCCGGTCACGACCAGCCCCTCGCTTTTATCGCCAGGCAATTCTTGCCAGATTCGTTCTTTACCAAACTGTCTTTACCGCTCGTTAGATCCCGCTGAACCCCGTCCACCGTCGACGGGCCAGCCCATCCACCACGATTCCACCGCAACGACGACGAGATCGAACGTGTCACGCTCTTTTCTATGATTCAGAAATCACCATATCCTAATATTCCGGTCAGGATGCCGCTCGTCAGACTGAAGACGCTCTTCCCCCTCATCGCCCTCTTCTCCATAGCCTTCTTCTTCTGGGCCATCGACCGCTACGACCGGGCCGCCCTGCTGCGCTTCAAGCGTCCCATTGACCGCGTCGCTCCCCCGCCCAGCCAGCCTCAGGTCCAGCTGGAGCCGCAGAAGCTCCCCCAGTCGTGCGAGATCGATCCCGCGACCGCTCCGCCCCTGCCCTTCCCCGCCTGGCTCGTCCGCAAGAACTACACCCGTGCCTACTTCCGTCCTCACCATGTGAGCCCACGCACCGAGTTCAGCTCTCTCGAGGACATTGAGGTGCCGGTGCTGCCGGAATTCCGCGCCTTGGACCGGGGTGTCCGCCTCGCGGCAGAGAACGCAGACCCGACCCTGCCTTGCCCTCCGGTCATCGACGTGGACGTGGCCGCGGATCTCGATGTGGAGGAGACCTCGAAGATCATTTTTGGTTTGGCGACGACCGTGGACCGTCTGGACCGTCTGCTGCCGTCTCTGCTGTACTCGTTCGGTGACTCCAAGGCCGCCATCATCGTCCTGGTGCCCGAGTCGGAAGACGACCTCTCCAAGCAGGAGACCTACTTCCGTACCCGCGGCTTGGATGTGACGATCAAGTCCTCCCCGCTCGACTTCACCGCGCGCTACTTCGGTCTGGTCGAGGCTTTCGCGGAGCACATCAGGACCGAGCGCCCCAACACCACCTGGGTGAGCTGGATTGATGACGACACCTTCTTCCCGTCCCTCGCCCACATTGCGGAGCAGCTGAAGTTGTTCGACCCCACCAAGAAGCACTACATTGGATCGCTGTCGGAAGCCAGCTGGCAGGTGGACACCTTTGGACACATTGCCTTCGGTGGAGCCGGTGTCTTCGTTTCCGTGCCCCTTCTGAACGTGCTGACGACGGTCTACGATGAATGCCAGTCGTGGGGTGAGCAGCCCGGTGACCAGAAGCTGGGCCAGTGCATTGAGAGATTTGGAAACACCCCCCTGACCCTGTGGCCTTCCCTGTACCAGATGGACATGAAGGGTGAGGTCGACGGTGTTTACGAGTCGGGCCGTCGCATCGACTCTCTGCACCACTGGAACAGCTGGTACACCAAGGATGTCGTCAAGATGAGCGCGGTGGCTGCTGCTGCGGGCCGCCGATCGGTCCTGCGCCGCTGGGTGTTCGACCAGGAGGAGATCATCAACAACACCACCGGTGCGTCGACCCGCTCCTTCTGGGTCCTCACCAACGGCTACTCCATCGTCAAGTACACCTACAATGAGAACACCCCGGACGATGCCATCAACTTTGATCACACTGAGAAGACCTGGGAGGAGGATCCCCGTGGATACGAGGCGCGTCTCGGACCGCTGCGACCCAAGGACCAGGAGGGTATCGTCAAGGAGCGCTGGCTGCTGAGCGATGCCATCATCGTTGGCGACAACGTGCACCAGTTCTACTCCAGAGAAGAGGAGTGGGGCCACAGCATCATCGAGATCGTCTGGCTCGGCCCCAAGGGCGGCGGCGGTGCCGGCGTTGGTGGCGGTCAGACCAAGTTCAACTGAACCCCCTAATCACGGCTGGTCCCATTGGTGCCCTCTTCGATAGCTCTCCCCTTCTTGCACATGATTACTCTTCCACCTTTTGATCGTTGGGTTCCCATCTCCGAAAAGCTAGCTGATTACCCACGGTGTCGCTTTGACCTTCTCATCTTGTGCTTTTCAGTAACCTTTTTAGTGTTCATTTTTGTCTGGCGTTTCATTGGCGGGTTGAAGAAACGGCGCAATCAAAGAACGGGCAATGGTGGTTTTCTAGCGAAGAGCATATCTCCTTCGAGTACTCATGCCTTCTTACATCTTCTCCACCGACCTGACTACCTACTGTACTGGCTCCTGTTGGCAGACAAACGCAGCGGGCGGACACCTGATCAGACAGCCAGGTATTTCACACTCGCGAGCCTTCATTGTCATGTCCCACTTTTTTTTTTTTACTTCATCCTTCTCCCACTCGCGGTTCATTTTTTCTTACCACCTCGACTTGTTACGTCCGCATGAGCGAGGTACACACCCGCATTTGTATAAATTAGACTTTCAAGACCTTTCCACATCAGTCAGGTCCCGAGACCTTTTGCTTGCTGGCTTTGGTAGCTAGGTGGCTGAGTGTGTTGTGGGTTCTCTGGCTGTTTTTCTTCTGTGACGGTAGAGACAGGAGCTAGTTTACGAGTTAAGTTAATAGTGTATTATGCCATTCGAAGTCTTGCCTTGTAGACAGTCGCAAATACGTTTGGAAGATCTTCAGACTTGAAGAGAAATAGGATGATTTTACCAAAGTCTTGCCCGGCTGGCTTTTATTTTACTCCATGCTCCTCTCCGCTCGGTACTGCCTTCCATTGTAGCCAGTTTACGATCTGGAAGTTTAGGCAGCGGTAGCCGGTGTGCCAATTACTACTGTATTTATTCTAAACACTTCCCCTCCATTTCATCTCCATCCTAACATGGCATGGAACGAACCGTGTCTCTGCTGTTGCAAAGTCATCTGGCCTACGGCCTATAACTATAGCAGGGAGCCTCAGAACAGCAATAGGCGCACCGAGGGTGATCATGGATGCACGTGACCAACCCCGACCACCTTGATCATTCATAGCGATCACCGAGGACATGATCATTCGATCAGACCGCAGATAGGTATTTCCGAACAGGTTTCAGCAGGGTATATAAAGGCGCTCCTTACAGACAGATTTAGGACCTCGCGGTCAACTCAACTAGCAATAGCTCATAGTACCTTGTCGCTAAGTAACTACGGCCCTATTTTGCCTACTTACTTCCTACTTCTTGTCTTCAAGATAAACCCGACGAGCTTTCGGTCTAAGATCTAGGGCCGCCGTTACAAATGCATCTATTCTATTTAATTCGATGAGAATTAAATTAAATTACCTCGATTCAATTCGATTTGATATATTAATTAAATCGAGTCTTTCTTTATATATATTTATATATTTTAGACTGATATTTCAGTCAAATCTCTCCTACTGTCGTCCCGTGTCTTTAGTGTTTCTTACTAGCGAGCCTCTGAAGCATCCTGAAAAGACGTGGCATTGCATTTCCTGAGGAGCAGCTACCTCCAGTACAAAGCCGATACGAATGAGGTGGAATCCTGGCTTGTCGAGACAGCCAAAAAGTGCGGTTAAAAGGATCTGTTACAGGCCAGCAATGGGCATCGTCCAAAAGGCTCAAAGGCAAAGTAAGAAAGGACTCTCGTGCAACTGCTAATGAGCCTCAGGAGGGTTCCAGCCAGCCCGCCTCCACCCCGACATACATTCGTATTCTCAAGAGTTACAGCGTTCTGGCTGAATGTATTGCCAGTTTCGACCAGCCCGCCGTGCGCGTCCCTGCGTATTTTGTGGCAGCAATTGACCGAGCGATAGCGGCCCGACGGGACTATGGTGCCTATGTTTCTTCTCTCCTTCCGGCAACCGCCCAAACCCGTGCATCAGATGAACGCCACTCTCATTTTATAGGAGTCCTTGAGCGCGTGCGGGATATCCTGCGGTCCCGAATCCCAAGTCCACTGCGAGAAGACTGAGGAACTGAACCTCCTGCAGGCGATCAGCCGGCAGATGTATTGGAGGAATTATCGAACAGATTCGATCGCCTTGAGCTTTATGAACCTTCTGAACAGTTCTTGAAGCCCCGGATGTCCCTGCCCGTGCAACAATGGACCCGGAGACTTCATCAGGGGCTCACCGCGAAGCGGAGAAAGAGGCTGCAGGATGCTGAAGAGGCGTACCTTGCATTCCATCTCCTGATTCACGATTTGGACAACTTCCTGGAGGAGATTTCCCGTACATGGGCAGGATACCGGCAGGGAAAATTTGATTTGGTCGCGGCATCTGTTATGACAAATGCCGCCATAGACATCGCTCGGCGTATGGAGGAGGATCTTCAGCCTATTTTAGCAAACCATGGCGGTCCTGAGATAATGCTCGAGGTTCTCTTTTGGCGGCCGTGCGAGGCGAAGTATGGAAAAGACCAGGTCCTTCAGAAACAGCGACCGGAGACCATATTCCCCAAAGCAAACCCGGGCTCTTCGGAACGTATGATCCGTCAAGTGACCGATCGGTAAAAACCCCGAGAGAAAGGTATCAAGAGGATAAGATTATTTTGCTTGAAACTCTTCCAGATTTCTGTCTGATTTTACAAAGGAACGGACCAAGCCCTAGCGGAAGACGAGCTCATCCGTGGCCTTCGGGCAATGTTTGAGAAACGTGTGAAATTCCCCTCTGGCTTGCCTTCGCCGCCCAAGTCTTCCTAGATATACACCACGTGTTGCGAGAAGGCGTCGGCCGAGGATACGCTGATCTTGTCCAGTCCGCTCAGTTGATCAGCCATTCCATCCAGCAAGACTTTACTTTCCACGCCTCCCTCAGGATTGATACGTCGGTACTTAAGATACCCAGGAGGATCCCTTAAGCTCGATCAATTTGGGAAAATAGGATCAACCAACAAAGCTTGATGGAATATCACAGGTACAGGATGCGTGGTCAATAAGCAGAACTGTTCATTTCCTAAAAGGGAAGCCGCAATGAAGGCCCGTCCAGTTAATGACCTATTCAGGAAACTTCCAATAGACCTATGTGCCTCTGGTCATTAGGTAGGCACTTGAATATTGTAGTTAGTCGAATTTGGCCACGGCGTTGGACACGCCGAGAGATGAAGTCGAACCGAACCCCAAATAACCCAAATCTCTACATTTTTTTTTACTATTGGATGAAGTAGGTAACAGCAAATCATCCACAATGCAATGATCCCGATTCTTCATATTATCCCTCTCTCTCTCTCTCCCCTCCTTCTCTTCTGTCCGTTCAACCATCTCTAAAATCCACCGGAATCGTCAATTTCAATCCCACCTCCAAACACCAAACCCAAACTGCCAAACGATGTGCGATTCCTCCGTTATCGGATCTGGCTTCTTGGCTTGGTCAACTTTCTTTGCGAGAGAAAGACCTGTGAGATAAAATAGCGTATTAGTCTCTTTTTTAATAACGGAGAAGGAAACCTAAGAGCCATACGTTTTTTTTCATCGTTCCCGGTCGCAGAAGATCTGTTCTGCTGATATCGCCCAACAAAGGATTAACTACTTATGAGTCACAAATCAGGCATAAGTGCGCATCATATCCACGTTGCCATGCCGAGTGGTTTCGCGCGGGCACCTGGTTGAGGTACTGTACTAGGCAACACCCTTGTATTGCTTCCTAATTGCATATATATATGCAGAGTACTGGATTTTACCCGTGAACTACTATAGCCTTTTCATTCTTACTCATATTTATTAGTACTGTTTATGTAGCTTTAAAAATAAGAAAATTAAATGCATATATTTCTAGATCTTGTCTCAGTGCATAACATACATGTTTTATTCCTTGACATTCTCTCTAAGATGTATTCATTACTCGAAACTGGGTAAAGAAATGCTTTTTTCCCTGCTAATCATGATCATTGTCAACCATATGCGACATCCTCAAAACTTAGCCTTCTGTAGCCGGCGCCATAAAGCACAAGGTTATGAAATGGCATTCGATTTGGTGACGTTCAAGAACATGGGGAATGCAATCATGGCACCTGAACTCCCTGATCCATCGCATTGATAGCGAGTTGATAAATAGGCAGCATCTCCACCCAGTTCGGCCCGAAAGTAGAAAGGATAGCCTGCATATCCTGCGGAGTCGGGTCCCTCCGTGGACCTAGATGCCTTCTGATCGAGTCTTGCATCTCTCGAACCTTCTGAATCTTCTCACTTTCGGCACTGCTTGCCGGACGCGGTGAGCATGAAGGGGTACCCTCGTCGTATTTGGAGTTCACAGCGTAGCTGGGAGACCCGGGCGGTGGTTGTAAAAGCGCATACAACCGAGCTTGTTCATAGACATCACCGGCAGACTCTTTCCAGTCTGAGCCAAGGAGAATCTCGAGGTTTTCAGGCGTATCCTTTCCAGTAATGACCAGGCGTCGAATGGGCTTGCTGAAAGGTAAATAGATAATTAATCCTGCTATCTCTAGAGCCCTAGGGAGCAGGCACTTACATCAAGCCCTCTCCGCCCCCAGTAGGAAGAGTCAAATTCAATGATTTGGCCAAGTTTTGGGCCTCTGGTACTGTGTGGGCGGCATTATTGTAGTAATCGAACGCTTTCATCTTAGAAATTCCGGTTCTGGAGGTCTCACCGTAGCCTGCAGATGGGTTAAAGGAAGACTTGCCGCAGACTTTCTTATGCTGTTTCCAGTCCGCCTTTTGGCACTCTCGTGAGCAGTACCACGCTTCTCCACACTTGGCACAATGTTTCAGGGGTTTCGAGAGAGAGGATGCGTCCTTCTTGCACCCGCCACAGACTTCTGCACCTTGACCACCGGAATTGAATGCAGACGCTTTCCTCGGATCTGCGTGCTGTCCCGTCATTTTCGTCAACTGACCGAAAAATCCGGACCATGATGCATTGGAGATCTTCTCATCTTCCTTGTTTCCATACTGCACGGTACAGAGTTCCTCTTTCACACCGATGTGTTTCAGCTTTGCCTCGATAGCCCTGGCGAGTTCGGCGTCCTTTGTGCCCCAAGACCAAGGAGCGAAAATTGGTGTATTGAGACGTTCACCGTTCGGGCCTTTGCTCATGTCTGAAACGAATGATTCGAGAAGGAGCGGTACGACAACGTCAGCTTGAGCAGCCGGAGAAGGCAGAGACAATATCTGTCTTGGGCCCGCACAGTGGATGTATTCGCTCTGAGGATGGACCAGGTGGACTAGATCCCCTGGTGGATTCAATGGCACATGCCTAATGGTGAGGTACCAATGGTTATGCAGACCCGTAGGCGTCGTTCGGGGACGTGGGAGATTGTTGAATGCCTGGACAGTGGCTTCCATTTTGTTTGTAACAGGCGAAATAAACCGTCGTCTTCAGAGGAGGATAGTAGATCAGACGTTAGCCTGGCTGGGTTGAACGGGCTGCTCTGGGGTCGGTACCAAGTAATTGATGAGGAGTAGCAGGTGGAGAGCTTAAGTGAGAGTGATTAGAGCGCTGAGGAACCTTCAGAAGGACAAAGCTCTTGGAAGTTGTTTGCAGATCCTGAGTTGTTTGACTTAAGACAAACAGACAGATGGTTGACAGTACACAGCAGCACTACAAGGCTCTGCCCGTAGGATCGGTACAATCAGCAATTTGATGAAAACCAGAGCTCCGAGACGGATAATTGATGGTCCAAATGGGATCAGCAGGTGTCTAGGAGCTGCTACCAAGAGGAAATTTTAAAGACACTGAAGGGGAGTGGTAGAGGTTGAGAGGAAGGAGCGAGTCTGTACGATCACATGGCCCTGCTCCTATTGGCAGACTGACAGGTGAACTCAGGCACACGCCGCTCTGCTCGCGGGGTTTGCAATCGTGAGCGCAGAGCAGCGTCATTTCGGGACCTTAGGAGGTACGTACCGTATGTGCACGGGGCAAGTCTAGCCCATCCATAATTGACAATAATTGAATTCCCTTGCCAAGGGAAAAGGTGCTGACAAGACAGTGTGAATACAGAGGCCTAGCCCTGGATCTTAATGTTGTCGTTGATCATCCGTCGTTGTGGTAATTGCAAATTGATTCTGGATGGATTGCAAAGTGCAAGGTTGGAAGTTACTTCCGACAGGCACATTTCCTCTGTTTCGTCGCCAATACGACGAAAGATAGGTACTTAGTTTTGAACTACCAGCATCTGTGTGTCAAGTCGAAGGATGGAATTTATATTGTCCCACATTTTCCCATCTCGTCCTATTCAGACGGGTAGAACTGTTAGCGGTCGCTGGCTGTGTGGAGGGATATATTTCTGACTGTACAGCATTGCGACGGTCTTGGTTATTCTGCGATGGCAGCTCAAGTCCCATACTACTAACCTACCGAGGCAGGCATTGCCGTCACCTGACCTCGTTGACGAGACCATACCTACAAGAACGTACAGTAGAAAGATCCAAAGATATTACCGTTCGTGATCGCATGGATATTTGTTGGCTACCGACGCAAGTACACAGGTAGAGCGGAACCAGGTATATAGAAGGAATCAGATCAGGCATAAAGCAGAGAGCTCCAATTTCTCCATGCCATACTACCCTATGAATCGATATCGATCAATCCCATGTCGTGTTCAACCGTCCCTTCACCGAATTCACCCTTTCCTTCCTGTCCCTATGCGCGTATATGGCGATTCGTCCTGCTCTCTCCGTCTCAACCGCCCACGAAAAAAACCACAGGGCGATTGAACGAGACTAGTACCTTGGCCGGACTACCTAGATTAATCATATAGAACAAGAGATGATGAAATAAGGAGATGGGGAAAAAAAGACAAGCACGCAGAAACGGGACGCAGGAAGAAAGAGATAAAAGCTAATAAGAGGGAAATTAGTTGACAGAGACCTAAGGAGTCAGAAGAGGAAAACAGCAAAATAGCACCATTCCGCCACAGAAAATGCACCAGGAACACCCACACCTCCACCGTGGTCTAGGAGATGATAAACGGTAAAAAAAAGTCCAGTTGAGATTAGAGTTCAGAATAGGGAGCTCGCTTCCCCCCAACTGTCTTTTTTGTTGGGTTTTTTGACCTCTTAAAGGTTTTCTTTTTCTTGCCCAATCAACAAAACAGTGACGCCAAGAACCTGTGCGAACCGCAAACGAGAGAATGGCAGACCTCCTGCCGGAAACTCGGACTGGTACTCGACGTAACAGGCAAAGGAGGATCGCTGCTTGGATGGGTGCAATATAAAGCTACAAGAGCCTGCTCAAGGCGAGGATTGATTGGTTGGCATTCGTCGGGTATCAATCAAGGGGAAGTGAAGGGGGGAGTGCGCGCGATGGGGGAACAAAGAAACCGAAGAAAAGCCATCTCGACATCTCAGCGTTGAAACATCAGCCCACAGCGTAGAGCGCGGAAGGGCTTTTACGCCGTGGGTTGATGCTGGGGCGGCATCCTGCTCCCCACCGGCATCCCGGCGTACTGCCCGCTCGCCTGCTGTTGCTGCTGCAGGTTCTGGTAGTAGGAGGCCATCTGCTGCTGCTGCTCGTTGGTCATGTAGCCCGGGTGCATCCCACCTGGACGGGGCATGCTCGACTGCTGAGGGTTGACGTTGTTGTGGCTGACGTCTTCGGGGGACTCGGCGGGCACATCGGGCGCGTCGACGCCGTTCTCATTGCCCGTGGGCTCGGGTGCATTGAGACATGCCTGCAGCGGATCGTCAGCACATGCACAGGTGGAATCAGGGCCAGAAGCCGGCAGGATAACATACCTGAATGAGGTTCTTGCCTTCAGCTTTCGTGACCAGCGGCTGAAGCTTGGGAGTGGTGAAGGTATAGACGAGGCCGGTCTCCGACACGACTAGCAGCAGGACCTGAGTTCCGGTGAGGACTGAGAGCTCATATGCCTGCGCGAGAAACACGTCTTGTCAGCCTCTACGATCCCCATCGAGATGGATGATTCGCGACATGCGACGGGGGAGGGGAGAAGGGGGACCCGGTCGAGGATCACGGGGGACGCGACGAACCTTCTTCATGATACCCGCCTTCCGCTTGGAGAAGGTGATGTGGCGACGCGATTTATCCTGGATGAACTTGATTTCGATCTTCCTGCGCTCGCGACCGGGCTTGTCTTCATCGTCATCGTCGTCGGCGTCGACACGACGCTTGGTGCCGCGGTTCTCAGCAGCGCCGTTGCCGGCGGCAGCGGCCTGCTGCAGCTCTTCCTGGGTGGGGGAAGTATTCTCCTCAGCGACGGCAGTGATGTCGGCCATGATGGCGGGAAAGACGCGCGAAAACGAGAGAGATAATGGGAGTGGTGAAGAGGTGAGCCTGTAGAACCGGTACTGGAGTGCCTAAAGAGGAATGATGCTTGGGGGGAGGTGCAGGCCGAATCGAGTAACGCGTTTGGCAGAGGTCGCAGGTTTGGGTAAGGTCGCGAAGAGGGAAAGGAGGATTTTGGGGGGGAGAAAAACGGGAGGCGACGGAGAAGGGCGAGAGAGCCGTGGAGAGGCTGGCGCGGGCGGCGGCAGAGGCAAAGGGCGAACACACACGGCAGGCGGTGGGCGCGGTGGGGGCGCCCGCCAGTAGCAGCTGCTGCCGCCTCGTCTGGCGGAGTCTCGCCGGCGCGCTGCAACGCTGCCCGCCTGGGTAACCGGCGTAGCCAGATCGAGCCTCGTCGATGTCGGGACTCGGGAACCTGCAGTCTCGCGGTGGAGAGAGATCGATCAAGCACTGTCCAGAGGCACACAGTGGCAGCTCGAGTCGTCGATCTCTCGCTGATGGTTGAGAACGGACATCCTGGAATGCACCCAGAGAGGCTAGCACACCGTCATGCCCGCCGGGATGGCCACCACCGCGACGGGGCCAACCAGCAGATCGCTGGCCTGCTCGACCGCTCCGCGCTCTGTCCTCCCGTCCCCCGATCCACTAACCGATGGGGTCGACGCTGCTCTGCTCCACCAGTCTACGCGCTCTCTCATGATCCTTCGGTCCTACCAGCTGTGACTATCGGAGTCTGTCCGCAACGGAGCTCTCGACCCCCCCCCCCCTCTCATCCCTCCGGATGCTATTTCTGTTATGTACGCGGTTTTCACCCCGTTGCTACCCTCAACCGTTGGGCGAGCGCATGCATGTGAGAGTTGCTGCCCCGAGTCGGCCTCCTGCGGCATTCCTGGACCTTTGGACCCTTCCTGTGCAGTTGCGGGTGGGGAAGACGAGGCAAGGAACGGAGACGCAGTTCTTAGTAGGCCCACGCAGGGGGTCCGGACTGGCCCAGGCCCACTCTTCAGACTATCTGCCCTCAGTCTCCTGCTGACTGGGCAGTCTAACAAAGGAAAGAGACCAGACTGAGACCTGGGAACACCCGTCACCCGTGTGCTTAAGCTTGCCCGCCAGTTCTCGATGATCCGCCCTCTGTTGGTCGAATCTCGACCTTGACCGTGGATAGCTTCTGCGAGTACAACAGTACGTAGTATCCTTCTCAATCATTGCATGTGCAGCAGCAAGCAGTACGCAGTAGACCTGTCAAGTGTCAACCCACATTATCCATCATTCTACAAATTTGGAATTGATGCCACTGAGATCTGATTCGACACGCTGCGTGGACCGCCCGCGAGCAGAACGCATGCCATGCTCACAGTCACACTGGGCGGACGGCACGGGACAAAGAAAGCGTCGTCATTCTGCCTTCTGCCTCAGGCTTCCAAACTTCAGGCCTGGGCGACGGAGGCCTTCGAGCCAGCGAACTGGGCCGCACCTGGGTAGCTGCGTCACCTTTGTCTCAGCCCCGGGGCCTTTATGCGCCCCGTCCGAGTCCAAAAAATAGCAGCATCGTCCGTAACCGTTGTGGACAGCGACAGCATGACGATAATGTGCTACATCTTGCGAAGCTGTATGCTGTATGTCGTGCCTCCAGTACTCTCTCACACTTCCGTATCAAGACTCGATCTGGAACCTGATAACCCTAAGTTCAAAAGAGTAAAGACAGTCCCGTCGGACGGTCAGCGCTGACAGCGCCTCTGACTTGATCGGGAAGACACCTAGAGCTTATTTGCACCACGACTCGCGACTCTGGAGATGCTCATGATTGGCCCCTTTGTCGTCATGATAGAAAAAGGAATCGCTCGGTTCGACGGTTGCTGAACGATCTGGCATGTTCAGGATCTGCGTTGTAATATATGTGCTGTACCTGCATAAGTCGTCTGGCAAAACGGGCATCCTGTACTGGGGGCTGCAGGACACTCTGGAACCGTTCCGCGACGTTTGATAATGAGGACTCCGTAAACATGCCTGTGCTATATATATATAATCCGTACATGATGAGGCACAGGCCCGGATCTCGTCCGCTCGCTGCGCCGTCGACGCTGCCTTAGGCATATATGTCCAGACCGCGTGATGTTCGACGTCCCTGGCCTCACTTTCACTGGATACCGCTTCCAACTTATGAAGGCTAAGCTATACGCAGAGTTCACTGGATCAACTACGAGACCAACCGCCCAGGCCAGAGGGGAGGCAGCTTTCAGTTCTGTTTGGAGCTTCAACAGCTCATTACAGAGTATGTTCGGACAGTTCATGGCATCGTGCGTGTCTCCAGCCACTCTGGTCAACCTTCCCCGCGCGCCACAGTTGATAATACTAGCAGAACGGCCATTTTGACTGTCCAGAGCAGATAGAGGCAGCTTCCAACACTGGAAATGCCTTTGAGTCGTGACGATAATACGAGACTCGCGCGGTGCCCGCGCCTGCTGACTGGCTGGCTGGAACTTGGCTATCTCTCATGTGACCGCGGTCGGGAGCGCCTGACAGGACGGTACCGTACCACAACATAGTTACGCGTTCTTCCCGCCGTCTGGCGTGCTCGTCACTCGTATCGGACGTACCGTCCCAACTTGTAGAGGAGTCAACACCAACGCATTCCCTCATGGCCCAGAAAAACTCCAGCCTCTTCTTGTTTGTCCCATCTTCTTGTCATCTTTTTCCTCACCTTCTCTTCCTCTTTGCCTTCTCTTTCTCTTTGCTCCCTGTTTCCTTTCCATCCTGTATTGAACCATGAGATGACTCTAACTGGCTGTGATGGGGGCCCGACGGTCACATACGAAATCCAGGAATGGCTGCACCCAGTGTAAAGTCCGCCGCATCAAAGTATACCCCCGCTCTGCTTGACATCCCGCACACTGCACGAACCAGAACCATTGCTGACAAGACCCACGACCAGTGCGATGAACGGCCTCCACAATGCTCCAATTGCGCGCGGAGGCAGATCGAGTGTGACTTTGCGCACCGGGCACCCTCTACCGGGTCGCCTGCATTGTCCTCATCGACAGACCATCCGTCGAATTCCCCGTTAGTCGGGACCTTACCAGGCAGTTCTGTCATCACGACTGCATCCGGGCTCAATGTGAGTGACCTGGAGCTCCTGCACCACTACACGACTGCCACCTACAAAACTCTCCCTTCCGGCGCACCTTCGGATCAGCATGAACTGTGGCAGATCCAGGTTGTGCAGCTGGGATTCCAGCATGAGTTTCTCCTCCGCGGCATTCTGGCCGTCTCCGCCCTCCATCTACTCTGTCTCTATCCCAACCGGCAGCATTCCCTGGCTCTGCGGGCTTCTGCGCACCAGAGCATCGCGCTGGCCGCTTTCCAGGAGGCGCTGAACCGCGTTGACACGTCCAACTGCATCGCCATTTTTGCCTTCTCCTGCATCATTGTCGTCCTGGCATTTGCAACCCCGCGCAGTCCAGAGAGTGCGGGCTTCCAGAAAAATGTCTTCGCGACTGGTTCCATATGATCCGCGGCTGCAACTCGGTCTTGCAGACGCAATGGGAGACAGTGTCGCGCAGTTTCCTGGCGCCTCTGTTAAAGAGAGGTATGATTCATGAGACGGTAGCCTCGCATACCATCCGGGACTCCCACCGGGTAACGGACCTGTTGCGGCTCTGCTCGACTGAGCGGCTGGCGCAGGACCGGGAAGCGGCCAACGCCTACGCCCTGGCCATCCATGAATTGCTCAACACGTACACGCAGGTATCGATTTTGACGGAGCGCAAACAGGACTTTGTACCGGTCATCTTCGTGTGGCCTATTGCAATTCCGCAACCATATTTAGTCTTGTTGCGCGATAGGCAGCCTGAGGCCATGGTCATCTTGGCGTACTATTCGGCGCTGCTGCAGAGGGTGGATGATCAGTGGTTCATGCGGGGATGGGCGCGGTATTTGGTCTCGCAGATTGATGCCGCTGTCGGAGAAGAGTGGCAGGCATGGCTGGCGTGGCCCAAGGAAGTCACCGGCGTGGTCCCCTCGTCGACCCCGGGAGAGGCAGCGAGGAGCTAACCAGCAAGTCTTCTAGCTATCAGACATGTTTCTTATAGTGGGCAGAGACCGGGGTTGTCGCAGGAGTCCTTCAGGTCATGTTCTGTTTCATCCAAAGGCATTAGACCCACGGACAAACCCAGACTGTAGGAGACTTGGACGGTAGATGTCGCTGTAATGCTGCGTACGCAGTACAGAGTACGCCAGTGTGCCAGATACGTTGGCATAAAGTAGAATCGGAATCGCTAGGATTAAAGGAAGGCGTGGATAGGATGATGCCCTTTACTGCTTGCTTCGTAGTTCTCCAACAATCGACTGACCTCTCCCGATATACTCCATACTTATAATGGAGCTAATTATACCACGTGCATATATTATATGTTTCCGTACTTGTCTCACAAGGGAGTGATACGAGACAGCTAAACTCGATGCATTACATGCACTTAACTATAGCACTCGAGTCGTGGCGTCGCATGGCGTGGGGAACCCCGATCCCCGCCTGTCGACCCGACCCGACTAGGCTTCCCCGTCCCGCGACCTCGACTCCATCGATCTACAACCCACTGATCATCTTCACATCCTATCCTCATCCATGATGTAAGATATTTACATAGTGAGCATACTTTACAAACTCTGTAAGATTCAACCTGTCTGCGCGGCAGTCATGACTACCATCCCAATGCCGAACTGAGCGCTTGAAACACCAATGGTTGGAGGCGTGCCTCAAGATGAGACCGTCGCGCCCAGCCAACGATGTTACACCAGAAGCGCCCCCTTTCGGTCTTCTGTGCGCGAACCGCCGTAGGTATCGAATAGTCTACGGCCGATTATTAGGCCAGACTTGGCGAAATGCTCTTTCCAAGCGCTCCTACGGGTCGGTTTTGCTTCTTTTTTATCGTTCCTGTATCTTCTGCCTTTCTTCCTGTTCCTTTCTTTCTTCACCCCGCGTGAGTTGAGCTCACCTACGGATTTCGTTTCTCAGTCTCCTCTTTTCCAGTAATCTTTTTCTTTATTTCGATTTTTTTGTCGTCTTATTTCGTTTCGATAGTATTCGGTCGTCTCTTTTGAGTGGAGACAATTATATCCGCGATCCTCGAGAGTAGGACAAGTGCAAGGGCGATTCTATTCTCGACCAGAGGGGTTCCAGAGACGGTTGGATTAGAACATAACGACCGAACGAGCAAGCGAGTGCTGGCTCCTTATCCATCCATCATCCATCTATTCATCGGAGACGACCTTTTTACGATCTATTTCTTTACTTTTTTATGAGCTATTGGCGCTGGCCGTCAAGTACACCACCTAGTTGCCTAGTTTTCTCTGCTTCGATCTCTGTCTCACCGAAAAACAACTTCCTGGACGCAAAGCCTTCATTGCTACCTACCTAGGCATTAAGCAGGTTGGAAATAATTACGAACTACACGAAAGGGAAGAAAAGAGCCAGTGGTTTCTGTCAAGATAAATACGATTAATAAGAACAAGAGATGGTCAACAAGATCCTTCTGACGTTCGTCGCCGCGGACGTCTTCTTCCTCGTCGGAGGCGTGCTCCTCCTCGTCGGATCGCTCGTCATGAGCGCCAAGATCAACGGGACCAAGACGCTCGAGAACGCGCCGCAGGTGCTGCTGTTGAATGTGTTTCCGATGAGAGGTTCGATTTTCCCCTTTCCCTCCCTTAAGAATACCTTGAAGAGGTAGAGGTTGCGTTGCTCAAGTTGTGGTCCAGCGGCAATCGTCAACTCGGTCTTCGTCTTCATCACCTTCGTCCTCTCCCTCCCCGGCATCATCTTCTCCGACAACCGCCTCTGGCTGAAAGCACACGGCTACATGGTCGTCGTGTGCGCGATCTTCACGCTCGTGGTGGGTCTGAGGGTCTGGTTCGATACACTCAAGACGAGGGCGAATCTCAGCTCGCTCTGGGGCCAGCAGACGCCGCAGGTGCAGAGTCTGTTGCAGCAGAGGGTGCGTGTGATCCTATCTAGTCCTATGGGTTATGTTTGGGTGGCGATGTCCTTCATATGAAGATAGAAGACACAGGTCATGCTAACATTACTACGTGTGGATATAGTTCGACTGCTGCGGCTACCTCAACAGCACCTTCCCGCCCTTCCAGCCTGACAGCGTCTGCACAACGCCCCTCGTCGCGGCCCAGAAGCAGGGCTGCGTTGGGCCCTTCTCTTCCTTCGCGAATGTCTTCCTGGACTTTATCTTCACGGCGGATTTTGGCATCGTCGGTAAGCTCGAACAGACCCCATGCCTTACCCGTTCTCATTTCTCTGTCTGGAGATGTTTGTCAAAGAAGAAAGCTGATACCGATTGATTTTTCATTAAGCAATCGACGCAATCCTGCTCCTCTGCACCGCTGTTGTATTAAAGGACCGCAAGGAGCGAGAGCGTTACCGGCTTATCGACGCGAAGAATGGGTTCCTGGGGATTTAATTATTAGAAAGGGGTCCATAACATGAAAATCTGCTTGTTACAAGTTCTCGCTGAAGCTTCACCCCTGCAGAAAAAGGGAGGGGGAAGGAAGGAAAGGAGAGTTGCATGAGTTACATGAGTAAAAATGTACATGTCTCCATGATCCGCATGTGTGTATGTGCTGTACGAGCTCAAGTCTCTTCGAGTTCCCTCCATAATGTTTGATTTGATCTCTTTACATGTCTGCTGTTCCAATCCTGTATCATATACCCACCTGATAAGTAGGCAGGCAGGTAGGTGGCCAAACTAAGGAGAATCACGCTGCTTTTAAATGCCCTGCGTAACCAAGGTTGGGGTTGGGGTGTATGGGATCGAGTAACGGGGTGATTATGTCTTGGAGGTGTGCTTATAATCATTAGTATCCACTACTGCTACTAGGACTACTAGGCCATCACGACGTGAATATGACGCGTATATGTACTATTATCCTTCTTTAGGGATTTCTTCAGATTAATTAGACTCTATCACTCTCTCATAAAGAGTCACCAATCTAAGGAGGTAGATACCTACATTAGGTATGTACTCCCTCATAATCTCCACTCACAGGAAGCCTGGATACCAGAAAACCTTCCAACTTCATCAGAACCGACAGGTGTATGTATGCTCTTACATTTTCTTAACTTTTTCTTTTTTGTTTCCATTATATTATATATGAAAATGAACTGATCTAATCCATCAAAGATACATGACGGGTCTTTCCCGTGCAATAAACATGGATCCAGCCGAGACAGATCCGATAACGGAGAACGCTGTGACGGCGCTCAGTCATAATATTATTTAGCTAAAACTATGGTAGCTTGTCATACAGAATTGAAAGCATGAGAGGAAAAGAAAGGAAAGAATTTGCAGAGCTCCGTGCAACATGAGATATATAGGCAAGTAGGACAGGCAGTATCTCAGAGACAAAGAAATGCTCAACACCGCCTACCTTACCGCCTAGATGCCTGCCGCGCCGTCACAAACGCTATTGTTGTTTGGGAATTTGGTCTTGGTCTTGGTATCTGGAGGACCACCCAGGTGTCGTGATCTACTGACTCATACTACGTAGAATTCGATTTTTTTTAAAAGAAATTCTTTCTCTTTTCAGAACTTCTTCCCGTTAACATTCGCATTGCTTGACAGCGCGATATTTTGTCTTTCAGGAGATTGGTCGAGATGAACCTTTCGCTTGGGGGCTCGACGATGATGATGATGACGATGATGGGATTGCTCCTAGAAAGTTAAACAGAGTAAGATTATTTTATAAAATAATTCTTTTAGAAAAAAAAAAATTGAATAATTTAATTTAAGTCTAAAATCAGAAAGACCAAACAACTCCCATGGACACTAAAAAAAGCGATCCGAACTCCTTTAATTGACGGGCTAAGATAAGGAGAAAGAATTTTATGTGGCGCCTCAATCAACCAATAAAGTCAGTGTGTCCGAGTGGTTAAGGAGACAGATTAGAAATCTGTTGGGTTCGCCCGCACAGGTTCGAATCCTGTCGCTGACGGTTTCATCTTTTTATCTTATGGATCATAATCCAATATATTTTTTTTCCCCCGGTTTTACCGCTTTTGTTTCCCTTATCAACTTTTCCTTTTTTTTTGTCTTGGTTTTATCCGAAGACAAGTGTGCTGCAGAATATATTCCAAGACCCTGACTCCGATTCGGACAGCCAGCCACAGCCATGGCTGCCATGCTAACCTGTGACACCATCCATAGACTTCATAATACCTCATCATTCACTCCTTTCAAAGTCAAATTAAATTACTATGGTTACGGAAGCGGTATTAAATGGGAGTAAATAACTGAGCGGCTTTGCATCGCATGGTGCAGCGCGGACCAAGCGGACCAAAAAAAAAAACCCCCACGCAGCCCCAATTCGAACCGAGACACCTTCGTCATCGCGACAACAACGCCTGACACTCCCATCTCCGATTTTGACCGGTAATGGATTACAAAAAAACTGGTAGCTTCTCTTTGATTGAGCGTGTCATCCTTAGTGCAGGGGCCATGCTAATCTTCTCTGTATCGTTTCAAATTGACCAAATGCCCGAAGGCACTTGGAGAGGACTAAAGCGATATATAAGGAAAGAATATTGATGCGCCGGCGAGCATTCGCCACTTCCGAGTGGCGATATGTTATGCAACATAACAACGCGCTCCCTTTTTGTAGGAATCCAGGCAGAGCAGAAATCTACCAATCAATCTATCAATCAGTCTCTCAGCTCCACAAATCCAAACATAGAGCTAAACTCATCTTCAGTTGATTATATATTCATCAAGCTTCTTGGGGGCAATCTGGATTCTTAAGCCCTCTCAGGTACAGCTCTGCCACATGTAGAGTCCCAGTATACTCCTTATTATCGACACCCCAGCCATGCTTGCTGTAGTCATATTCTTTTTTGGCCATCACTCTGCCTCTAGTGGCCTTTGAATTGATGATTCATCACAGTGATGGCGTCAGTTAGGGGAATCAGAGTTCTCTCGATCTAACCAGACATGCTACCAAATCGAGGAGTGGGCTTCCTCTACCTATGAAAGGGGAATCGCAGTAGAAGCAAGTATCATTTATTCGATGTTAAATAGGACCAAGTTCTATTAATTACATCAGGATTCTGTACATCCTTAATTAGAAAAAGAGTTGGCTATCAAGTAGTTACCTTCAACAAGCAGAGGCCTTCTCGCGCTTCGCGTCCAAGGTGTTTGACATTCCTGGTCTTGGTACTAGAATGGGGGGCTGCCGATTTATATAGCCAGAACGACCAACAGCTGGCCACCAGATAGAGGAGAGGAGGGGTGTTCAGGGGGGAGTGGGTTAAGTCAGATGAGTGTTAGAGAGAAGAAAAAGAAGAAGAAGAAGAAGAAGAAGAAAAGAGGGCCTTAAAGCACCTGGTTGGGCCTCACTTTTTGAAGATTGATCAACTCCCAATATGGGTTCAGAGTTCTGACTGCTCAAAAGCATCTGCAAAAGTTTGCTTGACTATCCTGGCCAAGCCAGATGTCAGCCATGTGAGATAAAATTATGTACCTAGGTACCTAGATAGAAACAAACTAATTATTGCAGACATACCTGAAATGTTCCAGCACTATTGGAACTGCAAGTTTCCGTCAGGTAGGTACTTTAAAGTGACAGGGAAAATTTAGGGAGTAAGAAAATTCAGGAGGATATCTTGGGTGGACGGTGACAACCTGCCCAAGGTTGTCAGCATCAAGGACATTGTCATTGTCATCGCACTTGAGAACGCAGGCAATCTGCAAACAGCTTCCTCTATCCATTTTGCTTTATCAAGGTCCTTCTTTGCCACGAAATACGCTTCATTAACATTTCGGGTGGCTTTTTCTTTTAAGCGCAGGCAAGCATCGGTCCGGGCTTTAAATTTCTCTTTTGCGAACTTTATGATAAAGGGCATCGCATATATATCAGATGGACAAATCGTGCCGTATGAGATGCGTTTCTGGCGTAATCAATCTTGAGTAGGGAACGTTCTGATGTCCCAATCGATTTTGGATAAAGAGCTTCGCTCGCGCACAGTGGCTGCTCTCTTCTTGATGATGCTCTATATCTGGAGAGTCAGATGGTGCTATCTACCAGATATGTAGAACTGGAGGTGAACCTCTCTGTCCTTCTGGTATCCATATAGTGTGCCGTTTGCCCTATCTCTCGGTTAGCCTTAATATCAACACAATCAAGGTTAATGAGCCCTCCTTGGCCTGCTCAGACTAGCAGTTCAAAGGGTTTTCAGCTTGATATCGGCAGCGACCTTTGTATTGCCCTATCAAATATTGAGGGCAACATGTCCAGGTACCATTTGACATTGAGAGGACATTCAGCTAGCCACTGGTATACTTATACCGGTCGTTTTCCTGGTGGAGTTCTACACTGCCCGTAGAACCTTAAATTTAGAGTAAGGAGGATTATCTGTTCCAGTCTCAATTCTCTCAGATTTGATAGTATCTCTGGAAAACAGCAAGAGCATCTCGCGTGTGGAACTTCATTCAGCCCTAGAAAACGGGATGAGGTGTGCCACCTCCAACACGTCCCTGAAGGGAGTGTCATTGTACAGTATATATAGCCTTTATTTCGGGACGGCGCTAAACTCTGCCTGTCTATCTGTGTATTGGGAATGGATAAAGACCAGCAATCCTATAAAACAAGAGAAGACCTAAACATCTCCTCGGGTTCATTCATCCATTATAAGAAATGCGTTTCCCACATGTACTGTACGGTACTTTTCTACCAGAAACGTAGTGTACATGCAGTACCAGAGTGATGTGACGTGATGGCATTCTGGAATCAATAAATCGATCTTGTATTGATTTGGAGATAGCGCATACCTAGGTACCTACCTACCTATTCTATTCTATTCTATCCTATCCTCCCTTCTTCAGAAAGTACCTATTAAGCTACGTAGGTAAGCAGCTTCCAGCTGTCAACAATTAAATCGACAAGCAAAGATCTTGCATTCAGATTCAGGTCAGGTCAAGGTACTGCACAATACTTAGGGCTCGGCAACATCCTCCCGGGCTGGATTTGCCCAGACTCGACTCCATCTCAACTATGGATACCTAAACCTAGACTAGGACTATTACAGTAAACTGTCACATGACCCATTCATACGGTATAGACGTAGCTATCCATATGGATATAGAGCTCTTCTCGACCAACTGACGAGATTAATTGACAAAAACTAGTCTGACCTGATGTATAGTACAGTACAATTACATACATATACATACATCCACATGCATACAGCATCCCTTATGTGCTCTGCTCGACAGGTATCAGGTTAATCAACCAATCAATTATCAACCGACCCAAGTCGATATCGATATCAATATCGACAGCATGAACCGGCCCTGCAGTATGGACATAAGACAAGCAACCCAGGCGACAGGATCTGATCGCGTGTTCGCGTTGTATTACAGGGATATGAACTAGGTAGAGGTTGTGAGGAAAGCCACCGGCACAGCACACTGTAACACAAAAAATCGAGAATTCCGCCCATATTACTTTGTACTAAACCTAGCAAAGAAACATCATGCAGAGTGGTATCAAGTGTAACACAACAATCGGAGACGGAAACTGTAAATGATAGGACAAGGTGGGCGTCTGACGAGAGAGGAAAGGTAAAGAGGGTGATCCTCAGCCGGACATATCATCACAGCTGCACAAGATGTTTTTGCTGATTAGGCATCCAGCTACGCATGACTCGGTCTGCGAGACCCCTGTCGACTGCTGTCATCCACAGGCCACCCGAAGTCGAAATCCCCAAGCATGGCCTCGAGCTCCTTCATGCTGGCACTCGAACCGTCCGATCCCGACGCGTCGTAGCTGCCTTGCCGGTCCCGGTCGTTATCGCGGTCCCAGTCCTGCACGCTGATCCAGCTGTCCGGCCGACGGGCCGTGGTCGGTCTCCCACTGGACTTTTCGCGCTTGCGCTCACGCTCACGCTCCTGTTCCCGGGCCGGGTCGCGTCCGTACGGGGGCATCTCGTCGGCAAACCCTAGCCCGCTGAGCCCGCTGTGAAGAGAAGTCGCAGACAGCGGCGGCACCCCCGGCGTCGTCGGCGATCTGGGCGCGCTGGACGGGGTGGGCAGGCCGCTGCGCACGCAGTCCGCGTCGTAGGTGACGCCGACATCGAGGGCCGCGAGGAGGGCCGCCTGGAGCATCTTGTTCTGGCGCTCGAGCTGCGCGATGCGCGCCTCCAGCGCTTTGTGGTCCTGCTGGTTGTGATTCTGCTTGTGGTGGCCGTTCTGAAGACCGTTCTTATTACCGTGCGAATCGTGCGAGCGCGACGTGTACTGAGATCGCGGGGACAGGTGCTCCTGGCTCTGGGGCGTCTTGATGGCGGGGGTCAGCGGCGGGATGTAGTCGAACGGGTACGACGCTTTCCGTCCGGTCACTGCGGCTGCGGCTTTTGCCGCCGCAGGATCTATGCTGATGCCGTTTGTGAGGATGTTCTTGGGGCGGCGGCGCGCCGGCCGGCTGCTGCGACGGGTGTGGGTAGAGGAGTGACGGGAGTGGCGCCGGCGGGAGCGGTTGTAGCGCTCGTCGTCCGACGACAGCAGCGGGGACTCGGGGCGCTGCTGCTGCGACTGCGACTGCGACTGCGACTGCGACTGCTTCCCGTAGCTGCTGTTGGTGCGGGATCTTCCGCGACTGACGCTGCTATGCGTGCTCCGCGGCGTGCCCGGCTGGTCGCCACGGGGGTTCTGTGTCGGGGAGATCGACCCAGACGAGCCCGTCGAGGCCGTCCGTCGATGGCGGCCGCGGAAGACGGGAGGATCCGCGGGGAGCGGGAAGGAGGGAGGTGGAGAGGGATTCCCGCGGACGGGGCTCCTCTCGGGGCGGAGCTTCTCCCTGTCCCTGTCCTTCTCTCTACCGGCCCTGCGGTGGTGAGTGTCGTCCGCGTTCGTCGCGGTGGTGTTGACAGTGCTGATGGTCGCGTTTGTATCACGACGGCCGCTGGTGCCCGGCCTGCTGGCCGGTCGACTGCCCTGGGTGCTGCCGGACTTGGGGGACTTTGGGAAGAGCTCCCAATGCCCGTTGTCCCTATCTCCGTCCCTGGGCTGGGCGCGAGTGGCGGACATGTCTCGCATGCGGAGCGCGCGCACGCGCTCCGCCCGGTCCTTGCGGATGCGCTCCAGGTCCCTCGCCCGCGTCGGAGTCATGGCGGTGGTGTTTGTCGGGGACGCGGGCTGCGAAGAAGGAGCAGACGTCGAGGTCTGCCTCGTCCTGGACGATGTCTTGGGGGACTTGGGCACGAGCACCGGTCTGGTCGGGCTCGTCGCTCTCTGGTTCGAGCTGGAGCCCTCTGACGGCCCGTCCCAAGGGGACGCCGTCGGGTCGTCCATCATGGCGTCTTCGATATCGCACGCCCTTCGCTTGGAGCGGGCAGCATGGCCAGGAGGAGACCCTGGCAACGTCGGTGAAGCAGGCGACGGCAATGACGGCAGGGGTTTCGTGGGGGCTGGCTGAGGGGGAGGAGAGTCGGTGAATAATGGGGAGACCGGGTTAATATTTGTATGGCCTGTGCTCGATCTCACAGCCCTGGACCAGGCCTCGCCATGGGGATGTGGGAAACAGTCTGCCGTAAGTCTGCGTTTAACCGGTGGAGATGCTGTTGCTCGTGTGCTGAGCGAGCTGCAGGCACCGAGCGAGGACACGCGCGGTGGGCATTCGGGCACCAGCTTGCACGGTGGAGAACGAGTCGTAGCTATTGCTGTAGGATTTGAGAAAGACGATGTGAAAGGATCTGATGCGCATCTCAGGGTCCGCCCCCCTGCCAGCGCTGGCTCCCCTGCGTCCGACTCCCCCGTGTTTTCCTCCTGGACCTGGCTTTTCTCCTGATCACCAGCATGATCCTCCTGAGGCTCCACGCCGCTGTCACGTCGGAGCTTATCCTGATCGTCACTCGGCCTGGCCGAATCACACGGCGGCGGCGGGGTGGAGATCACAGATGGCCGTTGAGCTTGCGCGACGGACTGGTGGTAGGGCGGCGGCGTGAGATCAGCGAGATCAGCGTCCGGCTCGATTCCAAATGTCACACCCAGCTCGGCGAGCGACGGGAGCAGGCGTCTATTTCCGTCATTTGACTCGCTGTCTCTGTCGAGACCGTGATGGTGGTGATGTGAAAGAGTGATGCTGTCATCCAGCCATGGACGCCCGATGGCCTCGACGTCCCGCCTGGACGCCAGCGCGCGCGACACAGACGCGGGGAGAAAACCCTGAAGCGCCACCAGCCGCCGGCTCTGTTCGCTGTCACAGCTGCTCATGCTCGTCACACTCGTCGGGCTGGAGCGGTGACTGCTGGCACTGCTGTTGCAACCCGATCCGGAACTATTGGAATCGCTGGACGTACTCGCGCGCTTCGTCTTCGTCTTCGTCTTCGCCTTGACGGCCGCAGCAGCCGCAGCCCTGGCCTGCGCGAGCTGGCGCAGACGACGGTGTCCGGCGCGGACGAGATCCCTCGCTCCGAGGGACGATATGGCGGACGACAGCGATGACGACGATGTCGACTGCAGTGGCATGTCCTGGCTCTGGAAGAACCGCACCAGCTCCAGTACGCTCTCGTTCTTCATCGGCCGGTTCGAGGCGCCGGCGGAGCGCGGGAGGAGTTGTGTCTCTTGCTGCGGTGGTTGTTGTGCCGGTTTATATGGTCCCTGCTTCGACAGCAGACGCTTCGAGAGAGTCCTGCTGGGTCGGCACGTCGGGACGGCCGGGCTGGGGGCGATGGTCTGCATGGTTCTTTCTTTTCTTTTTCTTTTTCTTTTTTCTTTTTCGTTTCCTTGTCTAGAAAATCATCAACTGGGGTATCGCTTCGATTCGATTCGACGTGTATGCTGATATACCGGTAGGTATGGTATAGACAGGTACGCAGCACGATAAGACAAGACAAAAAAACAACCAAACCCATATACGCAGTATGTACAGACAGACAAGACAAAGGCGTGTTCCTGGTCCAGCAGACTCTTCTTGTCGAGGATATCCCACCCTTTTTTATATGCATGCTATGACACTATGATCCCATCCCATCCCATCCCTACGATGACAGATCCATGCATACACGATAGATAGACTCATGATAGACGATAATGTTAGCGGGACGTCAAAAGTCAAATGGATCCGATCCAATCTTTGAGAGTATCTACTGTAGGTACATACTCCAAGATGAGACGGGCGGGGCCGCTGCCTGGGTTACCTGCCAGCCATGCGGTAGCATGTGAGTGTACATACATGTATGTACATGTACGATATGTCATGCCATGCAAGGCAAGGCAAGTGGCGCATTATTCAGCTTCCATCCGCATCTGCATCTGCATCTGCATCTGCATCCAAAGCGAAGAAACCCGAACCGTCCGGCTGGTTCGTCTGGTTGGCGCAGCCGCAGCCGCGCAGATAGATACAATGCACTTGTATGCTTACATCTCCATCCAATCAGTAGAGGAATTCGGTTAAAGTTGGTAGGTAAGTAGGGAGGAAAAGAAAAACCATACAGAACAAAGAAGATCATCCCTGTCAGAAGAAGATCCGCAAGAACTACTCAGTACTACCCTTTAGTTGCATTGTATAGACAGATGATAATTCTACTGATCAAATTGACTGCGCTGTATAAACTATCGTCCTCACCCTCGTCTTTTTTCCTTCGCCTACCATGTTGGTTTACAAGGTATACGATGAAACTATAGGATACCGTCCGTGCGGAGCCAAACCCAAACCCGGTAGGTTATAGGTAAAAGTAGGGATGAGACGAAAATCATGAAATCAAATTTAATTTTAAATCAAAGAAAGTTAGAGAGGGGCAACGGCTGGCCCAGTGTATCCTATCCGACATTGTAGATCGATCGACCGGACCAGTGCGGAGGAAGGATGAAGATTAGGATACGACATGTCCACTAAATACGATCTCGTATATGAACAGACAGGACAGGACTGTTTACCCCATCTAGCAGGTCCTTGGGTTGACCTCGTCCCGACTCCGGCCTCGTCTGCCCTGTCCCCCAGTGGTTGTGGTTGGTTTAAGTAAAGCAGTACTCCGCACCAGCTATGGAGTACATGCATATCTAGTCTCCTGCCCAGCATCCCCACGCAAGGGGCATCCCGGTACCAAGCCCAGTGAACTCATCGAGTTGGTTTGGAGGAGTAGAAAAATTAGCTTCAGTCTTTAGACGAGGTATACATACTTCTAGGGAAAACCTCGGACTGGACTGGATACGGAATAAAAAAACAAGTCGAGACAGCCGCCGCAAGGGGCGCGCAGGAACCGGACGGGGCCAGACCAGACCAGGCCAGAACGCGCGGTCTAGCTTACCTGCCGGATCGACAGGTCACAAAAAACAACAAAAAACGCTTGCAAGCGTTTTTCTGCTCGTAGACCTACCCAGGGATGGTCTGTAGTACGCAGTAGTTGATGGACCTACCTACACAGAATGCATAGTGCAGAGGTCTAGAGGGTGTCTTGACAAGGTATTAGATTAGTATCTGTAGGTAGGTAGGTAGATGTGATGTGGTATAGAACAGAACCTCAGGAGAAAACTCCAAGCTGGATTCTGGATAGAGCAGATCCAAGGAACAGGAACAACAGACAGACAGATCAGCCATGCGGGGCCGATCGCGATCCGGATCGCAACTTAAATCTCAAATACTCTACAGATAAAACATCCCTTGCGCGAACACCCGTTCCCGATCTAGTCTCGTAGGTTAAAATTCACCGAACTCAAGCGTCAAGATGAGATGCCACGCTTTGCCACACTTTTTACATCCACGCGAGCCAAAAACACATGGACTGCGCCTCGAGTCGCGACAGGCCGGTGCATCGCATGGCATCGCGCAGCACCGGTCCCAACTCACTGCAGCCTCTCTACACATCTCCTGGACCTCCGTGTCCTATACATATGATCTACTGCGTCAGCAACGGGTTCCCGCCTCTCCGACAGGACCGTCCCGACCCGACCGCGCGAGTTCTATATGCACTGTACACGCCGCACCTCAGGGCAACGGACTCGCAGCATGCATCGTGTTGAGTCTGCAGCTATGCTGCGCACAAAGACCAGGGCTCGGGGACCAAAACTCGAGAACTCCATGGAAAGGCCACATCCCCGAGTACTGTCTAGCAGAGAAACAGGACCTTCCTCATAGGATCTCCAGATCCGTATCGTATCTATGTAGTTTCACCACATTGCCACTGGCCCCATACTACAAACCTAAAAGCAAGAAAAAAAGGATAGAAAAAGCAAACACCTCACAAACGCCTGCCAATGCCCAGTGTGGGGATCTAACCCAGGACCCCGATGAAAACCTAAAAACAGCACGGCCTCAATATGACCGACGCGTGGCTTCAAAAAACGCCGTCGCAAATGCGATTCGCTAATACACAGTAGAAGGGTAAAAGAAGAAAAGAAAATGGGCTTGTTACGACATGCGCGTCGGAGTATAAAAATATGGGACCAAAATCGAGCGGACTGGAGGCTCACGGTCCGCCAGCCTGGCGTGGCTGCAGAGACGAGACGAGACGCATAACCCGCAGCCGCACGGCGGCTCGCGAAACAGGGAAACAGACACACAAGAGGGCCATATCATCTCCTCTTCGGCCTGATGAACGGATCGACCTCCTTCTTCCTGCGGGGCGGCATCGGGGGCCGTACCCCGTTCCCGGGTCGTGGAGGCCGCGGGGGAGCCTAGATGCGAGCTGTCAGCTTTCCCATCGCCAACCATCTCTAAAATAAACGCAACGTACGCTATTACTATGGTTCTCCGACCCGGGCCGAGGACCCGTTGCAGGTCCATTGCGCTGCAGAGGCTGGGGCGCGGGCTGGTCCCGCGACGGTTTCACCAGATCCTAGGAGAAAAGTCAGATCGAGGTCATGGATTGATTTGGAATACAGGCAAAGCCACACTACACTCACCCTGGGCGGCGGAGCATTGGCGTCGAGTTTCCGCCCTGCTCCCTTCGAGCCCTGCGGTGCGCCACTCTGCTCCGGCTTCCGCGCTTTGGATGCCTTGGCTCCGTCTCGAGGAGGCGACTCGGTTCGTTTCCGCTTCCCTGGGATATTGCTCTCGGCACTTCTCCCCTCGGGCGACGGCGACTTGGTCGTCACCTGGATGACTGGCACCTTGGGATCATGACCTCCAAGCTGTCGCTGTCGCTGCCGTTCAAGCTTCTGCTTCTGAAGCTGGGCATGGTGATTCTCATCTCGGACGATCCTGTCTTTCTCCTTCTTCGACAGCACCTTGGTCGACTTGCACTCGCGGGAGACGTGCCCGATCTCGCCGCACTCGACGCAGCGCTCTGCCGTACAGTTGATCCTCGTGTGTCCAGAGCTTCCACATCTGTAGCAGCTGCCCCGCGTGGCTTCCTTTGCTTCTGCGTTGTCGCAGTTGTGCGTCATGTGGGCAAAGCTGCCACAGATCCCACACATCCGGTTCTCGTCGAGACCTGACGGTCCTCCCGACGGTCCATCCGGCAGTGCTGGCGGTGGAGTGGCCCTCGCAGACGCAGAGACAGAGGGCGTAATCGAAGAGTCGACCCCGTTTGACGAGTGACGCGCAGCGGACTCACTGCTTGACGCTGACGGTGCTCTCGAAGGGGGTGCCGACTCCATTTCGACATCAGCGTCCGCATCTATCATCTCGACATTCTTGTAACCGGTGAACTGTGGCCGTTGGAGCATCTGAAGAATATCGCCGTCCGTGTAGACGTTTCTCTCGCGCGCATCAGTGATGAGACGTCTCCAGAACTCTCCCTGGACCAGCGACTGCGAGTTTCCAAGAACCCAAAGCGACGACTTGGCACGGGTCAATCCGACGTTCATACGACGGATGTCCGCCAAGAAACCGATGCCTTTGTTGGAAGCTCGGACACAGGAGAAGATGATGACCTCGCTCTCCCTACCCTGGAAGGCGTCGGTGGTGTTGAACTCGACAGTGCTGAAGATGGAATTTCCGTATCTGGCAGCGAACTGGGCCTTGAGCTCCTTCAACTGCCCCTTGTAAGGCGTAATAATACCGATCTTTCCGGTAAAATCGAACTCCCGGAAGTCCGTTGTCAGACGTTCGTACAACTGCATGGCCACGCGGAGTTCCGCAAGGTTGACCAGCGAATGGCCCTTGGCAGCGCTCTGATGCAGTCCTTGGACATCGAAGAAGCGATACGGGGTGAGAAGCGTGCTTTGATGCCAGGGTCGAACGCGGAGCCGTTCCATATTCGGCCCATCCTGCAGCCTGCCGTCGTAGAAGGCGGCGCTTGGGAAGCGACTGATCTCCGGGTGCATTCGATACTGGGTGTCCAGCAGATGCACATCGTTGGGATGGTTGGCCTGCATCCGAACGAACAAGCTCTGTTCGTACTGGAAGCGCGATGCCTCCTTCGACAAGACCGTGGGCGGCAGCTGTTTCGGGTCTCCGACCAGAATACACTTGGAGCAGCCATACTTGAGAGGGATCAGAGCACTCAATTCGATAGACTGAGCAGCTTCATCGATGATAACGGTCTCGAACTCGATGCTCAAGTTTTGGAACATTTCGTGACCGCTTCCGCTGAGCGTCGCACAGATAACGTGAGCACCGTCGATGATCTCCTGCTGGATGCGACGCCGGGTCAGATCCGCATCACGCGCCGCTGCATGATTCTTGTCACGGGCATTATCGATCTCCTGACTGAGCTGCGTCTTCTTCTTTTTCAGCAGATCAAATTCTCGCTCGAGCTCAGCAGGGACAGGCTGTCCTTGCGCCCTGCACTGATCGATCTTAGAACGCGTCTCCTTGAATGCGGTATCAGCAGCCTTGTGTTCCGCGTAGATTTTCTGAAGATCCCTTTCTCCTCCGTCCTTGCGAGCCGTCTGTCCAAGCCTTGCATTGACGAGCTCGTCTAGAGTGACGTCCAGAACATTGGTGTTGATAGCATCACTGCGCCCGAGACGGATGACCGACAGTTTCTCATGCTTGCCCTGCAGCGTTTTTATACCCTCCTTGAATCTCATGACCAATTCGTCGACGGCAGCATTACTAGGAGCGCAGACAAGTAATTTCTTAGACGTCGTACTCCGCACGGCAGGCTTGAAGTTGCTTGCGTCGGTCGGTCGGGATATGGCAACTCCCTGGGCGGTAAATGAGTTGCTCAGGAGAGCTCCTACGAGGGCCACGATCGTCTTAGTCTTTCCAGAACCCGGAGGACCCTGAATCAGGGTGAAAGCATCGTTATCCAGCGCTGATTTGATTGCTTTCGCTTGGGCCGGGTTGACCTTGTAGTTGTCTGCGATCGGCTTCAGGTTGGCCTCGGTATAGTTGAGGATAGGCGAGGGCTTCGCTTTGATCACCTCCTCACACAGATCATAGTACTGGAGAGCCATAAGTGCGCCATACTCGCGCTCGAGAGGAGTTAGAGACGTAATCCTCACGCCCCATATGGCAACACCGGGAGCAAGAGAAGAGACCATCTGTGTGCCGGGAATGATACGGTACGAGACCTCCACACTGCCCTTTTTCTTGTTGATACCAGAAACCCTGGCGAGACAATGAGGCGCCCTCGAATCAGTCACGGCATCCTTCGATTTTGACAGAAGAACCAAATCCGACTCCCCAACACCGAAGTCACGTATGTCTGGAATCTGCATCACAGTGCTGACTTCGACAAAGGAGTCCACAGATAGACGGTTGGCAACTTTGACCTCGAAGGGTCTAAAATTGCCCTCTTCCTTTGATTGTTGGAACCCCTGCCAGGCTTCCAGGATCAAGAGCGGTTCGAAGGTCCTCTGATATTCGATAGGGTCTCTGAAAGTATTCGAGATCAACGAGTAATCCGTACGATCCGAGTTCGGCGGCAGGTCACCACTCGCGAAGAAATCCCAGCTCAACAGCGTGCGATGCAGCGATGAAAGATCGGGAGCCAATCTGGCACGCATATCCTTGGCGGACCGCACCTGCTTGATCTTCTTGACAGGGCCGCGTTGCTTGAGGGATTGCCTTCTACTTTCTTCATACTCCCGGACTGCATCGGGCTTGGCTTTTGGTTTCGGCCCAAATAGTTCCTTGTCGAGCTCATCCTCACTAGCTGACTCGGACTCCGAACCGGACGAAACCATCATGCTCTCTGCAGGCGTGTGGTCTTTGCCCTTCACCCCAATACCGTTGAGTCCAGATCCTTGCCCCACGGTCTGTTCCGCAACACCGCGTACAGGAATGTTCTTCTTCAACCGCGCAAGCTCGGCGAGATCGCGCTTCCTCTTGGCCTCTTTCTCCTTCTCGCGCTTCTCGCGGAACGACTCGACGCTGGCTGTACTCACTTGCGGTTTAACAGGCTTGGGGATCGCGGGAACAGCGGGAGCAGCCTTGGCTCTCTCAGCGGCTTTCCTCTGAGCTTGAGCTTGGGCGGCGAGTCGGGCCTTGTTGAGTTCAACAGACTTCGACAGCTGCATCAACACATCGTCGGGAACACTTGAGTCGTCAAACTCGTCGTCACTGGTAGCCCTGGACGGACTGGATGTGCCAGAATCGACAGGCTTCGCGAACGCTGTGATCATGCTCTGCTTCTTGAGAGAAGCAGTTGAAGCAGTGACGACTGGCCTCTTGTAGTAAGCCTCGAGGGCTCTGACAAGTTCTGCCTTCTCCCGCGGTGTTAAGATCGTTTTGACGGTAGACTTCACTGCGACACCTTCGATGAAATTCAGGGCGTCCTCCTTGACGGTAGTAACACTCAGCTCGCCGAGGCGACGCAGAAGCTTGGCCACCAGTCCCACCAGTGTGGTTGCCAGATATTCGTCTTTAAGTCTGAGCCATTTGACCATCGCGCTCATCGTTGCCGTCGGCGACTTGAGCAGATTCTCGCGTGCAGTCTTCTCCTGGGTGGGATCCGCATCGACAATGGCACTCGCAAAGACACCATACTGGCCGAAGAGCAGATCCGCGAATTGTATCGTGTCCCGACAAAATTCCAACATCACACTCTTGTCGTTGCCCCTAAGATGCCATGACTCGGTCTCGTCAAATATTGTCGTCAATGCTTGCCACTGGTACTCCCAGAGCTTCTGGAGAGCGAAAGTTTCTCTACGGTCAGCAAGCTTACGAGTCCTAAGCATACCAGTCTGGCTATCGCAGAGGATATCCACGATATCTGTACCGGTGTGGATCATCCTAGGCGCAGAGGCGAATGTCTTCATGTTGGATATTCGACGGAACGACCAGCTGAGACCGTACATTGTGGTCGCAAAGAACGCCGTCAGAAGATGAGATATAGCATCCCTCCGAGCTGATTGCCCGCTGACATTCTTGATAAGGTCCACAGCGGCCTGGTAGGTATTTAGATCAGCTGAGAAGAGCGCAGAGATCAAGGCGCTACTGGTGTCCTGGCTCTTGAACAGATCGTCCAGATGCTCCGGTTTGAAGTCCGCCAGTCGTTCGATAATTTGACACGAAAGGTGAGTCAAATGTCCGTATATGATATTGAAATGAGTCTTTTCTTTGTTGTCTTCTCCCCTCTCGCCTTTCATGGGGAATTTTTCCAAGCCAACCAGAGGCAGTATGCCTAGAAGTGCGGCCACCGACAGGGGTTGGTTGTCCTCGTGCAAGTGCTGGACAACTGCGTCCCAGATAGGGGCCGAGTACGTGCTCACGCCATGCTGAAGAGTCTTGTATCGAAGGATGACTTCATAGTCGCTCTTTAGGGACTGACACTCGAGCGCTAGGGTGTTCCGGATCACATCCATACATAACGATGAGATCTCTTGCTGTCGTCCCTGCTCAATCGCGAACTTGGGAGGTTCGAGGATCTTGTTGATATTCTCACTGACAACCTCGAGAGTCTCGGATAAGACGACCCGTCCGACAGAACCTCTCGTCGCTTCATTGTCGGTGAAGCTGCGAAGGGTGTGGAGAAGTACTGTAAGGCCAGTCCTGAAGCAATGATATCTGCTAAGGTTCGGGAAGCGTGCGTCTTGGAGCCGATTAAGTAGCTGGAAGACAAGGAATCTGCACGCTGAAGGTTGGTGGGCGCCCTTCAGCGACGACATAAAAGGACTAATCCATGACAGCATATCCTTCAAGACGGACTTCTCAAAGGGTTCGCCATCAGCGACCTGTTGGAGAAAGGCATCCAGCTGTGGGTTATAGAAGACCTGTTCAATGATGGCCTGGGGGGATATAGTCTGCATTGCGTCCCAAAAGTCTCCAGGGGCCTTCTCTAGTAGAATTTGGATAGTATTCAACAGAAAACGCAACCCTGGTGTGGGAACATTAAGATGCTCCACTGAAAGCCGGCAAGGATCTATCTCCAGCGCACGGAGGTTATGGGTGATCTGCTCCTTGTCCAGTCTCCTCACTATGAGCTGTAGACCGCGCCAGAGTCTCTGGACCACAGCGACCTGAGGTGGCTGCTGCATTGATGCCTCTCTAAGGACATCAAGAAGGCCCTCCTTGATCGCCCAGTCGAACTCCGCAGCGGTCGGCGGCCGGGGATATCGCGACCAAGCATGGACCGCCCAGAAGCTGCGACTTTGGTTCGAGTCGAACAGGAAACGGGTGACCGCAGGGATGTAGTCCGAGACCTTCAAGGTGCGCTTTGTCTGAATGAGCCTAAAAGGCTCGTCAAAGTACTGCCGCAGCAGAGCATCATTGCGCAGCATCGCCTCACAGCTCAAGGTCTCAAATATCGACAGCAAAGAAGCCCGGTCCAGCACATGCAGCCCAATCTCCTGCGGCGGTACGGCCTTCAGCTTCTCCGTCGCCACGGTCAAGTTCCTCGTTATCCGCTTAATATCCCACTCGTCCAGCATCCGGGCGAACCTCTCAATATCCTCGTCATCGTAGTTCTCCTTGAGCTTTTCCATCAGCTCCATCTTCCCCGTATAGTACTCCTTGATGCAGAGGTCGCATTTCTCCAGCGTGTCGTCGAGCTTGTGCCAGATCCAGTCCTGCACCTGCTCGACGCCTTCCTGGTTAAAGGCCAGTAGCTGCATGCATGAGAGAAACTTTTCCTTGCGCTCCGCGGCTTCTGCGACAAGGTTTGCGGCCGCTGGATCTCCATCCGCTAGATCGGCGTCATCGTAGCGCGCGTGGTCGTCATCGTGCTGTCGAGGGCAAAGGAGGTGGATATTGTCGGGGAGGGCTTGCAGCTCCCTGCGAAAAGGGCAGAAAAAACCCCAGAGGTTAGCCACAGACTTTGTAACCATAGAACGATTAAAAGCAAAAATCGATACGAAAAAAAAGAGAAAGGCCTTTGTCAGAAGGTTGAATCTATATCCTAGCTTACCCAACAATATCCATAAACTCCATGGCCTGATTCTGAGGCACTTAGGCCTCCTCTCCTCCTTCTGTCAGGACGAGGGGCGCAACGGCTCCCTTTCTAAGCGAGTAAAGAATGAAATTCACTCTGCAGTATAGCAGGCAGATGAGTCCATAGCAAAATCCGATAGTCCTCACAGAGAATTTTTTTCCCCCTTAGTTCTACAAGCTCATGGCTTTAATGTGAGCTGAAGTTCAGGTGGCGGCTAAGCGGGCAGAAAGCTGTCTGTGAAGGTTGTGCCTTCACAATTGCAGTCGCACTTTTGAGCTAAGCCAAAGCACGTTGGAGTCAGGACTGGAAGGGACTAGATTCACAAGGACACTATGCAGTGAGGCCTGCCTTGTGCCCCAGAGGACGACGAGACGATCAAGAGGGAGGATGAGGTGAAAAGATGGCCGCCTCCGCCGCGATACAACAAAGAGAGCTCGGTCCCCGACCGTCGCGCTTATTGGTCGGGCAACCCCGACTGGAGGCGCCAACGTCCACTTTACGCGTGAGAGAGACGCGACGCAGCAGATGCAGGTGAAGAATTTCCGACAAAAGTTGGTGTTGCTACTAGTATTATTGTTACTGCAGAACAAAGCGTTACTTTTTATATTCACTGACTCAAAGACATTCAAATGTACTCAACGTGTGCGCACTTAAACATTACAATCTCTTCATTAAGATTGAGAACTTCTCATTGCCTCACTAGGATACAAGTACCAAACTTCCCTCCATAGCCTCCTATATTGTAATCCGCTCAGCCTTGCCTCCAGGTGATGAGCATAGAGAGCGCAGAAGAAAAAGGAAAACTAAAAGAGAGCCAAGTGTACGAAGAACACAGGTCGCCATCGCGACTGGAGCCCGTAAAAGAGTTTTATACACAGAAAAAAAGGAAGATCAAAATGCCCGTCTGGCATTATGTGGCAACAAAAGGAAACTGTACAGGATGGAGAAAAGAAAGTATGGCCCTCTGGGAGTAAGAAAAGAAATCGCCCTGCGCCGACCGACCCGTTGAGCCAGCACACAAACCTAACGCCTTCTATGGGGAATTGCAATGATATCGAGAATATATCGTTCAAGAAATTTCCAAAACAAATCGAAAGGTCGAGAACCGAACCGACTAAAGTCATCAAGGGCATCGGAGCTGATAATGACATGTTAGGACGACGGAAATGGCTATACGGGGTTCGAAGGAGGATCTCGAGGACTCTTGAGCGGGCTGTGCGGACTCTGCGGCGCGGCGTTTATCGATTCCACCCGCGTCAACGCTGCACCTGACGTGTAGTCCACGGAAGGACGGTTTCGGTCGAACGACGACCTAACCTGGTCAAGTGAGTGTTGATGTTGGTGGTGATACTCAAGGCTCGATGTGTAATTCGTACCATTGCTACCATTATGATTGTGAGTGGCGCCGGTCGGTGCGACTGACGGCGGATAGATTGGGCGCTCATCTTCGGGGAGGTTCGGATCTCGCTTCATGGTCGGTTGGATTGGCTTTCCTAAGTCTGAAGACGTCGCTGACTCAGCACCTGCAAGAGCAGCAGCCGAGGCTGACGGCGGCACGTACGCCTCAAACTGGTCCAGATATTTGAATTTACCCATTGTGACCTGCTCGCGGATAATATCCACGTCACGAGGGAAATACACTTTCTGGACAGCCTTGACGGCGAAGCGTGGAAGAAGGCACATTGTAACCGTCAGGAGAAGAACCGCCCAGAACGACAAGGCACCGTAGACCTCGGCGGCCGCTTTGTAGAATTGCCCTGAGGCAGCAAAGGAACTGTAAATACCCGTCCAGAAGAACACCAGGAGCGAACTGATGGCGTTGATAAGCACTGTTATCCAGTCCCAACGGTAGGTATTCAGCATGATATAGGTGTTGCTGGCAATGACCGCGGCTGCAGCTACTAGCACACCAATCCGCATACGATCGTTGATGTTCAAACCGTTTGGGTGCTCGAAGGTCGCCGGCCGGTAGAGGCAGTACGGCATGAAAAAACACATAATTGACTGGTAAAACCCGTCCGCCATGTAGAGCCTATGAACCGTCAGCAGCATCGTAGGAGGTAGGAAGACAAGGAAACTTACCAAAACTTGCGCTGGGACCACTCTTTCCGTTCAATACCTCTCATGTACAGTTGAGGAACGGCGAGAGAAACTTTGTCGTCGACATCCTGATCGAGGATTCCCATCAAAATGACTGGCAGAGACGTAAACGCCACGTTGACCAGGATAATGTAGGTGTAGTCAAAGAGGTAAGAGCCGTCAAAGTCGTTGAAAATTGAGTACCAAAAGAGTGCAAAGGTCCAGACAAGGTTCTATTCGTAGACAATCAGTTTGCCTTCCCATATTCACGCGTACTACGCATTTAACATACCTTGTAGAAGAAGTTTGCGGTGGTCTCTCCAAGCCGCCGGTAGGACCATCTTCCGTGTACAAGAACAAGCCGTTGGAGGAAGCGGAATTGACCAATGGCATAGTCAGAAGACATAACGGCCTGTCTACCTTCTTCTCCGGCGATACCGACACCAACATCAGCTTCCTGGATCATAGCAACATCGTTTGCACCGTCTCCGATTGAAAGAGCCATGATATTCAATCCAGTCTTGACCATGTGGACGACCGCAGCTTTCTGAGCGGGACTGACTCGACAGCACAGGACGGATTTGCACTGCTTGCACAGCAACAAGAACTTCTGCTGCAAGTCATCCTCCAGCATCATCTTCAGGGTATCCCCATCAATGACGACAGCATGCGTACCGGACGGAGGGCTATGGTCCTGGCGAGCGGCCATAAGTTCCTCGTCAGATCCGGTCAGACCGAACATCTGGAGATTTTTATCCAGTTCTGCAGCGGCCTTCTCTTTTTCGTCCGCGGGAATGTTGAAAACAATGAGGTCCATATCGTTGTTAAGGAGGTTACAAGAGAATCCAATGTTGATAGCGGTTTCGACTTTGTCACCTGTCAAGACCCACAGCTTGATACCAGCATCAGCGAGCAGAGAGATCGTGTCTGGTACGCCATCTTGCAGTCTGTCTTCGATAGCGGTTCCACCCAGAAGCATAAGCTCTTGCTCAATAGCGCTGGACACTTCGTCCAACTTTTGTTCACGGTCTGTAAGCGCTGCAGCCGCAAGGTCATGGGTCTTCTTCCAGGCTTCATACTCTTCCTCACTGAGAACTCTCTCTGCGACACACAGGGTCCGCAAGCCCTCTCTGGCGAACATCTCGAGATGGTCCGCGGTGGTCTTTCGAAGCTCCTGCTGCTTCCCACGGGCCAGGCGGGAGTAGATAATACTATCAGCGCCTTTACAGAAAAGCCTGATAGTGCCATCAGGCATCCTGACAATAGCACTCATTCGCTTTCTGGCTGAATTGAATTCGAGGGTATTGAGCACTGTATAGGTCCGCTCCTCGCCCATAACATTCAGAATAAGGTCGTCACCAGACCTGCCAATGACGGTGAAGCCACAATCCCGAGCGGTGGCAACTAAAGCTGCCTCATCGGGCGACTGAGCCTTGAACTCAATCTGAGGCGGATCGCCAGGAGTGTGCTCTGTGATAACAGTATGGCACACAGCAAGAGCAAGCATAAAGTGTGCTGTAGCCTGTTTCTGTTCTTCACCGGATTGACCCTCGAGATCGGCCACGAAATTCGGCGCAATGAAGGTCAACCTTTCATCTCGCAGATAAGGGTTGTTGTGAATGTTCCGCAGCATGTCGAGCATTCTAACACGGTCGAGTTCGATCTGTTCACGAGCTCTTGCCGCCTCTTCGTCCGCATTGATCCCTTCGCGCCGCTTCATACCGAGTTGAGCCTCCGTATACGCTTCACCATATGCCACTCCGTTGATCGTACATTTCTTGAACTCCATCACATTCTGAGTCAGCGTGCCAGTCTTGTCGGAGAAAATGTATTCAATCTGTCCAACGTCATCTGAGATGTTCCACGACTTGGGAACGCATGCGATCCCCAGTTTCTCGTAATACATGAAGTTGTCACTGTGGATGAAGATTGCCTGGACGGTTCGAACGATTTCAAGAGAAATATAGAGCGAGATAGGGACCAAGTTTTGGAACAGAATCACCGCAACCCAAAAGGTAATGATACCATCCACGGGAGGAGAACCACCATAGGACTGGAAATCGAAGTAGTTCAAAGATCTGTGTCCGTGTCCCCATGCAAAACCGTTGACGATACCGGAGACGAGACACATAAGGAACAGGATGATGAAGTTATAGATGACGTTCCAATTGAGCTCCTTCGCAAGTCTCGCTCTTTTGCTGGGTGTCTCTCCTGAATTGAGCATGATCTTCGTCTCAGCGCCCGTAAATATCACCACACCAAGAGCCCATTCGGTATTACGGAGATTGCATCCACGGAGCAGCACGTTGTTGATCGAAATGGGTTCGACCATTTCCTTCCGGGGAGCTTCAGGATAATCCTCATCCCGCTGCTCCCAGCGGATCGCACCACTGTAGGCATACAAGTTGGGGTGCGGGGGCTCGCTTTCGATGACGAATTCCGCCTTTTCGCAGTCTCTGGCATGCTTGACCTTCCGTCCACAGTGGAGAGCTTGGCGAACTTTGAGGTTGGTTTCTCCATCCAAGTTCTTTGTTTCCACATAGCACGCACCGTCCGGATCGGAAGTGGACAGGACAACGATATCAGCGGGGATCTGCTCGTCGTTGTAGATTCGGACAAAATCTCCGACCTGGATGTTTTTCCAGTAATCCCGCTTGAACCTCGCCTTCTCAGGCGTTTGTTTGGACCGATCGACAACGCTACCGGCTTGCTTTGGAGCTGCCGCAATGCTCTCTCGAACTGATTTGCCCGGCTGAAGGTGCATACCATCGTCCCCGTTCACACCGACAGGCCAGTCTGGTTGCGGCGAAAGGCGCGAATCCGGATGTGGAGAAGATACTTGGTCCATCTGGATAGCGCCTTCTTCGCCTCCCTGGTCACCGTAAAAGGCTGATGCACGATGGGAGTAGACTGACGCCCGGCTAGTGGCGAAAGACACTCGTCTCTCATCCTCTATGGTACGAGGAAGCACATCATTCCTGCGCTTCAACAACATCATTTTGCGGTACAGGGAGATGACTCCGCGGGTGTTTGCCTTCTTAAACCGACGCCACAGGGAGACGTTATCCTCGGTTGAATTGACATTATTCCAGTCAACCAGCCGATAAACAGGTGAATTGTTCAGCTCGTTGTCTAACACAGTACGTCGCCAATCTTCAATCGCATCCTTGAAAGCAGTGACAACGACGATTACGATCAAAGGAACCGCGTTCATTCCAGGGTTGTCGGCACCGAAGATAGGGAAGAACTAAGACGGCCTCTTAGTTATACAACCAGCCAGGTGTGGGAAAGGGTCTAACTCACTCCGAGAATGATAATAAAAAGGAAATAGATATTGGCGATGTTGTGAAACTGGAGCCAGAGGTTTTTCGGGACGAAGGTCAACGGCGTGTACTTGGCAGTGCGGATCTTGTTCCTGGGGTAGTTCGTCTTGAGCTGGCCATCTTCGTCCCTTTCCGTGTCGGGTATTGGGATGTTAAAGTATATCCTTCTAGCTTCGCCATCCTCTGATTCCCCTTCACCGTTTGGCGGTTCATTAACGGTAGGCAGCGTGCTCGCACCCGATTTCCTTTTCTCATCTTTGGAACCCGTACTTTTGTGGAAACGGTCTATGATCGAGACGCGCTTCCGCACGCCCTTTCCGTGGCTATGTCGCGTCGTCGCCCATCGTTGTCGATTGGTCGGCTTCGAAACGTTGCTGTTGATGTCACCGCTACCGCTCCCGCTGCCAGTCTCATTGCTCTCTGCCCCGACTTCTAACAAAGCCATCTGCGGCTACTGATGGCCCTCGGAGGGCATAAACGAAATGATAATGGCGATCGTGTCGAAAGGTATTGCGGAGAGCATCCGCGCCGATGTGGCGGACCCCGACAGCGCAGCCCGTCCGCGAGAGTCCGTCGCCGAATCGATGAGGGAAGTCTGTAGGATATAAGAATAATTCGTGCAGTAAATCGCAGAAATATCTCGAGGAGACCTAGGCCCGGCGCAGGCACAGACGCTGAGCCGGTCACAGACGGCGCGAAATCCAGAGGGCTGACACGAACAGAGCCAGATCGAGAGAACGGATGTACCGGCCTGGAAGGGGGGAGGGGAAAGGGGGGGAGGGCTGGATTATCCGCGAGGGACAATTGCCATCAGGAACGAGAGCGGCCGAAGGAGAAAGGGAACGATTCGACTTCGAGGTACGAGGGAGCGGTCCTTTTCGAGGAGAGGGGCGGGATAAGATGGAGAGCGGCCAGATTTGATGACAGCTTGGGCCTGAAGGAGACTCGAGAGGAGACCTGGACGGCCCGGGGGCTGACGGGAGTTGCTACTGGGCGTATCTTACCAGTACGGACGTGTAAAGACAAGATCCCGGTAATCTTGAAGAACGGGAGGGCGGCTGTCAGCCAGTCACATCCACTCGGTCTGCTTCTCACAGACCTTGCATAACGAAGCTGGTAGAGAACAAGGAAGCATAATTCGAGCAGCACCGTTTGCTGAGAAGGATTTGGGGTTCCGGTGCGGTATGTGTCCACGACCGCGTCATTTCCCACATCTGCCCAGGTCCACCCGCTGTCCCGTCCTTACACAAACGGTAATTTTGAAAACATGAACGTTTGTCAGCTTGGCGCTCACCACCAGCCTCGCTCCGGACTGCGCATGCGGATTTCGGACTTCCTTGGATCACCGTTATTTGGTTCCGTAGAAAAAAAAATCTCTGAATCCCAACGGTCCGGTGTGGCAACGATAAAATCCGACGAGGACAATACGGCAGTGAGCAGACGGCTATTGTTGATGGTTGCTTGTTATCGATCGCCCAGCATTTCTATAAACGTTCTGGCGCGGTTACTTTCCCCGTTCTGTATGTATTTCGTACTTCTATTGCGCAAGCGCCATGATCATCAAGCATCCGGGGCAGTGAGCCTTATCGTTATTATTAGCAGGCCTACTGCTACATATTCCATGGTATTCCTATCATCCTCTGTGCATAACAATATGCGGAGCAGTATACCGTCCAAGACATAAGTTGGGGGCAACTGCCGTGTCAATTTGATTTAGCCGCGTGGGCGGAGGTGCGCTGAGCCTCCGGCCGTGACGGATGGTTTTTTTTTGAAGTACATGGTACGCCAGCCAAGCAGGCAAAACAAGCGCGCAGGGATGTACAGGTACCTGCGCTCCCTGCGCTCCTGCATAGCTCAAGTCCAGCGCGTGGTAACAACAATAAGCTCGGGCAGCGAGCACATGCGATCGCCTGTGGTCGGCCTGAAGCTGCGCCCAGTGGCTGTACGTACACCATCATTGCAGCGAAGAGCGTCATCCTGCCAGCGAAGACTGGTAGCTCCGGGATGCTCCGTCTGGCGACGGAGGAAGAACAGGATGGTATGCGTGGGAGTCGTGCATCCTGGACGCACGCTGATATCAATGGTCATGCAGTATGTACGTATAGTCGTCCTCCGTACAGGCCATCTGTCCTGCTCGACTGAACGCGGCTGGAAATGCTTGGCGTTCCTTCCACTGATGATGCTTACTCTACGCAGTAGGTCGTACGGCTGCATCGGGGCTACTGCCAAGCTAAAATATTAATATACACGCAGCATGGGGTGCAGGGTTCTCCGTACACAGCTCATAAGGCAACCTCGCTACGAGCGCGATAATACCCTACACGGTAAGGCTCTCCAAGAACACCGAACATCTCGAAGCCCCGAATGAAGATCGTCATCAGTCCGGTGGCCCTGCACACGCGGGCTGCGGAACCGTTGCCCCCGTACCGTCGCGCTGTTGGCACGGCTGCGATGGGGCCGGGTGGATGATCCACGACACCGTCTGTCGACCGGCGCAATTTCGATGAGCACTGTGCAGTAGCATGATCCTGGAAGGGGAAAGAGGAATCTCGCACGAGGAACACCTTTCCAACGTTTATCCATCTCCAAGCTGTATCCATTCCCCCCCCATTTCAGATCAGATAGATCTCCCCAACTTAGTCATGAAGGCATGAAAATCTCTTCCACGGAAAACCCTCGGAAGCGCCGTCATCTCGGGAATCCCGCCTCGCCGGAACGAGCTATCATCTACCCCGAGACTAGAGTGGACACTCTGGGTCCCAAAGCAAGAAAGATGTCGTCAGATAAATCGGGGCCCCTAAACTTTAATTGGATCTGCAGCTTGAAACCCCTTGACTGTCGCAGGTCACAGCCCTCTCCAAGAACTGAGCTGCCTCGAGGCGTACAGCTGTCCAGAGGCCACCTTCCTAAAAAGACACCTGCGCACATGGCGCATGCTGACCACGTTGAAGAATCATCGCGTTTATACCTGCTATCAATCAGCACCCGTTTTAGGTAACGTCATAAACGCCATTTGCTCCGAGTTGACATACAACAGCTCTCAAACATAGCTGGCCCACCCTAAGAGGAAGCCAAGAAGTCCAAGACAAGCTTGGGAGACCCTAAATGGGCCAGAACCCAAGACACGGCACAGCATCATTTTTAAGGAGAACTCCGTACGTCTTGTTTAGCTACTTCGTATTCGTACCTAGGGAGTAACTACAGTACCTATACAAAACAAGCAGCGTGCCAAGTTCATGCTAGGGTAAGAAATCAGGTTGAATATGGCACTCGGACCATCAAGGGGCCTTTTGTTTATATGCACAGGTCCGATACACCAGAACATGTCAGGGTCCGGGATCTAGATCTGTTTCTTAATTGAGGAAATACCTGCTTCCTTATTGGGCCGTTTGAAGGTATCGGGGAACCACTGAGACATATATGCAGGTAGGCAGATTGGTCAAAGCCACCTAAAACATTCTGAAGCTGTCAAAGAGATGATGCGCGACTCTGAGGCAGCTAGACTCCCTTGCAGAACCATTTCCCTCGTCACCAACAGCCAACCTAGAAGGTAGTCTCAATCACAGACTCAGTCGATTGCTATATTTTGTTACAACCCAGACTTGCAGCCTAAATACTTCAAACATATATACGACAAAATTGGAAGAGTTGATAGCCAGCTCGCTCGCACTAGCACATTTGTTATCAGAATATTACATCTTAGCTTGATATTACAAGGGTAAGTAGATAGAAACGACAGACCTCGGGCAAATTATTTAGGTATTTATTATTTAGACAACTACCCGGGAATAAGAAAGATGAAACATGACAGGCCACTTGCTTATTTAAAAAAAGACCTAGATCCCTAAAGCACGAAGACGAAGCTTATGTTACATAGCAGCTAAAAGGTGCTTGTCGGCCATGAAGCTCACTGCCGGCAGTACTTACCATATCGGAAGGGCAAGCAAGGCTAGGCGCTAGGCCATAAGGCCTCAACCGTTCAAACGCCAAGCACGGACAACACCCTGCAGCCCCTGAAACCACGACAAAAAGATAGAACCTCATCGGGGTCGCGATTTCAAAAAGGTCCAAGCGTTGGTTCTGGGTCCCTCATAGCTCCGGCGCAACCTCGGAATATACATGTAGAATCAAACGACTACTATTAAAACACCTATTCCCCTGCATGGTTAGGGACTAACTATTGCTTGCCCTTCCAAGTTTTCTGAACGCCCCTAGTTTTAAGTATCTCACCGATTTCTCGATTCATAATATTTCTCGTGCCGAATATTCCGTATTTTCTTCGTCATTGATAATAAAAGGGGTGAGCGGCTGTGAGGCTCATGATTCGAAATCAGTCCAATCGATGGACCTGTTACGTTGATTAGAAATGTCGTAGCAGATTGACGGATATTAGATGCATATAACTCCTGCTAAAACAGCTCACATTGATTATTGGATACTCCGTGGTTCCCTTGCCAGTTTGGAGATCGTGCAGACTGAAATAACACCTTGTGCCAAAGGAGTTGCTGGTTCCAATAGGACACGAGGGATCTTTAGAAAAGGTGTCATCTGGACGTTGGTATCACGTTCTCGGTGGCTATAGTTGTATTGCTCGAACGTGAAAGTTAAACTTCCCGGACGATTTATATAGAAGGCAAAGCTAATAGAGTGGAATACAACTTAGGGACCGATTTCAAGTCCTGAATGATGAATGGTGGGCTCCTAAGTCGTTTTTCTGATTTTGACATTTATTTTGAATTGGACTCAAGCCTTGAGCTAGTATCTAGCGTCACTTACGAGTCTATGAGGCTATCCACAGAGTTCAGTCCCAACACGATGGATGGCTGCTTGGATGACGCTTTAGGGAAGGTATCTGCTCTCCAGGAGGCCCCAATTCCTCAATAATGGCATACCTTTGAGCCATTCCAAATCTTAGGACCCCCAAATTCACAGTTGAACTCTCCACATTATTTTATAAGCCCTGAATATTCTCTTTGTTTGCTTGTATACTCATGGCACAATATCAATAAAGAAACTGTTTCTCAACCACAAAAAGCTTTTGGTGCTGATGGATGACAAAGTACTATTTCCCTTTGAGATGAGATCAAATCAACAATAAAAAGGGTCTAGAGACACAAAAATCAGCTCAGTATCACAAGCAGAGCTCCAAGTGATTAAACGTCTCTGATCGTTCCATACCAGGTACCAATAACAGCTGCCGGATAAAAGAAAGCCACAATTACCCTTTCACATCTTGCCTGAGATAATATGTAGATTGCTAGGAAGGAGTATTCTTAGAGGAGCCCTGGAAGGAATCCATCTCTCCAGATGCAGTTATTTGAGTACTACGGAGTAGGTACTCCTTGGTGACTGAAGCGAAAAGGCGGCATGGAGCGGCAGTAGCCCACTCCATAATCACGAACTATACCTATATGGGGAAGCGGTGAGAATGGCGGTGTCTAGTCAAGGAAAGCAGCAGCTGACTCAGCCAATTGCAACACGAGTCTGGCATGTGACACCGCGAAATGTCACGCGTATCAGGCTCCAGAACGACGAGAACGAGGGGCTGGATTAGAACGCCAGCGCGCGGTCTCAATATGTCACAACCCCGCAACATCACGGACTTCTTCAAGCGCTCACAATCAACTCCGAAAAAGGATGGACACAACAGAGATGCGTCGAAGAGCTCCATTCCGGACATTGACATCGCTGTCAATCAACCATCCTCGCCGCTTAGCGATCCACCGTCCTCGTCAGCCCGTACGTTCTCACATTCCCCGATGACTGGACCCGATTTGCAGCTCAAAGAATCACTACTCGGCGCGATCGGAGAATCCGCCAGCCATGATACCGACCAACGAAGATCTGGGAGCGCGTCAGCCCCCGGCAATTCATTTCTGGAAGTCACCTCTAATACCTCGCAACGCATTATCAAGAATGGCAAGGAAGTCGTCATAAGCTCTGACGGGGAGGATACGGATTCGGTTGAGGAGTTAGAATCACCAGAGGACTTCTTTAGGAAGCTCACTGCACCCGCTACAGCTCCGGCTCCGCAGAAAGATATGGATACTAAAGCGACGGATACGGTCAAGTCGCTACGACCCAAACCTACCAAGAAGCATAATACTATAGACAGCATATTTGCGCCGCAAGTCCCGGCTCCGAAATATAAATTCACGCTCGAGTCTCTGGTCATGCATACGGTGGATGACGACGAGACGGAAGCCGGTGTGGCTAAGGCAAAGTCCGCTCTCGAGAGTTCTCGAAAAGTGGATAGAGGGACATTCAGCGGGTTATTTTCACAAGTTGACGGTGCGAACAAAGAAGTCCGTGAAGAGGCTTTAGCTTCCGCTCTTGGCGGTCAGGAAGACGACGAAACGGGGTTACAACGTCTGCTGAACGCTGTCCGCCGGACGGAGGCTTTCGATCGGGAGAAGACATGGTCCTTCTTTGATCACCAGTTGCACCCTCCTTCGCCTCCGGAATTTCCCAGAGATGCTATACTGCCCAGAAGCAAGGAAGCATTTTTACGAGGCTAGTAGCGCTATAGACCTCCCTATTCTCCTTCCTGTACTGACGTGCCTCCAGATCCCGCTTCGCGGGAGCGAGCATTCCAGTCAGGCATTGTGGAAATGGCTCTCTCAAGAAATCTTCTGCCGGATGAATTAGTGCTTTGGATCCTCAATTCCGGTTCGTACAAATCAATATAGCTTTCTATGGCGCTAACATGGTGTTTCCAGTACCTTCGGAACCTCGGGATGACCTAAGATATGCTTATGCCAGAGCGCTCAAGGTTAGTTTTTTCCCTTCCGCATCATAATTGTAAGTACACTGGAATCTTGCTGACGTTTGAAAAGCTCTCTTCTCCCAAACGGATAGCGTTCCTCGTGCGTCCAGACGATATCGACGGTGTTTTCCGGAGCCTAGGTGCTAGTCCGATGGCCTTGGACCTTTCCAAGCGAATAGTTCCGGAATCATCTCCTATTAGCCGTACGATATTCCCTATATATGTCTCCTAAAGTGTTATCGGATGTCTTGACTGAATATTTTCAGAGGATGGATCTAAAGACTGGCGATTCCTCCTCTCTGTGCTGGACCTATTACGGGGCGCAGCGGATCTGTATTATCCCTTACTCCTCCATTGAAATTTGTGCGTGCTAAGACACATGAACAGCTTCGCAGATGATACTCTGATACATATATTGCATATCCTGTTTCGGCTAGCACTCGATGCTTCTGTGGTAAGAAACAGCACGGTGTGTTCTGAGTTAGAGAGGACAATCACGGCTGTGTTGCAGAGCCTCCCACATGCTACTTCCGACAGTATAGTAAGTTGATTTGTGATAAACGCGAAGAAGCTTCTACTGATGTTCCTAAGATTCGCCGCATCTGCGAGTCGGTCTTTCACACTGTACAAGACTGTACGTTGCAGAGTCAGCTTCTTAAGCACATTTTACCTACTTCCCCCTGGATCAGCTTGATCAGGTGTCGCCTTGCAGTGGCGTTCTTACTCAAGGACCCATCACCGTTGGACGAACCTGCCGACGCGGTCCTTGACCTGAAACGAATTACCAATATACTTCGGGACAAGCGATTTGATATCAAGTATTACAAGGCAAAAGGGCAAGGAGAATACGATTACTGGGAGCTTGGAGCTCTCACCTCACTTCTCAACATCGCCATCGACGCTGGGCGATCTACCCCAACGTTCACGGACAAGGAGGCCGAGATCGAATTCAACGCAGACGTTAATGCCCTCGCTGAGCAGGTCAAGAAGATCTTCACCTCCATCCAGGATTCCGGGGCGTCGCATCTCAAGAGGACCGAGACGAAGGAGAGCCTTGAGGCCCTTCACTATCGGATCGTATACTCGGTTAGATCGAAGCCGCCTCCAAAGAAGTCGTTCTTTGGCTCATCTGGGCTTGACAGCTGGGAAGGGATTAGCCGCAGCGGCTCACTGATGGACAGGTACTTGTCGAGTAAGAAGGACAAAGGCGGTATTCCCATTCGGGAACATAGCGCTGGCTCATGACCGTTCTACTTGACAGCCTGTCGGCGTGGGTTTTTCGAGACCTTAAAGTGGGTTATGAAAAGGTAATTCTTAATTCAGAAGTAATATATAATGACGATGACAATGACAACAATGATCATGCACATACGTAACTTCCCATGTTTTTGGTATTCCATTTACATGCGAAGGAGATCGATCGGTTCAGCATGCAGTATACAAGGTTCTCTATGACCATAAGCTAGAAACATGACAGGACAAACGCCCACGGCCTGTGAAGACTGAACATGGGACAGGAAAGCAAGCACCAAGAAAAGAAGATCAAGCACACATGTATAACAGCCACGGGTGGCATCTTAGTCGTAGAATTTCCTGTTCTCGTTCTTGCCAAAGAGCGTCTCTCTGACAACAGGAAGAGCGTCAATCTCGAGCAGCCGAAGACGCTCCTCAAAGGTGTTGTTGATATCGATCTTGCCATTACCACCAACAATGATCACACCACCAGCCCTGAAATGCAATGTTAGCCACCGTAGAGTCCTGTCGAACCTTGAACCGCGAAACTTACGATCCATCCGGGAGGGGATCGTTCTCATCCACCTCCACTGCAACTTCCCGGCCTACATTGTCCTTGAACTCGGTCTTGGCCGCCTCAATGGCCTTGTTGACGACGTCGGAGTCCTTCTTCCTCGCACGCACGGTCACCTTGTCCTCGTTCAGATAGTACAATCCCTCCAGGACCAGCCCCTTGAGGACCTCCTCGTACTTCTTTGCATCCGTCTCGGCGACGCCGGTGATCTGCTGACGGGCACGCTCGAACAGCTCGTCCAGGAGCTCCTGGCGGGCGGTGAGGACACGCAGGCGGGTGCGGTTGGCGAGGGTGGAGCGGGTGATCTGCTGGGACATGGCGGCCTGCTTGAATTTCTTCTCGTAGAGGGAGTCGATGGCAGCGGTCTCCTGGCGGACGAGCTTGGACTTCTCGATGGCGAACTCCTCGTCGGCCTTGAGCTGGATCTCGCGGGCCTTCTCCAGCGCCTCCTGCCGGATGAAGGCGGTCATCTTGCGGAGCTCGCCCGCGACCTGCCGTCGCTTGTGGTCAGCTCGGGAGGGGAACGGGGACAAGGTGCACTGCGGACCTGGTCGTCGGAGAGTGCATGGCTTTGCGACATCTTGCTGATGTGTGTATGTTGTCTCTTTTTCCTCCTCTGTAGTTTAGAGCTGGGGTTCGGGAGAGGTGATGTCGAGGGTGGGGAGAGGGAGTGCACAGCCCAAAACAAGCTCCTCGATGCGGTGTCCTGGCTTGGAGATCAGGTCAGCTTCCCGACAGAGCGGCAGTGGGGGGGCCATGCCCTTGCTCCTCACCTGTGGATATGTATGCGGACGATGCTAGAACTCAGGCTGGTTCAGGCTGGGATCGTTGTCTGGTATAGGAAGCTCTCCGAGGCCAGCTGGATCCGCCTGACGCGCGCGGGCGCTAACGCCGCCTGTGATGGACCGGATGTGGAACAGCGGCGTCTCAGGAACGAACGCGATATGAGGTCAGGCTACCCAACGTGGTCTGTCCCCTCCGTCCGAGTCGACCTTTATCGTCACCACCACTCCCTTATCCTTTGTTATTTTGTATAATCTAGTCGATCCCTGAGCCTCTCGATTCGTGCGCGGACAATGTCGGTCTTCCAACGGTAGATTGGATTCCCGCCGCAGGTTGATGTGTTGGCTGTTCCGTTTTATCTCCGAGCCACCAATGCACGAAGATACTCGAGATGGGCCAGCTTGGTGACCTGTCGCCTCAGGGGAGCATCGCGGTTAGTCCTTGCTTTCTATATATAGCTCCAGATCGTGGTGCTTATAGGCCTGGTGCTGACCCTTGAACTACAGGTCGGGGTGATTGTCGGGTTGATCTCGACCAGCCTGCAAGCGATTGGGCTCACACTGCAGCGGAAGTCACACCTCCTTGAGGACGAGAAGGACCCTTATGTTGTGCGCAGGCCTGCATACAAACGGAGAAGATGGCAGGTAGGAGCTGGTGTGGACCGTTGTTCTCGAGGATGGATCTGACCTTCAGCAGCTGGGGATGTTCATGTTCGTTCTCTCGAATATCATCGGGAGCTCCATTCAGATCACTACCCTCCCGCTGCCAGTGCTTTCGACTCTCCAAGCGGTACGTGTGATTCCTTCGAGGCATAACCAACCATGCTGACTAAATAGTCCGGTCTCGTCTTCAACACCATCTTTGCGACTCTAATCCTTGGTGAGCCGTTCACCAGGCACTCCCTCATAGGCACTATTCTTGTCTGCATCGGTGCAGTTTTGATAGCGATATTTGGCGCCATTGGGGAGCCCGCGCATAATCTAGACCAGCTAATTGAACTCCTGTCCCGCCGCGCGTTTATCGGCTGGATGGTGAGCACGGCCGTCGTCATGCTCATAGTTCTGATTGGATCCCGTATCCTCAAATTCCTTGCCTCTCCCAGCCGCTCGAAGTCGGCAAAACCTCTTATACCTTATGCCCCGCAGATCCCGAAGTATAGTCCCCGCGTGAAGCTCATTCGTGGGGTGTCTTTTGGCTTCGTGAGCGGGATTCTGTCCGCTCATTCGCTGCTTCTGGCAAAGTCGGCGGTTGAGCTACTCGTCCGCACAATCGTCGATCGCGACAACCAATTCAACCGCTGGCAATCGTGGCTCATCCTCCTCGGGATGATCGCACTCGCTCTGACACAGCTCTACTGCATGCATCGTGGTCTGAAGCTGTGCAGCACTAGCATTCTCTATCCGTTTGTCTTCTGTATATACAACATCATTGCTATTCTGGACGGTCTGATCTACTTCCGTCAAGTCTCCCTGATCTCCAAACTCCATGCCGGTCTCATCGCACTGGGGACGGTCGTTCTGCTAGGCGGTGTTCTTTGTCTTTCGTGGAGACTGGAAGATATCGACACCCATGCGGGCGTCGCAATCGTCGGTTCCTCACAAACCGCCCTGGGACCGGGGATGGGTCTCGTTGACGAACATTCGCAGCCCCCAACAGGCTTGGGGCTGGTTGTTCCAGATGAGGAGGAAGGTCAGCCAGCAGAGCGCGAGCCGCTACTCCAGCAATCGCGCCGAGGGCCACTTCATCAGCGGGCCCCGAGCCTTCCCCTGGTATCTCCGGGCCGAAAACGCACTTCCACCCTCAGTGCCGAATCTGCGTCGATATGGGCTGAGCTCGACGACACAGAGGACGAAGCCGAGGGAGATCCTCTCGCTTTTGGCCGATACATCAATCGACGCCGGAGCAAGAGCGGCACGCTGCCGCTGGCCTCCAGGGACCTGGTCAGACGGTCGCTTGTCAACGAGGATAGCATTGAGCCTTCGCGTCTAAGAAGAGCCCGCGACATGGGTCGTACCCGAACGTGGGATCCTCGGCGGCTCCGACTCTTTGATCTGGATAACTCGTGGAGGCGAACTTCTCCAGTGTCTATGGACGGGACTCGACCTCAGCGGCGGAGAACGATTCTGGGCGCATTTCTAGAGTCTATCGGCGTTGGCAATACCAGGCCCATAGGATATGGCACCAATGACAGTCCCCGCACGACGGGTCGTCCGAGATCTCAAGGCTCGATGAGCACGAGCCGCGGGATATTGGCGGGTCCGAGAATCCTGGCTGACGGCTGGAGGACAGGGTTGGGTTACCTGCGGCGGTGGACTGGCAGGCTGTCGAATCCTGCGTCCATCCCGGAACTCGACCAAGTCCCTGATAACGCGGACGAACAACGTGGTGCTTTGGATAGAAGTGAAGACGACGACAGAGACAGAGCGAACCCATGACGCATGAAGGCATGATGTAAATACCCCCCCATAACTGGATACCACTATGCTTAGTCCAACTGCCACATGTCAATACACGTTACATATACCTCGTTTCTTTTTTGCTTTTTTGCTTGGATAGATGTCTAGCTCTCTCTCTTTGCGTTGACTGTTGTTCCTTACTTACTCTTACACCTATAGCTAGCTTCGGTTATGCAGTTAACAATCAAATATAGATACCCACTGATAGAAACCCGATGGCTAGTCCCAGGATGACCGATTCTGTAGAGCAAGCACAGCAAAACAAGCATTTTTCCATTCTTTATGCATGCAAGCTGTACTACAGGACAGTGATATTGTTATATCAGCTTTAAGCGGGTCCACTTGTCTACCTAAGGTCTACATTGAGTATCCCTCCGCATCCAGGTACAGTACCTAACTGAATACTGGTTCGTATATTGACAAAAACCTACTATTCTATATCGCAACGGAGGGTACTCCCTAAAAGAGAAAGCCTGTTTGAAAAAAAAAAAAAGAAGCTCTTTCAAGTACCTACGATCTATAGTGTGGAAAACAGACAAGGGCTTCCCATCCTGTCCGCTCAGCCGTACTTGATTAATTAAGCCATAATTATTAACCATAAGAGCGGTCAATTTGTCAGGATAGGCCCTGAATTTGTTTATTGCCACTTAATTAAAGTGTGATGGTTGTGCAAGGTATAGATGGGTGAGGAGTGTACAGGTGAGGTAAAATTGATATCCTTAAGAGGAATAGATAGAGATGAGGCAGTGTGTGTTAGTTGCTTAGTGAGTTGAGGAAGGCGATTTAGAAATAGTATGAGACGGTTAGTAAGGACTGTATCATTACTACCGTACTATCGCTTTCACTACCATCTGAATCTTTGATAATTTCTATATATATTACTACCTGCTCAGGTTTCTTATTTACCATATCTTTGAACTAAGTCCCTCATGTCATTGAGCATCCTACGGGCTTTCGTTAGCGAAGTCTTTGTTTGATAGCAAGAACGCAGAATGACTCTTACTGCTCTCTAAGCGTCCAGTTCTGAGGGAAAAGGGCAGATACATGCGTGTTGAATCTCCTGTTTCCAACGTCAGCTTTTAACATGATATTGCGGAGATCAAACCTTGGAAATCGCATTCTCACAGCTTGTAAAGATCTAGGCGGCCGTCGTAATCCTCTTCAGGCGGGGAGATCTGGATATAGGAATGGTATGCTGCCAGGTACTCGGCCCCAAATCTATTGCAGATTGGCCGCCATTGACCAAACTCATCTTTATGAAGTGCATACATATGTGTGAGCCTCGTACTGTACTTCTATCGGCCTGGGGCTGATTGATCATTTAATAACTTACATTCGTTGTGAGCGTAGAAGCAGCAGGCATCGAAGATGAGAGATTCGCCTGTCTCCACGTCAATTCCGGAGTTTGCATACCAAAGATCTCCGTGAACAAGCGAGGGCTTCACGGATCGACCCTCGCTCTCGAGTGGGCGCAGGAGACGAGGTATGACCTTGTCAAAGAGAGCCGGGACTAGAACGTCGAACTCGGGGTCCGGTCCCTTGGCTTGGAGTTCCAGATCGAGAGCCCGCCTCATGCTCTTTGCAAAGAAAGCCTCCCAGCTTTCTTCCCACTCGGTCATCTGGGGCAGATTGCCGCCATACGTGGTGATGTGAAAGCCGAATTTGCCGTTCGGGGACTTGCTGTTCTGGTGGAGCGCCGCTAGACGAGCAACGAATTTGTGCGGATCTGGCATCTCATCTATCATCTCCCGATACTCGCACAGGAAGAAGTGCGTGTCTGGGATGTTCTTGTACGTTCCCCAGGCGATCGGCTTCGGTGCGAACTCGGGCAGGAGCGTGTATATAGCCTTCATAGACTCGAACTCCCCGCGGATCATGTTCTTGCCTAGCTCTTTCGATAGCACTTTTATGAAGAATGATAGCGGTGTCCCATCTGCCAGCTCAATGTTGATTCGGCCAGTATTAGCCCAGAAACTGACGCCATGGGCCTCGGTAGATACCACTCGACAGCCCTTCGGTAGTTCTTGGTGTTGGTTAGTGATGGAATTACGTTTTTTTTTTTTGGCGAACATCACAATTGACCTGCGGCGACACTTGGATCAACCTTGGTGTTTTCTCCGCCGAATTCTAGACCTTCAGCACCGCTGTAGTTCATGGCTGTGGGGCGTCTTGTGCTTGTAATTGGACCACAATATCTATTCCTGCCTGGTTGGCAGCACTTGCTTGACGCCTGGCACTTGGTGTGAAAGTACTTCTGATATTTTCAGAAAGATCGTTATCGAGCTGCGGTGCAGGGACGGTTCAGCGAAGCCGTGCAGGATTGGAAAAGGCAAGCACCAACGTGACGAGGGAAGAGAGGGCACGCGAGAAGCGAAAGAGTGAGAGACAAGGAATTCAGAGCAACAAGCTCCAAGGGAGGACCATGAGTAAAGCATGGTAGAGTAATGCTTGTTGGAATTGACTGTTGAGTGCTGTAAGCGCCCAGGGCCGGACAAAACCCAACTAGATAGTGGGGGTGGATAATGCATAACCAATAATACTGCGCACTGTTGCTGAAGATTGTGGTCTGCTACTGCAGTGTAACCCATAAGGGCTCCTAGTGCAGTTTCCAGTCTGAAACACTCCTTGAGATCTGGGGGATCTGGGGGATCTGAGGGGCAGAGGTCGGCAAGGCCGCTGTGGGCTGCTGTCACGGCGCGTCTTCTACTGAATCTGGCGGCTCTCAATGCGTCTCGAGTTGGAAGAACTGTGGCCGTGGGTAGAAATGGCCAGTGGGGGTGTGATTCCCTCTGCATTCAGCACCCGCATGGGGGCTGGGGCGGTGCATATACTTCCTGTTTAGGTATAGCTTCTATCTTAGACAAAATCAGAAACAAACTTCTGCTGCCGCTGCAACTGTGCTACCGGAATCCTCGCCTAATATGCCTTGACAAGTCTAGGATTGAGAATCTCGCTGCTACTGTTTGTAACGGCGGACCTAAGACTTCTTAGGCGGAGGCTCGTTGGGTTTATCTTGAGGACAGAAAGCAAGAGAAAGAGATAGATGAATAGGCCGTTACTAGCAATGTTACTATCTGGATTGCTATTTGAGTTGACCACGGGGTCCTAATCGCCATGGTTAAGGAGCGTCTTTATATACATTGCTAATCGAAATAGCCCTTCTGATTAGGAGACTGAATCGAAGACCCCTCATCGATTCGTATGGCCTGAATCGAAAGGGGAGGTCTGATTGTATCCTGATTGGTTTGTCAGCCTGTAGTTTCTCCGAGAGCTTCCCCCTCTCATAGCCTCACTTCTGCAAGCGTTGTAACACTGCTATGGCCATTTAATGGATAACATTTAAGGCGGCATCAAAACCCGGCCCATGCATCTCAAACCATACTAGAAATTCCACCAGGCATCACCTCTGTAGCTCTTATCCCCTTGGCTGTTAGATTGTTAAAGTAATTAGCGTGTTTTCAGAATGCCGTCCCTAATTGGCAAAAATCCTTACTGCTTCTGTGATAATGTTGCTTTCTCGGTGCACATTTTGCTGTCAGGCAGTAAGGGCTTTCACCAAACCTGATAGCGGCCACAACTGATAGCGACACCGCAGAGGACCTTATATCTAACACAGTCATGCAACAAATTTTTAAGTAGACTATGCTTGAAGTGATACATATTTACCAAGAATTGCAAGAGAGATATGCCTAATAAGATTTAGGATGGCGAAGTCTGGGGCTCTTTGGCTTGTGCTAACTGCAACACTGGCCATCATTTACTCTGCTTTTCATGCCCCGCAGTAGAGACCTCTAAAATACGATCCTCCATTCCATCTACAAGCACAACCTTGACGCCCGCGTCCTCCAGTCTCTTCCTTCCCGTATTCTCGCCGATGAACGTCTCCGGCTCTTTGATTCCTACATAGACAGCTTTAATTGCACCGTTCAGTCTCAAGATTCTCTCCACACAGGTCCTATTCCCACTCAATCTCTTGTTGCACGGCTCCATGGTCGTATACAGGACTGTATTTTTCGGTAACACTTCGCCGATCCGCTCTTCTGGCAGATTGTGCCTTTCAGCCACTTTGATGAAGCAGCATTGCTCTGCATGTGTATTCCCTGGGTCTCCAGGTCGATCTCCCGGCAATTCCATTGAATATCCTGTCGATAAGATTTCGTTCTTATCTGCATCGACGAGAACTGCTCCTACGCAAAATTTCGTCGGTGCTGGAGGCGAGAGACGGGCCTGCTCGAGGGCGTATTCCATGTATCCCTTGTGATCACCCGCCGCGATGGTTGGGTGAGATGGTTCGGAGGCCATGATCGATGCAAGACAGGTCAAGAGGGTATTTTTTTTTATAAATCAAATGGGTTTTGCGAAATGTATGGATGATGTCTTGGGCCTGAAAATCCAGAGACAATATACGTGATGATGGAAGGGGAGAATCACTGAACAGGTAGGACGATGCTCAGAAACGGATTCTCTTTTGAGCTAAACAGAAGATTGACGAAGATTAGACGGTAAAAATCGGAGGGATACTCAGGTAAATAGGAAGGCTGGCTGCTTCCGCCTTAGGCATCCACAATGCATGAAGCCTAACCACCGTCAGGCATAAGTCGTAGTTCCAATACCCTTGAACTTATGAAGATGGAGGTATTGGATAGTGCTCTCTCTAAATATAAAGCTATGTTGCTGCCGGAGCGGGCAGTCAGACTCACCGTACGAAGCGCCCGGGCGGGGAGCAGTGCATCCATCTCCTTCCTGTTTAGGCGTAGACTCTAGCTTTGACACAATCCAAAACAACTTCCGCTGCACTTAGTCTGCAAGTAGCCCCTCTCTTCCGGAGCGGCGCGAGAAAATGATCACTACTTATCAACAGCGACAAGACTGGCTATGTCAACCCTGCACTCTCCCTGCATCATCGCCGCTCTACCACGCACCCTACAATATGCTGATAGGCAGGAACGCCATGCTCCTGCGCCTTCACGCGCCCTTTCACACAACTGGCCTGCCTTGGTCACCCCCGCCTTAGTACATGAACGGACTAACGGTGGTGGTTGGATTTCGATCTAACACATAAGTATGTGACAATTCCGGCAGTGATGCCATACTCTTGATGGTACTACCAGCAAGGTTTCGCAAGAGTTGAAACTCAATTGCTTTTCTGTGCCTCCTTTTGTTCAATAAACTTTCTCTTGGCTGATCCAGTTGAGAGAAAATGCCGAGGCAATATGGTAAGTTGATAAGAATCCCGGGCCGAAAAAGGGACGATGCTGCCAGACCTTCATGCCTCTTTCTTGACCTCAACTGAATCTTGCATAGTCGATTAGAGAGTCTTGGCGTAAGGACACCGACTCGTCTTCCACCATTCTCCCCACTGGGTACAGCACATTTGGATCGGGAGCGACTCTCTTCGACAGGGCCACCACCGTCACCGAAGCTAGCGTAGGTGATTCGAAGGGTCCCCTCGGGTTAAACCTCCTCCACTCTCCCCCGGAGCCTCTCATAGACTTCATCTTCGTGCATGGCCTCGGCGGCGGTTCCAGGAAGACATGGAGCAGGACGAGCTCGATCTCCTCCTACTGGCCACAGGAATGGCTTCCAAAAGATCCTGCGTTCAAGAACGTGCGAGTGCATAGCTTTGGATATAATTCAGACTGGGTTAATGGCAAAGATAACTGCTTGGACATCCATCATTTTGCCAAGTCGTTACTGGGCGAACTGAGTACGTCGCCATATCTGGGCGATGCAGATACGCCAATAGTGTTCATAGCGCATAGTATGGGAGGCTTGGTTATCAAGAAGGCCTACTTGCTAGCAAAGCAAGATGCATTGTATGACGTTCTGATAAAACGATTCCACACAATGTACTTTCTTGCGACGCCCCATAGCGGCTCTGACTCGGCCAAGCTCTTGAACAACATCCTTCAGATGGCCTACTCGTCCCGAGCTTACGTCTCGGACCTTAAACGAGGCTCCGGAGCCATACGATCTATAAATGATGACTTTCGCAAATATTCCACTGACATAGATCTCTGGTCGTTCTACGAGACTCAGAAACTCAGTATAGGAGTCTTCAGCGCACTCATTGTTGATCCTGAATCGGCTACACTTGGATACCGCGAAGAGAAGCAGATTCCAATGAACGCTGATCACCGTTCAATCTGCAAGTTCGAGACACCAACCGACCCAAACTATGTAACCGTTCGCAATGCACTTGCATCTACCGTTAACAGCATCTCCAAGCTAGGTACGACACGCAACTTATATTCCATGATCTCGCTAAGGAGTTTATAGTGCGAAAGTCAAAAGAGAAACTATTGCGCAGCCAGGTAAAGGACCTGGAAAAGTACCTGGGAGTCTCTGATGAAAAGCTAGAAGATGACCTCATGATCGTCGAAGACGCCCGTATGCCCGGAACCTGCGAATGGATTTTAACAAAAAACAGTTACCTGAAGTGGAAGGACTCTGTCCCGGATGCTCCAAGTATACTCTGGGTTAGTGGAAAACCAGCAGCTGGCAAGTCCGTTCTCGCAGGCTATGCCATTGATCAGCTACGCAAAACGAATGCAAACTGCAGCTTTTTCTTCTTCAAGTACGGGGACAAGTCCAAATCGCGGCTTAGTACCTGTCTCCGGTCCCTGGCTTTTCAGATGGCTTGTACAAACGTTCAAGTGCGAGAGACGCTCTTAGAGATGCAGAAGGACAATGTAAACTTGGACAATGACGACGAACGCATCATATGGCGGAAACTATTCTTATCTGGCGTCTTTCGGACGGAGTTCCCGAGGTACTATTGGGTGATTGACGCCCTAGATGAATGTTCGAATCTGGCTTCGTTTTTCGATACGATGCTGGCTAAGCTTGACGAATCGATACCGTTACGAATTTTAATGACGAGCCGAGAAACCTCCGAGTTAGAGAAGCGTTTCTACAGTCTCGGCGCTCACCGATTTCAATCTGAAAGAATCTCAACAGCGGATACTCTTCTTGACATTAAGCTCCTCGTTGAGGCGAAGGCAAAGTCTCTAGTTGTCAAAGATGATGAGGACCGTGCTGCCCTAGTGGAAAAAATCCTGCAAAAATCCCAAGGGTCTTTTTTGTGGACGGTCTTGGTCCTTAATGAGTTGTCAAATTCATATGGTGAGGAGGAGATCAGCCAAGTTCTTGAGGACGTACCTCGGGATATGGAACCCCTATACCAGAGGACGCTGGAGTTGATGTCACAAGCTACACGCGGGAAGAAGCTCGCTAAAGCGATTCTCACTTGGACAACATGTGCAACAAGGCCGCTGAAAATAAAGGAGCTTGAAGGAGCTCTGAAACTAGATGTCAAGGACAACTTCCCCAAACTGCAGGAGAGCATTGTGGCACTCTGTGGCCAGTTAGTTACTGTTGACAAGTTTGGCAAGGTGCATATGGTTCATGAGACGGCTAGAGAATTCCTTCTAAGCGGCGACTTAGAATCTGAGTTTGCCATCAGCAAGACAGAAGCCCATACGCGGATCGCTAGAGCTTGTCTCACGTACCTCACCGGAGAGGAGATGAAACCTCCTCGAACCAGCAGACGCGGTTCTGCCATAGTTACTGCGGGCGAAAGGGCCGACTTCTCTATTTATGCTTGTGCGGCATTCTCATACCATCTAGCGAAGGCTGATCCTCTTGCAAATGACGTCTTGGTTCTAGTTGACAAGTTTCTAAAGTCGAATATCCTGTCGTGGATAGAGGTCATTGCCCAAACCAAAAATCTCATCCCTTTGATCCGCACCGCGAAGGATCTCAGAGCATATCTCAGTTCATGCGCCGCGCAACTGTCACCGCTTGGCAGCGAAATGCAAACTATCAGAGGCTGGACGACGGACCTCATCCGCATTGCGGCGAAGTTTGCTGACGCTCTCATAACGTCGCCCTCGGCAATCTACTCGCTGATACTGCCATTCTGCCCTAAGGAGTCTACGGTGTACAAAACCGCGAACCCTGGGCGGAGACCTTCGGTAGTAGGGCTTTCAAGCACTCAGTGGGACGACCGATTATCTTGCATCGACTTCCGTCAAGGCCAGCCAAGCGCCATTTGCTATGGAGATGAATTCTTTGCAGTGGGCTTAACTACCGGGAAAGTCGCACTGTATCATGCAGCATCTTTCCAGGAATACAAAGTTCTGGATCACGGCGAGGCCGTGAAATTTCTGCAGTTTAAGAGCAAGACGTGTTTGATGGCATCTTGCGGGATGAAGACGATCCGGATCTGGGACACTCGCAGTGGCGAACTGATTCACGGTTTCCAAGCCCCGCAACGGTCTATCGGTCTGGCATTCGATAAGAACATGCTAATTGCTGCATCTGACAAGAATTACCTAGCATCGTGGGATCTGAACAATGACGGGGCACGGCGACCTAACAGGCCGTGGAGCGATTCAGGCGAACACATGAATACACAGTCACGTCGTGCACCGTGTGCCATATCAATTTCCGTGAGCCACCAAATGCTGGCTATCGCCTACAGCGGACGACCGATAACGCTTTGGGACCTCGAGGAAGATACGTATTACGGCACTTGTGGGAAGAAATTACCTAGTGGTGAAACGAGTACACATCTGGTCACCGCCCTCGTTTTCAACCCAAACTCAAGCATTGGGCTCCTCGCCGCGTCTTACCTCGATGGTGAACTCGTGCTCCTTGATCCTTTTCAGGACCAGGCTCTGGAGAGCTTTCGTGCAGATTGCCATACCCTCGCGGCCAGCCCAGACGGACGCCTGCTTGCAGGTGGCGCTGGGTTTGGAACAATCCAGATCTACCAGTTTGACACTCTGACGTTGCTCTACCGGGTCCAGTCTTCCAACTTCTACATCAAGCAGCTGGCCTTCAGTAAAGACAGCCTCCATTTTGCAGACATTAGAGGGTCGCAATGCAACGTCTGGGAGCCCGCGGTCCTGCTTCGGGACTTGGTAGGCGACGACAGCAGCGAAAGCACGTCAAATTCCTTCGTCGAAGCGGTCGCGACGGACACTAAGGTCAAGATTAGCGCCATGGTCGTGCATCCGAACGGAGAGCTTGCATTCTGCGGCAAGGATGATGGGTCAGTTTCCATGTATGACTTGAAGACTGGAGCCCAGATGCGGACGCTTTACCACCACAAGTCGTTGGTTCGTATCCTTACCTGGTGGCCTCAAAGCAACATCATTATGAGCGTCGATGTATCAAACAGGATCTTCACATGGCGTCTAAAGAAGTCACTGCAGGAAGGATGGGTAGCTGAGAAGATACTATTTCAGTCTCGTCTGGACTGCGGAAAGTCTATCATTCACGTCTTACCGGGCGAGGCCGCCGGCAAGTTTATCCTGTCAACCCGAGAGTCGGACCACCTTTGGAGCATCGGTGGCCAGGAGGAGTATGTGCGGACATATTCGGACAGGCAAGGGATCCGCAAATGGATCCAGCACCAGCACTCGCCGCTCCACGTGATCTGCTTTGAAGGCGTGGCCGCTTACATCTATGCCTGGAGCGACTGGTCAGAAGTCGCATCAGTGCGCCTCAATATTGAAGTAATGGGATCGCAGTTGAAGAGCGTCACCCCTTACACGTCTGGTAATAGACAGCGTATCCTCCTTGAGCTGTCCGAGCTGGATGGCTCGGCGAATACGAGCGGCCTGTACCTCCTCGACGCAGCTTCTTTTCGTATCGAGAATAACCCATCAAAAGAAACCGTTTCCGAAGCAGCAAAAGTCGGGAAAGATGCCAACCTTGTCTCAACAGCAATGGAGGAAATCACAAGAGCAACAGCAGCAGTCTCGGTGCCGCTTCTCAGTGCACAGCTCGCCGCCATCGCTCACCAGGTCGCCCACGTGGTTGGCTTCGATGACTCCAGGAGGTTGGTCTTCCTCGACACCCACTCCTGGGTCTGCTCCGCGGATCTTGAGGGTCCTGGCAACCGCTCTGTATCGTATTTAAGACATTTCTTCGTGCCGTACGAGTGGCTCTCCGGAACAAGGGACGTGATCTGCGCAGTCGCGCAGCGAGACATCCTATTTGCGCGGAATGACGACCTTGCGATCATTAAGGGCGGGCTGGAGTATGCGGAGAAGGTCAACGCAGAGGTGGAGGGTGCGGAGACGAAGGGCTGAAACCAGAAGAATAAGCGAATTGATGAGTCTGTCTAATTGACAGTCAAGGTCAGCAACTGGAGCTATCAGCTGAAATTTAAAACTTCCCAGTTGCCCTGGTGATTTCAGCGTTGAGAAGTTGAAAAAAGGTGAGTGGGAGTAATTTTGGTGATCGACCAAGCCGGAATGATGTAACAGGTCCTTTATTGTGACGGGATCCAGGACTTTCCAAGTTCAATGAGATATGGGATGTAGATATAATTGTATATAACTGTGTACTTTTTCTGCCAATTATAGTTAGTGTCACTGAAAGCATAATCCTAGTGGTTCATCATCCTCATTGAATGATCTAAGAACATATTGTGACAGTGTGGTGTAGATTGACCAATTATCTGACTGACGGAAGACGGTGAGGTAGGCAGCAGGGTTCTGCCACACAAACCCGCAAAAATAACAAGTCTAATATCACATGAGGAGCAGGTTGAGGTCTGATTTTAGCGTGTTCAACTGACCTGTATGCTGACCTCTCTACCGCCTACTTTGTTCACAGTGTTTGCTTGAATTCTGCCCATGGCCCTCATGCACACTATGATCACTATCTCCCTTCTTGTAGATAATGGACACCTGGGCAGAATCGTCTGCTGCCGTTAGATGTATAAGTCCTCTGACCAGAGGTAGAGGAGGAAATCTGTTATTCCCTTCAGATTATGGCTATTTTCTCATGATTGCCAATCGAGCTCTACCACATGTGCCCCAAACTGTAAAAAAGATCAAATACTGTATTTTTGCGCAGCATATTGACTCTTGAGAAACATCTGCTCATTTTGGGGCCCATGATAGCTCATGATAGGCATGGCGGTGGTCTAGATCTTGATAGTAGTCTTGTCGATCAATTGAGCTAAAATAATACACAATAGTTTGCTGCCTACGGTTGCAATGGTGATCACCCAGATAGCCGTCCCAGATCCCGATAATAGTAAGATCTCCAGCGCCCCAGGGCTGCCCTAGCAAGGACTCGAGATCCCGATTTCCGGCTTGTGCTGATATTTTTTTTTCCAAGTTTGTTTCTCACAGATTCAATGCCACGTAGATTCCTGCGGAGGAACCCCGAATACTGATAATGATGCCCACGGTGATATCGTCGCCAATGCAATGAGGAGCCGGCCTAGGTAGAATGCGGTTATAGTTTTACAGATATACGCACTATGTCTGTCCAGCCAGGATGCTGGCTTACTGATAAGGGTTGAATTGTCACAGCACGTTGTCCTCAACGAGGAGCGCGGTGGTCTACACCGGACCTGTCCCAGGTCCGCCAAATCAGCCAGCGCACACGGTCCACCCTACTGATAGTTGTCAACTATTGGTACGCTTGTCAACCTTATATTACGTACGGATTGATCTCAACAGCAAAAAGGTCTCCGGTATTTTTGAGCTACCTGCACTATCGAGGTGGGATACAGATGAGCAACATCAGCTCAACACGCTAATATCGACGGACCAACTGAGTTGAACCTCTGATCTTCCCGCGCCGACCTGACCAGACTGACCTGCAGCCACGTTATCTGCTAGTGGGCCCTATGTATCGTCAATCACTTGACATTAGATAATAGCCAGCCTTTAAGGTGGTATCACTGTGCTAGGGATCCCACTGTGCTTCACCTCAGTATAACCGGAAAAAGGTCCATCTGCCCGTGGCATTATTTACTGGCATAGTTTGTGAAGAGCCTGTTGAGACTAAACTGCACACAGCAGGCTGCCAGGAATTGCTTTGGAGATATTCTGCAATCATCTTGAGTATCTTACATTCTGAACAGATATTTTTTTGGAGATGCACCCTGTAAGCGCAAGCCGCCTGGATGAATTACAAAGTGTTTTCCAGGAGTTGAACGTAGACAATGACATAATCGTAATCATATGCGTAGAATACAACGTACCATATTGCTACAATGGTGTCGAGGGAACGATTCTTTAATCTTTGGCAGATTCAGAGGATATGTCAAAGAATTAATGCTTTAATTTCAATACTACCTATGTATGGCTTGCGTTCAGATGTTTTTTTTTTCAGTGATCATTTACACGTCATATATTGTTCCTTCAGACACGTAATCCATTTTTCCCATCCAGCAAAGACAGTTGAAGAAAGCACCACAAGTTCCCCGCGCGTAATTTCCAGCCTACTCAACACCTCTCCGTCCTCTTTCCACTCGGATGGCCAGCAGGTAAATGTCGATGGTCGACAGGACGGTGGATGCATGGAACAAAGGAATATCGTTTAACGTCTGGTTACTGCATCGTATGAAAAAATAGTACTGCGTTCTGCTGCATCTGTCTATGATGCGGTTTCATAGTACTTACTAACCCAGACCGTGCAAAGGATCCGACAAAAGTTATGGAATCTAGCACTCCTCCTGCACATACTGATCCAGGAAAGCAAAAGCAGCTTCCTCAATAGGATCCAGGTTGGAGGCGTACTCAAGCTCCTTCTGGCAACTCTCGGCGGAAAGTAGCGGGAGAATGTCGCCAAGGTTGGCCAAAAGAAGCCGCCAGCCATTGCTCTGGAGACATTTGGCAAACGACTGGAGCTGCTCGGGACTAGAGCAGAGATCCCCTCCGGGAAGCTTGTCGAGTCCGCACTTGTTCACGGACAGCTTGTAAGCAGCGTCCATCAAATTAACGTAGTAAGGAACCAGATTCGATGTGCCCATCCTGTCGGCCTCGCTCTGGATGTATGGGATCGCTAATCTGCGCATTGCCTCATAGTCGGTCACCTTGGGCTGGCAACCGGCGCCGCAAACCCGGTTTATCGCCTTCTCCATATAAGGAGTCGTGTCGATACCCTCGACGATGTCCTTAACCTTGAGACAGGTGAGGGAAGGGATGAAGCTGGCGGCGGAGGCAAGGGTGCTGCCACCCAGGGTGAGGACGAGGAGGCTGGAAGCTGTGAAGCGCATGGTAAATCACTAGAACTTGCTTGTTGGAATGAGGTGTGAGGATGGATGAAGGAGGCTGAAATGCGCGGAATTGATGAGTTGATTCCTTGAGTGAGTTCAGGACTGGATAAGAAAAAAAGAGCAAGCCGTGAGATAGTCGTTGGTATTTATAATCCTTTCTCGGCCGACTTGAAGCTGAAATATTTGACTTTTGGGATATTGTTCTGTATACGGAGTACTTGGGAATAGGACCCCATAATGGAGATTTAGCTTTTGCTGCTCCATCCACTATCGGTAGCTATCACATATGGAGGACTTGGCGGGCAATCAGCAAACGTAAAGCTATATTCCCAATACACTCAAACTCAATTACGCCGTACAGCGGTGTCCATTGTGTCGATGTACCATAAGGATATGTATCACGACCTCCCAAAGTGCCATAGCGGGGTCGTATGGGTTATTGCAGAGCTAGTAATGGTTTTACTTGTCTCTTTCTGAATGGAAGAAGAAAAATTGAAGAAAACTCAGTACAACTGCATGGCAGTATGTTGTCAAGTTGCTAGGCTAGTGGATTGCCAGACTCGTGGGAGATCGGCAATATCTACGAAGCTACCAATCTAGCCTCAACTATCATCCGGTTTGCTGTCGCCTTCAGCCAGCCACATCACTCCACAGATGAGAAAACAGCGAAAATGAGCGGTGCAACCGTCAATAGCGACTAACTACTCCGTACTGAACTCACAGCGTGCTGCGGTAGGTCCCAGAAAGATTCCCTGGTGCGCCCCAAAGGTGGATGCTGATCAATGTTGGTGTTTTGATGCTGCTGGTCGTCCTTACCACCTTCCATGTCTAAGATCATTAGGAAGTGAAATGCAAAAGCAGCATCAAACCACCAGGGTCACCAGACATCCCTCCGGGTCTCACCACAGTACACTGCTACGCTCCATTGAGAGAGGGTCTGATATCGGGCATGTCTAGGGGATTATCTGTACTCTGGCAACCCATCCGGGCCGCGCGCCAACGCTCGGACCAGCGGCTATGAACCTGTTGAACTAAAAAAGTGTCATGGCACACTGATTAGCTCTTAATCTCTGACAGAACCATAGGATGGGATGATAGGTACGTATCTAGTCTGTCCGTTTGAGCGTCACTGAGGTGAGGCTGAGATAGGACAAGTCGGGAAGACTTGGGCAGCATCTATCCCGTACAGAATCGATATAGGGCGTTCACTCATTGGGACCGCACCAGCCGGACAAGCATCACGAGGGAGAATGGTCCCTACTAGTTGGTAGTCCAAGACTGACTACTGCGTAGTCGATCAGGGTCTTCCATACCAAAATCGGTCCTGGGTGCAAGATCGCAGATCTAGCTGGACCGGTTCTCATCTTTTGGGACGCTCTAGACCCGCAGCCTGCATGACCTGGATATACATATCAACACGAGATGTCCTTACCTGTCAGGGGGATAAACTTCGGGCGTAGCAGGTGGACGCTGGGATCGCGGATGCGCCGAGTCCCACTGCTTCAATTCTGCCAGCGCTAACATACTGGTGATCATTGTGTAATGAGATCTTGTAATCTAGGTACCTACCTGCATACATACGACGTGTCTCGTTTTGTTCTTCCGTAATGCCTACTGACACCTCAAGGACTACGGGACAGCACCTGTCCCAAACCCGCTGAAGTCTTCTCTTGACAGCCAAATAATAGTGATAACGATGAATTGTCTGCAACCGAACGACATACCGCAAGAGCGGAAATCAAATGCAGTGTCTCTTCCCAAGAAAGCATTTCCTATTCATGTCAGCGGTCACCTGTTTCTTGCCTTGGGTGCACTTCTCAAGTGCCTGTTCACTAATATGAATACAGATTTCATTCAGGATAGGCATTTCCAAGCTCGGGAAGTTGATAAGTGAATCCGCCCTTGCGCAGTGGGCATACCTCCACTTGGCAGAATTTCTCATCGACGTCCTGCGGCAGGGTCCTATCCCTGAGCATGTGGCATTCATCATGGACGGCAATCGGCGCTACGCAGGAACCAACAATATGCCCATTGAGATGGGCCATTCTTTGGGGGGAGATGCTATGGACAGGGTAGATCACGGTTCCCATTTTCCTATTTAGTGTTTCCGTTGCTTGATTCAACTATGTATGAAGTAATGACTAACTACCACGCTGTACTAAAGGTTATAACGATGTGCTACAAATGCGGCGTTAAAGTTGTAACAGTGTACGCATTCAGCCTCGAGAACTTCCATCGCCCAAAAGAACAGGTCGATAAGATTATGGAGTTGTTCAAATCGCGTGTCTCTCGATACTATGAGCATGGTGGGTTTCTGAGGATACATGGGACTAAAATCCGAGCTCTGGGTCGCTTGGAATTGCTGGATGATGATGTGAGGAAGATTGTGAACGAAGCCGTCGATGTGTTGAAGGACAACCAGACGAGGGTGCTGAACGCCTGCGTTGCTTATACCGGGAGGGACGAGATTACTACGGCCGTACGAAAAACGGTAGAGGAGTATCACAAGACGGGGGAGGAGATCACAACACAATCACTATCGGACAACATGTTTACCGTAGACGATCCACCATTGGATCTCCTGGTACGTACATCAGGAGTTTACCGGTTGAGTGATTTCATGCTCTGGCAATGCCACCAGGAGACAGATATCGAGGTCGTGGACACATTATGGCCGGAGTTTGGTCTCTGGGATATGTTTTGGATATTTCTGAACTGGCAGAGAAAGAGACGGATATATGGTAGCAATTGGATGGAAGACTCGGGGACGGAAACCGTGGAACAGGGCTCTGAAGAATCAAGCTCCGGACGTTCTCTCTCAATATTTTTGTCCCTCTGTCAATATGTTATTCCTGTCATTGTGTGTCTCTCCTGTTTAGCATGCTACTTTTAGCAAGCTCTGCGAACTATGGCTTTCTCGCTTCACTCCGAGAAACTGCTACCGAGACCAGCACTCGCGTAACTATTGCGTTTCTTGTACTGATATAAATACTCCGGATTGCAGCTTTAGCTATAGTTACCGATTTGTCTGCAGATTTATTTTTTTATTTTTTTATTTTTTTCAATGGATACGCCTATGTTTATTGAAATCCAAGCAGTGTGACTGCATGACCAAACAAACAGGCTGTCTGCTGCTAAAGGAAGCGAAGAGCTGCTCAAAGAAAGAAGAAAAACAAAGGTGTTGTGGTGGTTGAGTTGGCTGCTTTCTCAATTCCCGCGACCTAGTCTTGTTTTTATTGTTTTTATTTTGGGGCTGGTTATTGAGGCGGTAGCAGCTGTGGTCGAGAGTAGGTTTGAAGACCACTACTATACAAACTTCCTACAGACCAACTCTGACGGTGAAACGGGTTTGAGGATAGTCCATCAGAATACAGCCGCTGTTCTCGGGTATCCCGTCAATTTTGTTCAATCGGTCCTAAAAAACTAAGGGGTATTTTGACGCAGCTGAGTCCCGATCCTCAGCCAAATTCATTGAAAAAAAAAAGTCCCAATCGGTTGCGCATGTCCTTCAAGCGCAGAGAACGATGCTCGGATTTGTAGATTGTTCCATGGAAGATGAAACAGTGTGATAGGCAGTTATATCCAGTATATCCAGACGCAATGATAGACCAGGTAGAGCCCTCGCTGTTGGAGGGGGGGGTTTAAGGCCCCGTGGACAACGGACTTGGCTGTATTGAATGCCAAGCAACTGTTAGTACTGTTCGGCACGTCTTCTATTCAATTAGATAGCTTTTGTCAGATCTTGATGCTAATGGCTTATTATGCAGGCCAAATTACCAATTACATGGACGACTGCAAATGCAGGTACAGTTTTGCGAGCACCTACGGGCAGACGATCGTGATAAGACGCGTCGGGTCCTTGAGATTCCAGCTGTCGCAAGTGATAAGGCACTCGACTGTGTCCGGTACATACCTGGAAGCTCAAGCCAGAACAGCTTGCTTGCTATATGGACACTTACAGGTGTACATATATGGTTTTCTCAGTACTTATGAGGGAACCATCTCCTGAAATGAGACTTGCAGAACGGTTCCCTTCTAGAGCAATCTGAACCGCACGGGGTAAAACAAGGCGAGCAGTCTACAGCAATTGTGATCATAACCCAGCTGGAACTCAGTCTCATTCATACTGTGACTTATAGCACAATTCTCATCTCTTTTACCTGCCTCTGCTTTTCTTCTTCTAGTTGTCAATCCAACTAATGCGCACCAATGGCACCCAGAACAGACAAGAAAGCTACCCTGCTGGTGAAGGCAAAAGCCTAGTGCAGCAGAGTTATAGAGAAAGAGCTTGAAAAAGACACTGTGCACACATCCAAGGTAATGAAATCCAGCCCAAAGATAACTGAAGGACAGTATCTTGTCCTCTATCCCGCATAAAAAAAAGCCTGTCATCTGCGCATGGGCTTGAAGGAGTTCCAGCAAGCCTGCCACTTGCCAACACACTCTAGCGTTGAGTGCATCTACCAGACCATGAAGATTTAATAAATTCCATACAGAATGTCATCTCTTCTCAGGGCAGATGCCCAGAAATTGTTCGACTCGTGTCAACTCTCCATAAATACAGATGTATACAATTCCCCGTTTCCTTCTTTCCATTTAGTTGTATTAACTAATTTACCTAGGATGACTACGAAATAGTTATATTTACGTTCTAATCAATTTTGTGTGTTGGGAAAACATCAGGATGATGATCCTGGTCGGCTGTCCGAGAAACTGCTACGCCGATACTTCTGCCAGGCGGTTCTGACGAACATGAGGGGTCTTCCGGAGAACCTATCTTCGAGAATGATTTTTTTTTCACCTGGTCCGGACATGGTTGGAGATATCTTGCGGTAACCCAGAGCGACTTCTGAAACGAAAAGAACACCTTAAGCGATAACTCTACCTGCCACTCACATTTTTTTTACTGACTTAAAGGATATGACAGCATGACGGGTTAGTCCTACATCAACCCTGAATTGATTCGATGACAAGGAGGTAGGCAATGGATATTGTCATCAAGTTTGATCCATGTCTTTCTTCTCCTTTTTCTCCAATGGATTAAAAGCCAGTAGTGATCTTCATTTCAGTCCTCAGCCAAGAAAGAAAAAAAAGAAGAAAAAAACCAAAGATCATCAATCGTCCGTTCTATACAGCTGAAAAAGAACCTATCAGCCTACTGTATTCTAAACATCCGCATCAGTGTCCCCTGAATCGAGGCAATGGCGGCGTGTAAGTACCATGCGTACGAGTACAACTATACTCTGTCGATGATGGATTATTAGCATGCCTCTTTAATTACCTAAATAAATGGAAGCTAAGAAAGAGATGATAATAGGAGACGCACTCAAGCTGGGCCTGTGGCCTAACAGGCTATTTTCGAAAAAAAAGACTATTCTCTCGTGACAGCCTCATATACATACCTAGATCCACATCCATCAACAGAGGAGGGAGTAAGTTTCCCATGCAGGGTTGATCTTCACTATCAAGTATATAGATAGATAAACAGGTAACTCTACTGCTCATAGATATAGATATAGACGGCTGCTTACATGTGGCCGTAGTGTCCTCGCCCCAGGGGCTCACACCGCAGTGGAGTGGCTTTCAGATCTCTGCTGCGTCGACAATGGTCTCTGATCTAAATTTGTGGAAGAAGAAGAAAAAAGAAAAAAAAAGGAAATCAGTCACATTTTGTGTTTTCTTATATACGCGTCCTTATCCCTGTAGAGGCCATCCTAAGTACCTAGACACGCACAAACCATGTTAATATTAATACCGCTTAGCAAAAACATACCTGATTAATAATGAGACAGGCTCGTGGAGTCATGGTAGTGTTGCCGCCCTCAACTTGACTCTCTCCACTGCTGCCCTGCCCCCACAGCTGCTCGGTTCTTGGGCAGAACGTGCCAAGAGGGTGATGAGAAGGATATGCGCCGGAAATGGAAATCGTCCTATAATAGTGACGTCGAGTATTGATATAGTGCCCAAGCGCTACTTGCATTTATTGCAACCTTCCCCATTAGTCACAGTTATCCAAGTCAACTGCTACTATTTTTTGTAGGCCCTCCCAGTCATCACTAGTAGCAGAATAAAGATTCCGCTCGTTTAAGAAAACAAGATAAGGTCCAAGAACTATCCATAGTAAATTCCGCGCCAACGTATATACAGTACATTCGTACACCGTTCCATGACATCCATCCAGATCAGATACATACCTCATCCATGTCTATCCGATAGACGGCCCCATCCAATCAATCAATCAATCATACCCAATGCATCGCCATCCAGAACGGTTCCCGCCGTGTTAACAATGACCCTTAGTAATAGCAATATATCGAACAAAAAAAAGCGAGGAGAATAACTTCAAGTTATCTTTGTTAACAAGGACATGCTGCAATCAATGGCAATGTCGACTGCAGATGCCCCAGAGTGGGATAGAGTCGAAAAACATATTGATATGACCAAAGATCGAGCAGTGAGAGATAAAGAAGTGTTGATTATGGCTTCTTCACGACACCTCGTGAGCCTCTAGTTCTTTGCTGGCAACAAGAGCAATGAGGGCGGCACCGACACCACTGCCATCCTTGGCGATGCCGATGCGGATCTTGTTCTCGGCAGCGGCGCCAATCTCGGGAATTTCCTTGAGCGCCTCGCGGATGTATTCGATGAAGTTGGGGTAGTACTCGACGAGACTGCCGTCGACGCCGATGTCGATGATCTCGTCAGTCTCGATTCTCCCGGTGGAGATGAGGATACCGCCCAGGGGAACCGCGCTCAGTCGGGCAGCACGCTTGCCAATCGCGTGCACAAGCTCCTTCACAGCCCGGCAGTCGTCGATACTTACTCCGTCTATGCTGAGCTCCTTCTTCAGGGCATCATAGGTGGCCCGCAGATCGGGTGTGGTGTCGGCTTCTATCAGACTCAAAAGGCTGGTGTCGACGCCCCACTTCTTGTAAAGAGCGGAGTCCGCGGCGATAGAAGCCGATGGGCTGCCATCGGGGGCCTTGAAGAGATTCGCGGTTGGGTTTTCGTGCATGAAAAACAGGACGCGGCGCAGGATCTCGCCGAGAAACATGCCCGACACTCGTTTCTCGAACATCTGGTACCCAGGATTGACGCTCTCCTCGTCGAGCGCTCTGTCAAACACCGTATTTGGCAGTACACTTAGCTGGTTGTCAAAGCTACCCCATTCGGTGTTGATCACCATCTCGCCGGTCCGGGACTCAAATTTTGCACTTCCGTCGAGATGTCGCAACTTGTGGATCTGGCCGATCTTCTCAACGTAGGCGCCGTTCGTTCCGGTGCCAAAAATTGCACCCACCAAGGTTGCAGTCTTCCCAGGCGACGAGTATGAGCGGGCCATGAGAGTACCTACGGTGTCGTTGACCAGGGCGGCAACCCGCACGGGGAGGCCCAATTCATCGATAGCATCTTGCAACATTGCACATACGTCCCGCCCCACGGCGTCGGGAACGTTGAAGCCCTTTGTCCAGCGGATCAGGGTGCCCTTGTTGATTCCGACCTGGTTGACAGGGAAGCTGAAGGTGAAGCCCAAGTCGAATATCTCCTCTTCCTCATAACCGTCTTTGGTCTTGCCGATCTGGCGCTTGTGCAAATGTGCTTTGAAGTGCTCGCCATGGTGGACCTGAAGGAACGACTCGATCTGCTTCGCCAGGAACATGAAGAGCTCCTTGGCCGAGCTTGACATCATCAGATTACGAGGTATGGGTACTTTGGACTGCGTAAGGGAGAAGGTGGTATCTCCATGGAGCTCAACAGAGCAAACTCGGAAATTGGTGCCGCCCAGGTCAACAGCCAAGTACAGACCCTGCCCCTGGGGTCAGTACAATGTTCCCTGCGTCATTGGAAAGAAGAAACCGTGCAATTGATGCACGGCGCGACCGGAAAGGGCACATACCTTCTCTGTCCCATTTGGGACACCTGTGACATAGGTCGGAATCTGACTGAGAGTCGCACCATCCCTGCTCAGGCCCTCCTGCATCTGGTTGATGAACGCCTTGACCCCGCGCTGGACTTCCGTGGCGGGGTAGTCGAACTGGCGCGCAATGCGCGCGGCCTCGAGCAGGACGGGGGAAGTGGTTGCGGACGACATCTTGCGAGGGCCAGAGACAAGAAGGAAATCAGGATAGGGAGCCGGCTGAGGGTTTTGGCACCAGCGCGGCGAGGGATGATTATAAGGACGCTGCGCGGTGGGGTGATAATAATTGTGGTGGGCGTCGTCCGCAACGGGTATGATATCAGTGGGCGAACCGCCGGAGCGAAAGGGAAGCCCGGCTTCACCGAGCGAGGGGCTGCGGCGTGCCACGAGGATGTGGACCAGCCCAAGCAGCAATGCAACGATCAGCAGCAGCGATGCCAGAGACGGCTTGCCGGGCCACGGGTCCGCCTTCTGTGCTTGCGCGAACCGAGCCCGCAGCGAGGCCGGCAGAGACAGCAGCCCAGAGGACCGTGGATGCGGTCTTTTCGCTGTCGCAGCCATCTGGCGACTCCGTCACGGCATACCTGGCTCCTGGGGATGGAGCGGAGAGTATCTCCGCAATCGAGCGGCTCCAGGGTTGCACGCTCACGCTGGTCCTTGTCCCTGGAGGTTAGCGTCGGTGACTTGCAAGGCTAGGAGGTTGGAGAGACACGGGGGGTAGCGCCAGCCACGAATCTGGGCAAGCATGGAGGTGGAGGCGTAAGACAGAGGTGGATGATGATGATGATGTATGAAGGGCCAAGGGGACGGTACAGCACGGTTCTCCGGTGAGGACAAGAGGAAAAGACAGCCAACGACACTAATCTCGGGGATTTAGCGGAAAACCAACGACACGGCTGTCAGGGACTGGGGACGAGCATCCATACCTACCTGGCACCTAAGAGAAATAGACTCGCCAGTTGGAGTCGTTGGCAGCTGTCAAGGGTGCTCCAGCAGCCAATGGGTAGAATCGACCAACCGATCTCAGAGATCTATTCCGTCGACCGTCAGCGGATACCAGATCTCGAGAAGCGGGCGATTGAAGAGATAGATCGAGGTTGAAGTCCGGGGGGGACAACAGCGTCCAAGAAGATGAAAAAGGCGGGGAAGACCAGCCACGCTGGACAAGCGGCCTTGGAAGGCTGCGATGTCGAATGTTATCACAACTCGCTTGACCAATTCCAGGTTAAGTCTTTATGAAGTTCGGACAGCCCTGGGGACGCTAAGGAACGCCGGCGTGCCTTGACATCCGGCTGTATACAGTGGTGCGCGATAATTCCTAATCCCGATTCTAGATACCCCAGGAATCATCCAGGCTTCGAGAGCATTGTACCGCGTAGAATTTCAGCACGATGAGTTCCAACAGATTTTCCAACAATCATATGTTTGGGGCCTATTTGTACAGAACATACTCTCGACACACACACGCCGCATTTCCATTGTGGGAAAAGGGTGCCGCTATATCCGTGAAATTGTCCACGGTCTCGTATCATAACAGCTGAAGGACAATTCCTAGATGCACTTCAGCAGGATTTGTAGGCAATCATTTCGGTGCAATTCAGCAAACAATTTCACCATAAAGACTCAGTCAACGCCAAGCTGGACAGGATAGACAGGATGGATGTACCCGCACAAAGGCATGTGGTGTGACAAACAGTCCATTCAACTCAATCTAGTGTCAGTAAAAAAAGTTAGGCGATAAAGCTGTATGCACACAAAGACAATTGGATCGGATTTCAGTTCTGCATTCCGCCTGCACATAAGATTCCCTCTTAAGAGCTTTAGCCAGGCTGACTGGCCTAGAGTTCCGTCAGAAGTCGACTTCCTTGCACCTCAGCCGGCTCCTGCATCCCACCACATGCCTATATCCACTCTGGTCGACATATGCTATTCATTACGCTGAGATTCTATGACGGGCTAGATTATTAGAGGATGACTAACAAGCGTGGCTCTCACATTTTATGTTGGCTACAAAGATATGATTTTCCAGTTGTAGTGCACGGAGCTCCAAGTTTTATGAAGTATCTTTAGAAGGAGAAATCAGCTCTTGGATTAGAGGCAATACCTGGACGGACTCTCTCTTCAGCCTCCTGGAGTCGAAGAATTTGACGTTACTACAGGATCTTCCGAGCCCGGTCTTGAAAAAAAAAGGACCAAATGGTGACAGTAAGCGACTCTTCTGCCAGCTACCTGTGGAGAGCTTGTATAGGCGACCTGGTTGAGCATGTGGAATCTCCTTTTCTCCTTGAACATTGCACAAATTGAACAATGGAATCCAATGAATTATGGGATCAATGAGCTCTCAACTGTGAACACCAAAATAACAAATAATGGTATCAATTTCAATATGAGCATAAGAGCAATGTCCTTGGTAAACAAGGAAGGTCAGTACCTAGGTACTCACTCTCACAAAGATGGGATCAAGTTCTGGGTATTTCACATCTCGAGCAATTTTCCAGCTATCAATGAAATCAACCAAAATATGACTTCGTGTTGAATGAACACAAACAATCCAATTAACATGCGACAGAAGTATACGATCGAATGTTTCCAGACATGAAAAGAGATCGATCGGGATCCCATATCCACCAAAAAGCATAGCTGACTAAGAAACCCACCCCACGTGACCACGACCGCGACGACCCGGAACGGAAAGCCAACCTCTTCGCCGGGCGGAGCTCGGAAGTTCGTTGCAGGAAGCGAAGGACTTGGTCCAGGAACGACGAACGCCCAACTCCCCTTCCCACGGCGACACTGCCACTGACCAGTCGGTCGAATCCTGAGAGAGAAATAAGAGAAAGAAAAAGAGAAGGGAAGGAAGAGACAAAAAAACCATAATCCACAATGGGCGCTGGCAGCTCGAAGCAGCAGCAGTCTACGGGCTCGAAACATGTTTTCGCTAGGTAAGTTGCAGGCGCGCGGCGGATATGGAGAGACAGGGGGAAAGAGAAGGGCAGAATACAGAGATTTGCATATGGATGGATGGTCAGGTGGCGTGATTGGAGGTCAATGGGTTAAGACGGTCATTCGGATTACCGCGAATTCAATCGAGACCTCGGATGTGATGTCCTGGAGGAGATTCATATATACATGTTTTACAAGTTCTAGCGCTGGAATTCTGAAAGCTGACTCTGTTGCTATTCTGTAGTGAGACGCCGGTGCAGTTCTCCTCGAATCTGGTAGAGGCATTGCAGTCCTCCGCAGAGGTATGATTCCATCAAATCACGCAGAGAGAGATAGAGAGAGAGCCAGAACCAAACATTGACGAATAACGACAAAACAGACCGACTCCAGCCGTGCCAAAGCCCTCGAACTGCAGATCCAAGCCCGCGTGGCCCAAGAACTCGAGCGCCTCCGCGAACGCGAGAAGCAGACCCTCGAAGAGATCGAGAAGCGCCTGGCCGAGGGCACCCTCGGGGGCGCTCCGTCTACCACCACTACCAACCGCACATACACCCCCGACGAACTGAACCTCGACACGCCCCTCGTCCCCTTCGCGGGTCGGGACACCACCACCTTCCCCGCCCCCGGCGCCGCTGGTGCCCCTCAGCAGCCCCAGGTCGAGATCGACCGCGACGCCTCCCGCGAGTCGGTGCTCAAGGAGATCGAGTCGCTCCGGAGCAAGCTCGAGTCGCGCAAGCGGCTGGCGGCGCTGGACGACAACGTGGAGCGCGCCAAGGCCGACGTGGTCAGCTGTCTGCGGCTGAACGACCGGCGGCCGCTGGACTGCTGGAAGGAGGTGGAGGGGTTCAAGCGCGAGGTGGCGAGGCTGGAGGAGGCGTTCGTCGAGAGGGTTGTTGGTTAAGTTACCTCCTACCTATCACTGGGGCAGAATGTCCCTCTCTCTACCATCTAGCTTCTTAGGCAGGTAGGTACCTACGTAGACCTGCCTACCTGCTACTTGTAAGTGACCGTCGACGGGCACGGGTCAAGGGAAGAAGCAAAAGAAGAGAAAAAGAAAAGACCCGAACAATTCCGTTTCGATCTGATTAGAACCATGTATTTAGATATAGAACTTCACGCTTGGTCTCATTGCAAAAGCCCTGTCATGTTTATCTATCCCATTGCAAGACAAAAAAGAGTATGAAAGACTCAGGACGTGATGTGTTGTGTATGTGTGTAATAAAATAGACAAAAATGTTATTGCATCTATCATTTTACTATTTTTTCCCTTTTCTTTTCTCCTACCCAAGTCCAGAAAACCAAAGGCAAACATGTACATACATTTACATGCAGCATACATAGTCAAAAAGGCAGTCATAAACAACGGGTATCTATCTATCTATCATTCATCACATCTCATTTCTCAACTAACTTCTTCCTCTTTTTTTTCCTTTCAATTTTTATCCACTGGACATATACCTAGTTCCCTAGGTAGGTATTCATTCAAACAAGTTCCCAAAACCCCAACCTCCCCACTCTCTCCCCCGCAGATCTCACAATACACATCTTCTTTTCCTTCTCTTTTCCTTTCCCTTTCCCCTTATCGCTCTTTGCGCTGGTTGCACCAGTAGCAGGAAGATCGACAACCTTCGACACCAGAATGGATCCGATCCCCGTGCCTCTACCCTCGGAGAGGTTATAGCTACCCGTCGTAACGAAGCCGATGAGGTCTTCTTCCGGCGGGAGGGGGATGTGTGGGCCTTTTCCGTCTGCGTCGATACCCATACCATCCGTGGATTGGGTCTGGGACTGGGTCGAGGAGAGGAGGGAGGCGGCGAGACGTTCGCGGGATTCCTGCGGGTCTTCTTCGTGCTGGGGTTGTTTCTGTTGTCTCTGTGCCTGGGTAAGACCTTTACTAGTGCTCGGTTGTGATGCCAAAGAGAGCCACCTCTGGCGCAGTTCGTCGTTGGTCGTCGGGAGACGGTAGATCCGAGCATGAGGGGTCGGAGTGCCACGGTTGAAGAGGGATATCTTGACAGTCGCGAGGGCAGGTTTGTCGATCTGGGCCTGTAACTCCGCCGGGAGAGGGCCAGATGGGTGGTTGATGATCGAGGCGGCGACGTCCGCACGCAGTTGGTGGACGTCAAGCGGTGGGATTGTTTCTTCTGGCTTCTTCTCCTCTTCATCTTCAGGCTCATCCTTGTTAGCAGAATCAGAAGCGATCTTATCCTCATCTGCCTTTTTCTCCGGCTGCGGCCCCTGCACAAGTCTCTCCCAATCGCACGCCCAGCCGCGCCCGATCTCGCCCTTCTGTCCATCTCCCAAATCGACGCTGTCAAACTCGACCCTCTTCCCTTTTGGCCTTCTTTCCCACTCCTTCTTCGCCTCTTCCCTCTCACGTAGACCCCATTCCCAGCCTGCTCGGGTGCCGGGGAAGTCGCCCGGAAACCAGGGCTCTCCGACTTCGAAGGCAAGCTGCTGCAGCTCCTTCAAGCCTCCAAATCTAGGGTTGCTGCCGCTTGACAGCGGGTAGTACATGATGGAATACCACACTGGAGGAACGCATTTCCACGGTAGAAGAATCGTCCAGGTGCCTTGGGAGTTGTTGCTGTTGTTGTTCTTTGACTGGTTCTTTGGTCTCGATGCCAGAATGATGATAGGGATATGCGGATCCGTGGGTTGGGGCGCTGGATGGACTCCTGGACCAGCCAGGGTCCGTCGTCGATTGATCGCCTTCTGGCTGGGGAGACGACGGACGGCATCCAAGCGCGCAGGTCGATCGAAAAGTGATGGCGGTGTTTGTGTGCGGTCAGGGGGCCAGGACGACAGCAAGATGGCGAGATCGTTCATGCTCGACTCGGAAGATGGTGGCTTCACCGTCTGCATCGGGAAGTGCAGGCGAGGATCTGATATGGAGAAGGCAAGGAGAGCGTTCTGAGGGAGCGAGGACGGATTCGTCACTCCCAACAGGGATGACCACGTAGCTTCTGGACTGTCTTTCGATATCTCTTTTCCATCATCTGCCAACGGCCTCAAAGCAGCAACCAGCACCTCAGTCGATCCCGGACCGGTGATATCGATGCTGCCAATCTCGAAACGCAGGTCTTCCACCATGACAGGGGGGTTCTGCCTCTTGGACACCTCCAGCAGCTCATTCCACACTTGCAGAAACGCGGATGGATGAACCCGGATAAATAACTTCTCCCTTGGCTTCTTTTTCTTCGTTTTCTTCCGCTCGTCAGCATCCGCATCGACCATCTCGACATCCCCATCCTCGGCCTTCAGCTTAGCACACCAGATGAGCGTCACAGGAGCAATCGGCCTCATAATGCCCTCCCGCTCAAACAACCAAGTCTGCAGGCTCCTCGTCCCCTCTCTCCACTTCCTCCCCTTCGCTCCCCAAGCGTCCTCTCCACGAACCCCCATCTCCCGCAACACCTGTTCCACACTATTCCGCTCCGTCGACTCCAACTGTATAGTAGACATGTAACTCACATCCCACGCCACGGCGCCCCTCGCCCCTGCCGACCGGTGCGTAGGCCTGTAACTCTTCTCCGTCGGAGTCAAGGGCACCGCAAACCTCCACAGCGGATCCTTCGACGTCGCCATGTGCGCGCGCTTCGCGTGGAACATATGCGTCGGCAACCACGTTTTGGCCTGCTGGCGCTTCTTGAACTTGGCCTCCGGCGGCGGAGGGTGGGAGAGCTTGTTCTTCTTGATCTTGGGGACGCGGGGCGCGATGTCGTAGGCGTGGCCGCCGGCCTCCTCGAGGAGCTTGCGGCTCTCCTTGTCCTTCTTTGCCTTCGAGGCAGCGCGCTTGGCTTTTGTCTTCGCGTTCAGGTTCTGGAGACGTCTGGCGGTCTCGAGACGGAGACGGAGTTGCTCTGAGGGTTTTCGTCGGCGGGCGGTTACGGTGGGAGTGTTGTCTTCGATCATCTGGGGGTTGTCGGTCAATATCCAAGCCAGCAAAACTTCCTGAAGTACAATGGATTGAACATGATATAGGACATAAAATAGAACAATCATACCTCCCTCCTCGCCCTCGCCCTCAACCTCCTCGGCACCCTCTTCACATTATGACTAGCAGTCCTCCGCCTCAGCGACCTTGGCACCTTCTGAAACGCACGACTCGTCAGCGCAGCCTTGGATTTCTGCATCCCCGCCTCGAGGGCGCGGATCTCAAACTCGCGCGCCCCGACATAGGCAGCGACATCGAGCTCACCCGTCGCGGAGAGAGCGGCGTCGGCGGACTGGACGGCAATGGCGCGGGCATCATGCGTCTTGGCGCGTTTGCGGGCAGCCGCAGAATTCTGGGCGCCTGGAGGACAGGGGAAGCCGTTTTTGCGTTTCGTTGGCGGATTGAGGGCCATTGCAGCCAGTAAAGGTTGTTGAGAAAGGGTGGTTTATTGGTGTTGCGTTGAAGTCTAGACGCTCCGCAGAAATTCTGTATGTAGAGCTTTAACGGGCTTGGCGCGTCATGGGTGCGGAGGGAGCTTGATCGGGGATTGCAACGCCGGACAGCCACATCATGCGCGAAAAGTGGCGGCACCAATAGAATCGAGCTACAGCACTACATCTTTTGTCGACCAATTCAACGTCACTTACAGGTAATCTACGCTGTCGCTACATCTTTTACTAAAGGAGACTTCGACACGAGTTGCCACCTTGAGTTGAAAGGGTATTTCTATTTGTATCTAGTCTATGTCATATTATTCTTGTCTACCGAGAAAATCATTACCCCGGCCAATCCTTTCTATCCCATTCTAGAGGTCTAACGGTGCATCCGACGTTTACTGAGACAGAACCTTGAGGATGGTGTCGGCGTCGGAGACCTCAAGGACGTTCTTCTCACGCTCACGCTGGGCGTAGATGACCTTGCCGTGGTCGATGACGATGGCGTAGCGACCAGTGCGGCCCTCAGCGTCGGTCCAGCCGATGCTCTCAGAGAACTTGGCGTTGGGGTCAGAGAGGAAGAGCTGCAGCAATGTCAGTCACACATGCACTTTGCATCGGGAGCAGGGCGAGAGGAAGCACATACGATGTCGTCACCAGTGACCTTGTTGGCCTTGCCCCAGGCGCTCATGACATAGGCATCGTTGTAGGCAAGGACGGCAACGACGTCGACACCCTTGGCACGGAGCTCAGGGAGCTTCTCGATGTAGCCGGGGACGTGTCTGGCAGAGCAGACGGGAGTGAAGGCACCTGCAGGAGTAACCGGTCAGACTGATTCACTGGGCGCAGAGGATGGATGGCAGGCAGGTGGACGTACCAGGAAGGGCGAAGAGGACGACCTTCTTGTCGGCCCACTCCTTGGAGGCGTGGTAGTTGATGGGGATACCACAGGCAGTGATGTCGCCCTTCTCCTCAGTCCAGGGGATGTAGCTGTGATGGAAAGGCCGTCAGCGTCGTGTCCCGAGAGACCAGTATCATATGGATCGACGGTAGGGAGGATCGGGGAGGGAGAGACGCATGGAACGGGATACTTACGAGAAGACAACGTCGCTGGGGAACTGGTCACCGGGCTTGAGAGGAGCCATCTTGATCAGGAAGTTCAGAGGGTTGCGGGAAGGGGAGGTTGGAGATGGAGGAGAGGATGGAGTGGTGATGGACAGATAGATGGATCTACTCAGGAAAAAGGGAGAAGAACACGGAGGGACGCGGGGCCCGTGGAGGTTAATATAGGCAGGAGGGGTAGCTTCTTGATACCACAGAACGCCGGACCGGACCGTGGAGACGCGATGAGGTGACCGAAGCAGAAGGGAAGCCGAAAGGATTCTACGTGGAAAGTGCTTGGCTTCAATTGGGCGTGTCGCCGCCTGCCTGTGAGCCCGTCGCCCGCCGGTACCTGGCGCCCTGCTGTATTATCAAGAAGACCGCCCGAGACTGAGATGCCCCGCCAGCCTCCCCACCGCCGCTGGTTCACACCCGCCAACGGACCATGATCGGCTGCTGGTCTGACGCCGCTGCGAGTTATCTAGACCGCCTGGGTTGACAAATCCAGCAGAAGACGAAAGTGCTCTGAAGGTACTTACGTCGCTCTACCCGAGATAGGTATGTGGCTACTGTGCTGGACGACCACGAACTGTATACCTGCCGGACGGCCACGAGTCCTCGACTTCCCTCTGGTGGGTACCTACATCGTCATCGGTTCCTGCTTGTCGTGAAGACAGAGAGCCGTTCCGCGCAGGCTGAGCAGATTTTTTCCTTCAGGACGTTTTCCTATCAAGCCTATCTGCTAAATTTGTGTATGGACAGGGATCGATGGCGAGGGAGCGAGACCGCCATGCAGCCGTGGTCCAACTCTCCTGCCAGCGGCGAATCACACGTTATCTGATCCCTGCCGTGGACGTTTCCCTGCGCCTTCTCCCCCGAACGTCACGTCATACCACGTGACTGGTCCATGCCCACGCCCCTCGTCCCTCTCGTCACCGCCCGTCGTTTCGGCGCCTGGTCCGATCGCCGACCGGTCGATTGACTCGGCAGATGTGCTGGCGATGTGCTGTAGGTAGGCAAGTACACGACGTGTGGACTGTGACAGCGTGGTTGTCCGTATAGGTATTCTCTCTGCTTCCGTTGGCGTAGGTGCGGGGTTCAACAGAAGGGCCAAAAATCATTGTACATGTATATCCTTCTATTGAATGGCTGTTCCCCACAAGCCCACTGTTCTGCTCGCTCATCGACGAACGGGAAAACTAAAAGTGTTCACAAGCTGCAATCTATTGAAGATTCCTCTCCACCAGGCACTTCCTTGCTCGAGTTCTCGTCCGACACAAAGCCCACGGTCTGACGATCATCGAGGGGCAGCGTCGACCACCCCGCCTGGAGATGCCTTACATAATAGACTAAGAGACAACATAGTTAACTAGCAACCAGCTATGGCTTTCCGTACCGTCTGAACACTGAAGAGATGTGCAGGGCAAGGTACGTACATGTGTTTGTCACAGTCTGCGCCGCTGACGATTTGTGGTGTGTCTGATCGATCAGATAACAAGTTCTGTCTGAAGACAAATGGCACCCAATCAGACAGTACTGCCCCTCCTGGGCATACCGTATTCGGTTAATCGGTGTACCCTCCATTATATAATGCATGGACCTGCACCTAACCCAGAAGAAAACAGGGTGCTACAACATATGAGAGGCTGTCAGGATCTCATTCGGAGTGGCTGCACGCCTAGACCGCTTCTCCTGCATGGCTGTCATCTGTCATGGTCCGGCCAGTCGGAGCCAGAACATGTGAAAGGGCCACGGGGGGGTTGATATTTCACATCGAATTGTCCTGAAACTTTGGCCTGTTTTGTCTCTGAAATAGAGATACCGGATACCGGTTTAAAAATATATACAAACACGGCCAGATCACCGAATACAAAGAAATATATAAGAGCCACGTAAATTCGACAAGACATAACCGATGCCAAGGACAACCACTTCAGTCAAGTAGGTATCTTTATTTCTGTACTACTACCTCTGCTTCCACCCCTCACAAAGGACTATGCCAATCCCAGCACATGTACGGATCACGTGGCTAAAACTACTCAGCCATGGCGAAGAGAGCCGGTAGATAGAAATCCCTGCACTTGATGGCGGTGCATTTTAGGGATATAATTCCCCTCAAGCTCTTAAGTTTCGAAACTACCTGATTTCTTCATTTCTCATTAGATCTAAAATAACCATTAAAAGAAAACCTGACCTTCCAGTGGTTCCTATGTATACTACCCAGGGACTAGAATCGCCAGTTCGACCCCGGACCCGCAGCCTCGACCAAAGACTCCAGGCCCTGACGATCCACCCAGTCGAGATCGATGGATGATCCGATATGCCGCACGGATCACGCCCTGTGGGAGGAGCTAACATACATACTAATGTTAAGGTTGGTGTATGTAGAATGAATAAGAGCTAAAATCAAACAGACCAACGAGGATACATGTTCAAGGCCGTCCAGTCCAAAAGCGTGGCGTCGGTGAAGATTGGTATGACGTATGGACGGGGCGCAGATCGGATGTCGGAGGAGACCAAACCCCGCGGGGATCATGAGATGGATTAGGTCCTCACATAAGCACAGGGAGAGATGCATATTATAGATTGATGGGATGAACATCCTTGAGCTTTACCTCTAGCCAGATACCCATTGATAAACCGATGGTTTTTTTTTCTGCACTGCAGGAGGTGCACTGGACTTGGAAAACTCCTTGCTCTGAGCGCATACTGACATATACGATTGTTCGTTACGTTGTCTGTCCGCAACGCCTACATATCCACTCCTCTGATATATTATCGTCAAAGACAGAGCATCACAAATATCTATCTAACCCACTTCCCTAGACTCAATTGAACGAGCATTTCCTCATCCACGAACGCTGCATCCTAATTGAGCAATAATAATGGCGGACGTCAAGCCCCCGTTCACGGAGGTCTCTGCGAAGAAGAAGGTCAAGGCCGCGCAGGACCTGTGGAACACACGGTAATATGCTCCAGACCCTCCTTTCCTCCAAGTTTCTATTACTATGGTTTTCAGAATCCGTTGGGGATCGCAAGAATGCGCGATTAAAGGACCAATTTTTGAGATTCCATCCCCATCCCGTCCCGTCGGAGCTTTACCCCTTGCTTGAATTGATTATTTGCCCCCATCATCCCTTTCTACACTACACCATCACACCCCCACCTACCCGACAACCCTGTCTTTTAAATTCAATAGTGTATACATCACATACCACCATGAGAAACAGACCCATCCCAGATGAAATACCACAAATATCCTTCAGGCAAAAGCTAACAGGTAACTAACTGTACTCCACATACACACACACAGCGACCCCTCCCGCGTCGCCCAATCCTACACCCCGACCAGCGTCTGGCGCAACCGCGACTCCTTCTTCACCGGCACCGACGCCATCATCGCCTTCCTGACCGCGAAATGGCAGCGCGAGCAGAACTACCGGCTCCGCAAGGAGCTGTTCGCATACATGGACGACCGGATCGCGGTCCAATTTTGGTACGAGTACCAGGATGCCGCAGACGGGATGCGATGGAAGCGGTGCTATGGGCTCGAGGACTGGACGTTCGATCGCGTGTCCGGGAAGATGTTGAAGAGGATGATGAGCGGGAATGATATGTTGATTGGGCCGGATGGGAATGGGGCGGGGAGGTGGTTCGTAGATGGGGTGGACGTGGATGAGGTGCGGATTGGGGAGGAGCATGGGGATGTGGCGCCGGAGATATGAATTATTTGTTTTTTTTTCTGTTCTCTTTACCCCTTGTTTGAATATTTATTTGAATATTCCCCTGGATTGAATACAACCTGTCGGATAACAATGAAAACAAAACAAAACGGGGCGGTTTAGGCCGAGTTTAGTCACGATAGGCAGACTTCAAAGCAAGAGGAATCAATACCAAGGACATCCAAGTCGAACTTTTGTAGGAGACGGCTTTCTTTCTGGCTTCAGCATGGAAGAAATCATATTGTTATAGATGCCCTCTGAAATTGCAGTTCGGTTTCAAGGGAACGACTCGGGCTGTATCTGATCAGAAGAAAGACGCTATGCTGTATATATATATATATATATATATATATTCCACCACATACCTAGTAAACACTGATGGCATTATCACCTGCCATCCAGAAAAGCATTCTACGAATATCGAATCCCAGTGCGCAGACCTGCCGCTAGAGTATATATATATTCTAGTTTGCTTGCACATAGGTTCGAGTCTTTCAACAAGTCCCTCGACTGTCAGCTCCGATCCTCAGCCTCTTTTCCAGGCGCGTAGTATATGTTGGTAAACAGGGTCTGATTGGCCACAATATGGTACTCGAGCAGTGCCTCGATATATTTCTCACCATGACCGCTGAACAGGAGTGCATTGGCCGCGAAACCAAGATTTGCGAATTCCGAGTCTGTTGGCGCAAACAGCGTCCCTCCTGAACTAAGGATGCCATCGCTCGCGTTGGTAACACCCGTCTTGTTGAGTCCTAGGTTGAACGTGCTTATTCCAAGGGAGAGATAGTCGAGTGTATCAGAGGCTGGAGAAGGGGCAGAGAGCATGTCGTCGACGACATGTATGATACCGTTTGTAGCATGCTAGGTACCTTTCAATTAGTAAATGAAGGTAAAAGGTTTCAGGCTTTCTCGCAAAACTTACTATGTTGGAATTGGTAATGTGAGCAACAAAGTTCAGTGTGACATCCCAACTTGGAAGCTGATCCTCTGAGGATATTCCCCGGAGCCACCTTGCGGGAGGAACGTCGGAAGGGTCTCGTGAAGAAGAGCTTACCACAGGGATCCACCCCCGGCGAGATATGGTGCCAGACCCATTGTCGGATCTGCTCCATCGGGGGCTCCTCTGGAAGGGCCTTCTCGAAGGCTTTATTGGTGGGGACGAAAAGAGTGCAATTCGCTTCAGTACTGTTGAGGAAGCTGACGACCTCATCGAATCCCGAGATGATCATCGCAAAGATAGCGGTATTATTTCTGCTGGAGATCCGTTGGTAGACGGTCCCGTTTGACTTATTATCCGCAGTCGTGGGCTTCGGTCCCCTGTGGTGAGGTTTGTCGGATTTATAGTCCAGGTCGTCTGAGACCTTTCTTCGTATAACGCCTCTCCACTGTGCGTCCGTTCCCGGAACTCTTGGTTGACGAGATTATATTTATGGACCCCTTTGGCAAGCTTCGACGCATACGGGACAGGATTGGAGGGGCTCAAGACCGTGGCCTCGGCGGACAAACTCTCCTGTGCCGTCTGCGACGAGTCCCCATTGCTTGCTGATAACGCAGAAAGGATCTGTCCGTCAGGTACCACGAAAGCAGCAGTAGTGGAAGCAGGCAGAGAGCAGGAGCGTGAACTTCATGATGGCTGTACAGCGCTACACTGCAATAAAACTGTAGATTGAGTGCCCCTCCTTATGGATAGGTTGACTAGCGGTGGCAGCTCGCGGTAGGGGAGAATCAAGTGTCAGGTCGATTAAATGCTATAGAAAAGATGCTGAAAGAGACACAGTTGAATCGACGTCGCGGATGATTCCTCTAAGAGCGATAATATCTGCTTTCTACAGTCGGAGGTTTTTACGTAGGTCCAAAAGCCCTGTAGATAATAAAGTGACCAGCGCATAGCGTTGGATTACACGGCTGGCTCAGCAGCAGCACCACGCATTGGCGCACCCAGGTGAGGTGGACGACTGCAGGCATGAGATCTTGGTGCAACAAGTACCTGGTCGGTATCTGAGATTTTTACAACCTAGTTGAATCAGACGCCTGGTTAATGGCTGGATTAGATGTTCGGGGATCGGACTACAGCTCGGACAAGGGCGCTGCTCATAAGGGCGGAGTCCGAAGTTCTGATCTGACTCGGAACCTACTAAAGAAAATGGGTTAAGTATTAATTAACAGTAAATAGTAGACAGAAAGTCACTGAGATTGACATAGAACGTCAAGTTTACATGTCCAATGGCAAACCGAAGATCCGGAGTTGTCCCATCGTAGTTGTTCGATCGGTTCCGCCCCGGTCGAAATATCGGATCGGAGCTAGGGCTAGCCCGCGTGCGCCAAAACGCGCCGTCCTGCACTTGTTTAGACGACATCTCAACTACCATAGCTTGTATCAGGTACATCTGGACGCGCCACGATGAGGCTCCTGCCGGGAGTAGTGCTAGTCGGTTGGAGGGCATTCTCAGAGAATGTGCTAGTCGAGCGCTGCTTATCGATAGCTCCAGCACCGCGACCGGAATGTGGCCACGCGACAGACGTGCTCTTGGAGTAAATCTCCCAGTTCTCCTCCCTTAGATGACAAAGGTAGGGTTTTGCAGCCCCATGTCTGAGAAATGGGTCAGAGGATAGGGAGCAGACCGAACGAGAGCCTCAAAGCCCCAGATCAACGATGTGAGGCTGGCTCTGTAGCGTCTAGCCTTGTACCACCTCCACCTCCGGAATGTGCGACAATCGATATCCCTCCAGATAACCAGGACTTCGCCTCCAAGCTAAATTCGATAGTGTGCAGTCGATCACGCCTGTCAGATTCTATTACATCCTGAGATTGGGAGCCAGCTCATCTTGTACTTGGGGTGTTCCATCCATGAACAGACTAGTTGATGGTGTTAACCATTTATCTGTATAGACACCTCGTGTGAACCTTCATTTCGTAGAAAGGGCCGTTTGACAGATGTCGATTGGAACCCAAGATCTGTGTCTGCCGCATTATACCCTTTCGTTAGCGTGGAGAATATTGGGGATAACACTGTAGTGTGGTGCATTCCTGAGCTCGATTCCGTTGGTGACCGGGGAGACTCCTGGAATTCAAGCGGGATAAACAAACTGGTTTTCCTTTGACCTTCATTCCTCGGCTTCTGACCGCTCTGTGGCATGTCTGCTCCCTGTTAATTTTCTTTGCTGTGTTCCCCGAAAGGTGGCTGTTCCTCGTGGATGTTGCGGGAGTCGCCGTAGTATCTGGATATCAGCTGCTTGCCCGGGATTCTCAACTCATCCAACGCTCCCAATGCAGTCGTGAGGGCCACCCGTGCTGACGGCCACCTTTGTTCGGGCGCATTCTGCACCCTCGTCAATAATTCGTTTCTACCTAATCCCGGTTTTCAACCCATCCGCTCTTTGCAAGACTCCCCGTCGTCATTTTCGTGCTCTTTCCTTCGTGCCCCTAAGTTGAGCAGCTCTCACTCCCTCGTTGCTCATAGGAACAAAAGAAACAACAAGCCATTCACTCCCTAACATCAATCGCGTCCCCAGTCAGCAGCCCACGGTGCTTCAAAGGAAACTGAAATCCTATTCGATCTTCAATTTTATATCTAACTGCTGTCTCGTGTTTCGGCCACATAGAGGTTGGAGGGGATCCAGTGCCGAGAGTCAGTCATTCACTGAAGTTCCCACTCCAGGACTAGAATACCCAGATTCAACCAAAGCCCTCTGCCAGAGCTCTAGATGCCGCTGTGCCACGCGAGCTGTCAGTGATCATAACCATCTCGCGATGGATGAAGTGACCGTTAGCGGCCGTCCTCAGACGAGGCGCGAACCTCTCACCGATGCAACTAGCCGAGTCAACAACTGCCCATCGACCAGGGGCCAGGACGATGTCGACAGGCACCAGGACCAACTCAAAATCTCGAATGAGATCCCGGAGTCTCCTGAGAACAAGCGCATCTCGGCGGTCACAGACGCCCTAGGGGACTCCAACCGCAATTCCACGATATCAGCAGCCTCCACAACATCTGGGAAGGGGCGGAGAAAGACACATGTTGGGCCATGGCAACTCGGAAGGACTCTTGGTAAAGGAGCCACTGGCCGTGTTCGGCTTGCAAAACATGCGGTAACAGGGCAGTCTGCCGCGATCAAGATAGTTTCAAAGAAGTCTGCAGCAATGGTCCAGAGTGAAAGCATTGCGGCAATGGACCGCAACGCTGGGCTGTTGACGGGAGCCCCCGGAGCCAGACCGATGCCATTCGGTATCGAAAGGGAGGTGGTCATCATGAAGTTGATAGAGCATCCGAACGTCATCAACTTGTACGATGTATGGGAGAACCGTGGGGAACTGTACGTGTGGACCTGAACAACATTTGGATAATCGCTGACTCGGTCACAGGTATCTGGTCTTGGAATACGTAGAAGGTGGCGAGCTTTTCGACTATGTATCCACCAACGGACCTCTGCCAGAGGAGGAGGCGGTTAGGCTCTTCAGACAGATCATTGCTGGCTTGTCGTATTGCCATCGGTTTAACATCTGCCACCGGGACTTGAAGCCCGAGAACATCCTCTTGGATTCGAAGCATAATATCAAACTGGCGGACTTTGGTATGGCTGCGCTCCAACCGGCCGGTCACTGGCTAAACACGTCCTGCGGAAGTCCCCATTATGCTGCTCCGGAAATCATCTACGGTCGGCGGTACCGCGGTGATAAGGCTGATATATGGAGCTGCGGGATTATTCTCTTTGCATTGCTGACCGGATTCCTTCCTTTTGACGGTGGGGACCTTTCGAACACCCTTCGTCTCGTGAAGAAGGGGGAATACGTGCTGCCACCGTGGCTCAGTGCGGAGGCTATAGATCTCATTCAGCGGATCCTGCAAAAGCGGCCAGAAGATAGGATTGCCATGCAGGACATCTGGCTACATCCGCTTCTGAGGAAGTATGAAAAGCTTCACCAAGCAATGGCTGACCACCCTGTTGGCCCACCGCCGCCATTGTCCGTCAAAGACTGTGGTCCCCCAGTAGCAAGCCGCTTCGACATTGATATGGAGCTTCTGCGGAATCTTCAAACGTTGTGGCATGGCGTAAAACCAGAGAGTCTGATTGAAAGGCTTCTCAGCAACGAGTAAGTGGTTGACATTGTCTCATTTGTTGCTGTTTGTTCCTAGGTCAAGCCGCATATGGTGTGCACGCTTATGCGGCTGTGCGTCCAGGCTTCCACCACAGCAAGCATGACGAGCCGCGGCTGGTAACAGAGTGCTAACTTGGGGTTTGTGGCAGGCCGAGCCATGAGAGAATGTTCTACAATGCTCTGATCAAATTCAGAGATGAACAGCTAGAAAACTATCAGGGACACCTTGAATACTCTGCCAGTGACTATCACCATATCTCACGGCCAGCAGCCAGAGCCGGGACAAAGCGGATGCAATCCCGTAGACGTTCACAGTTTTCCATTATTACTGATGGCAGCCGCTGCAGCATCTCTGGCAAGGAGCCCAAATCCTCACGGACTGTTGAAAGCTATGATCCGTATAGATCATCCCGCACTCCGATTACCAATCCTGATGCGGAATATGCGAATGTTACGATCCACCGGACATCTGATGGTAAATGTCACATGCACGAATCACTGGATGAGTGCGCCTGCAATCCTACAGTGAATGGTGTTCGGAATGAAGAAGACCCTTTCAAAGCTACACCACCACCTGAACCTCCACGCTCGAAGAAGCCCAAGCCCATTTCAGCCCGTTCATATCAATCTCGAAGCTCATTAGCCAGCTCCCGTCGTGGGTTCAGTCCTGCTCCGGCCGTCCGCTCAGTTAGCTACAAGAGAAATGTCTCTTTCCGGCACATTCGCAAGCGCTCTCAAGGTGCTGCTTCCGTGAAAACCAAGGCCGCACAACCTCACACTCCCAATGGGAAGAGCCACACTAATACGCGAGGTTCGAGAGTGCCTGAGGGTGACATGCTCTCGTCTGATAGGCATAGCAGCCCGGCCCTGCCAACTCCGCCCGCCGTGGTTCGTGCAGGAAGGCTGTGCACCGAGCTCGACCTGAAGAAAGTACAGGACACGAACATGTCCTGGAAGGAGGAGGCCAGGAAGATCTCCAACGAACTAAGCCAGATCTGCGAGGAGGCATTTAACAGGTCCTCCGTCTCTACGGGTCGTACGGGCGAAGCTAGCTTCTATAACGAGTCGCAGTCTCCTCCAACATCTATTTCTACTCCTGAAGACCCTGAACAGTCGGCGACCAGCGCAAAGAATATCAACAGGCCGTTGCCAGACACGCCCAAGGAATCCCTTGGATCGAGCACTATCAGAGACCTCGCTGAAACGCGTCGTAAGCTCATTGAGCACTCTACCAAGGAGGGCTCTGAAGGCTTGCCTGGTTATCTCACCGAGGTGATCTCGCACTTGGATCGTCTGATCGAGCAGGACCAAGACAGGCAGGCACGGGGAGTAGACCGGAACGACCCAAACAAGCGCGCCATCTCTGATCCGATGCCGAAATCTGGCACCGGCTATCTCCCCGCAATCTCTGAGGAGCTTCTGTCCACGACTAACGACGCAACCGGCCTCAGTGTGAAATACGCTGACCAGAGGATTACCTCCGAGCCCACTAGACGAACGAATACAAAGCCCAGCGACTACGAAGGTAAACCGACAATCCGCATGGTTCCCGAGGATTCATTGACCTCTATTGCAGAGGTCCCACCTCTCAACATCAGAAAGAAGAATCACCCTCCACCGCTGTTAAATGGCGCTGGCAGGAAGTCCGCCGAAGAGCTCAGGGGTCCTTCCAGTAACAGCAATGCTCGTGCAACGGGCAGACATGTCTCCACAAGCTCCAAACATTCTCGTTATTACTTTGGTCTTGAGCCTATCGCGGAGAATCCTAAATCTCCACGACGTCCTGAAATGCGGACTTCGGCCGAAAATAAGAAGTGGTCGTGGTTCAACAAACACAAGTCGCAGGTTTACGAGCAGAGACCACCAACCCCACCCAAAGATGTGCAGCACATTCATCCCAGCAACACGACGGTCGTTGTTCATGAAGTCGATCCTGCGCGGATGTCACCGCCTCCTGTGGATGATGGCACGAAGAATGCCAACAAGAAACAGCCCGTCGAGAAGACCAAGGGCGCCTTCCTCAACCTTTTCAGCAAGAAGAAGGCGGACAAACCTTCACCTGACCTTCCACCAGGTACTAAAATCCACGAGTGCTTTGTGAGCATGAACAGTCCAACTAATATTTGTGGCCCAACAGTGAACGAGACGCCTGACACCGAGTCAGTTGTCGCCAGCACCCATGTCAGTGAAACTTCCGCACAAAATGCGCCTCAACCTAAGAAGTATCGAAAGCGCGGCTCTCCGGGAAGCCACAACTGGTTTGCTCGGTTCTTCCACGTGAAGCCGGCTACTCGGGTCGTTGCATTGAAAACATCTAAGGTGAAAGCCCGGAAAGATGTGTACAAAGTCCTGCGGGATTGGAAGCAGTATGGAGTGGAGGAGGTGCACTTGGACAAGGGAAAAAGTGTCATCTACGGACGGGTAGGAGAAGTCAACTGTAAGTGAGGTACCGTATTTCCGAGCTGTGAAATCTATTGACGTTGCTCCAGTCCTCTGTCTGCGCCCGGTCGAGTTTTCAGCCGAGTTCTACACCATTCTCGAGCACGGACGGCACGCAAACCTGAGCCTCATTCGCTTTCGACAGGAACGTGGAGCGGCCTCGTCTTTCCACAAGGTTGTTGATACGCTGCACATGGTGCTGAAGCAGCGCGACCTCGTGGTCGAAGACCCTGCGCGCGCAAAGAAGATGGCAAAGGTCCTCGACCCCCTATGTTAGGGCTGTCCCGACTACGTCCTCACGTTTCCTCATCACCCTCGTTTACACCAAAGTATCTATCTTTATCTTTTACCTTTCCTCGTATACTAGAGATACTAGAGATCACCGTATTGATCTCGTCCCGAACATCCTCTCTGTCCTTCGCTACTTCTGACTACTCTTAGTCGCCACACTCCCTTACCGCTACTACTAATGTCTATTTTGCGAACATGCATGGCAACATCAAACACTTCCTCATTCCTTCGCCGCTGCATGCATCATCGCCATCATCCAACGCCACCAGCTGCCCTACCTTACGGTTAGGGCTAAACCGGTTGACAAATTCTGTCAAAACATTTCCTTTACATCTGTTGCACTCTGACTGAACCGACCATTCCATTTCTCACCTTCCATCTCTTATCTCTCTCATATGTCAGACCTCACAGACATAACTCACCCACAGTCGTTCACTGCCCCCTGGCTCAGCTCAAAGTATTGGTATCCTCTCTTTTCTGTCCCCTCGACTGTCAGATTCAACCCTCCAACTGCTTACAGCTATACCAGCACTGTTTAAATTTCCTTCCCGATTGATATGCCACACAGACCACATTGGTCTAATCTCGTGTCCTTTCGTCCAACCAGCTACTCTGTATATCAATTTTCTTTGATCGTGCCCGCGAGCTCACCAGCGCATCTGTTATTTTGATTTTCATTCAACAGTCTAACCAGGTAATATTGGCGCTCTCCCTGCTACCTTATCTTTCTGGTTTTTTCCTTTTCCATTTCTCCCGAATCATCATTGTCGTCCTTGCTTCGAGAGCGCAGGACTTGGGAGAAAGATGCATTAAGGAAATGAAGCTCGGGAGGGACCCAGGCGAACGGTGAAGAAGCATCCATTTGTCTTGGAGTTTGTTTCTACTTTAATTCGTGTATGTAGGATTATAGCAGCATTCTAGTTTGTCAGTTCAATCAAAAGCAGTTTTAGTTAAAGACCCACAACCAGCAACAATCACAAAAAAGCAAACCAACCTCAGCAGCAATGCAAAGTAAACTGAAATGATGTCAAATCAGACTTAGCCGATCAATAGTCGCTTCGATAATCGATCGATCAGATCACAGATCAGATCAACCTTGATCTCGATCCCGTTCCGATCCATCCGCGTCCGTATCCACATCCGGATTCACCCGTATCTCCGTTCATCGATCGATCGATCGATCGATCGGATCTTGTCCGTCCGCCATCCGGATCGCTATCCGTGTCCCCTGCCGCGAGCTAAGTCAGGATCTGGTAGGTAGATGGAACCTACTACTAACCTACTAACGTGTACCTTAAATCTTCTTGATTTGCCTACCTATCTATCTAGCTAGCTAGGTTAGGTAGGTAGTACTTAGTTAGGTAGCTACCTACCTACACGAACTTAGCTTACTTCCGTGTACCGTAGTACTGTACACACAGAGGTGCTTGAAGAAGAAGAAGAAGAAGAAGCAAATCCTATCTATGCCTTATGTTTTGTCTTGGAAGCCTTGGAACCTGGTGGGAGAACGGATCGGGATAGGATAGATTTTTGGGGGGATTGAATTTGTTCATTGATTAATCGATTAATTAATTGATTAAACTATAATTCATCATTTTTCTTCTACCTAAACGTCATCTCTCCCTTGCTTTCAGTTAGGTTAGGTAAGTAGGTAGTTAGGTAAGTACAGTACAGTAGTGGATATTAGATTAGTACCTGCTGATTCAGTTTTATTACATCACATCCAAGAAGGATTGTTGAACCCTCCAATTCTTACTAAGTACGCAGTACTGTGGCTAGATCTCATACAAGTTGAGAAGGACGAATTAAATTAATCCGTTCTTGGAAGTGCTCTGCCCTGTACCATATAGTACAATACACTATACTATACCTATGTTAGATACATCTACCCTACTACCCTATCCGGAATCCTGCATATTGCATACTTATGTAGCATATTCTCTCTATAAAGTCCCTCCTGATATCTATCTACTTTCGTATGCTATCTGTCATATCATGTCGCCCCCATGCATCCCAACCTAAGTCAGCCGGACCGGTCCGGTCCGGTCCGGTCCGGCTGGAAGCGGTGGTCCACTCAGCGCGGTTGAAGAATGTGGGTTGGGTGACACTGACACTTGACGCTTGCTTTGCCGGCCGGGGGCGGGTAGGGCCGCTCCATGGCCGCCGCCGTCGCCGCCCGCAACGCGGACTCCGCGGGTAGCTAAGCAGCCTAAGCTAGGTACACGGGCATCTGGAGCAGTAAAGCTGCTAGTGTTAGTCCAAGACGAACAGGTTAGGGGTTCAATGATGATGCGCATCAGCTAAACCCGCACCCGCTTACCCGTCAAGGTTCGCATCGTCGGGTTGATCTCCGTCTTTGCGGCTCCATCGATTTTTCTCCCGCTCCAGTTTCCGATCGTCAAGTGGATAAAAAAGGGCGACTTGCTCAGCCTTGGCCTGGACTCGACTCTCAAGCTTCCAAAGCTAAAGTCATAGCTCCATCCTGGATCTTGCCTAGGTAACCGGGCCTGAGCACGTCACACTCCATCAAATCAGCTGGAGACGACCAAGTCATCAATGAACCGACCGCACTCGGAAATGTCTCCCCAGCTGTCTATCTACCTAGCCTAGGCACATGTACTATTGCGTAACTTCTACCTGAATCAAGAAGGACCTTACCGCAACCATGTACTTAAGTACGCAATAGCATCCATGGAGCGGTTTTCACGTGCAGACACCCTATCCGGAGCTCTCTTGTTCTCCGCATCCATCTCCGACTATGCCGGCCTGACCGACCATTTTGCTTGCTATGGTACAGAGCTTTGTCCACATCGCCCTTTTCGGCTTCACCTTCGACCCGTGGTACTCCGTACACCTACGTCAGGCACCGCTGTTTAAAAATGCGACACGATTCTCGACAAGCACCAAGTGGGATAAGTCACGAAAAAATATGGCGGTTGCAAGATCCGACCCTACTATGTCCAGACGAATCAGAGCGTAGATGCAGAACGTAGACTTCCACAGCCAAGCACATACCATACAAATATAGCAGGGAATCGGAAGTGGAAGCATGCGAGCACGTCATAGCGAATGTAGCACAAGAAATTGGAAATCTCAATAACATAACATTTGTGTTGAAACGTTGATCAGACAGCCTCCCGAGTATCAAGTACGCAGTGCAGTAACATTTCTTTTTTCGCAGGACCGCAGAATTCCTCCCATGCGGCAAAGCCCGTAGATAGATAGATAAGAAACAACACAGAACGAAAATACATAAAACACAGGGGGGGGGGGGGGAGGGGGACTCGAACATGATCAAAAGCAGATAGCCACCCAGGGAATAAACGAGATGAAAAGAAAGTGAATATGCGATCAGAGGAAAAAGAGCAAAATACCACCAAGATCTATCGATCGAAATTCACAGAGCAGCACAACGTAAGGGTAGAGAGGAACACTTCACGAGGTCAACCGACCAGTCGAAACGGCGGTAGCACAGGTTCTCCGCTGACCTCGACCATCCATACGAAGTAAATGCCCGCTTGAACCACGACCGATGACTCCGAACCCACATCCATTCTTTTTTCTCCTTTGCCATCCCATGCCATACCGAATATCCATGCATCTATACCTTCTGATGCCCAAAATATCCAACAGACTGAACCGATATCACAGCATCCGCGAAACGAAAGAACGACAGAGAGCCGCCCAAAGGACATATGCGTCGTGTTGTGTTAGAATGCGACCTTCCAGAAAGCCACCCATCCACGCCTTCAAATTCCAGGCAGAATGACCCAGCAGCCATCAGACATCGTGACGAGAGGACAGGATGAATCCCCAAATACCCAACCGCTAAAACGAGAAGGGGGTTTAATGGGTTCGACGAAAACAGAAGGCAATAGGGAAATAGAAAACGTGCATTAGCGGGTCGCCCCTGATAGTTTATAAATCGGTAGTTTGGATCCTTTTGAAGAAGCCAAATAAAAAAAAGGGGGAAAACGATTGAAGAGAAACGAAAAAAATTTTTTTTGCAAGTGGATCGGTTTCGAAATGGTAACGGCGGTGTAGGAGAGGCAGGATGAGTCCCTTTTCAACAGGATATATGCTGCCAACACGCAACTACCGTCTGCGATCCACCGAATTTTTGTTTTTCATCCACCCATCTTATGTACTGCTCATACAGCTCTTGCTTCCCATATCTTCGTATCAGATCGGTAAACATGGTCTCATTTCTTCCGTCCGGCAAAGGAGAACGAGCTGGAGCTCCAGCCCCATCGTACATCAAGTGTCTTTTTTTCGCCGTCGTCTCTAGACTTCGCGCTCCTCGTCTCGCTGGCAGGTCATGCAATGCAAATCATGTGATCTTGTCGCTGATTCCCCGCCAGGCGCTTAATTCAAGTGCCCTCATCGGTCGAGAATCCGAATATCAACGTTACCCCGCCGCGTAAGACGTCAAATCAGCAATCTTACCATGGCCAAATGGAACGAACGACGGGATCACGCCTTCGCGGGAAAACACTAATATTACAGCCTCGCTCTCCCCGTCACAACATGGGAAATACGTCTCGCGACCAGCACAGCGACTGTTTTCCCGCATTGAAACTGAGGATCACAGAACAGAATCCATCTCTTTCCCCACCTTCATATACTGGGTATCAATGTCGATCATCCGGCCGTCCCGTTCCTCCGTCTCGCAACCACTGAGCCACCCGCTTCCACCTGCTCGGCCAAGTATACTGATGCTTACTGGTTCAAGCCCTTACGGTCAAGGGCGTTGAGCATGTCGCTATCGGTACTGGAGCGGCCACCCTGTCCTTGATCGCCGGGGTTCAGCATGTCTCGAACGTTCAGGCCTCCTCGGGAGGAGCTAGCAGAGCCACCGGGTGTTGAAGTCGGCGGTGGAGTCACTCCCGCTTCTCTGGGCGGAGGGATGGAGTGGCCAGGATGCATTGGCGGGTATGGAGAGCTATGGGGGGAAGAAGAATGGCGGCTGTCATATGGATAGGTGGACTGTGGAGATGCGCGCCTGTCGTTCGGGGGCGGCGGGTAGTAATGGCTGGGTGCGGTATGAGTCTGGTAACCCGGCGTTGAAACCGCTGGAGAGACGGGAGCAAGGTTGGTTGGATCGGGATACTCGAAGCCAGAACCAGAACCACGACGACCACTGGGCTGTCTCTGGGAAGATACGGTGAGAATCGAGAACATTAAGGAGTGGACATATGGGAGGGAGCAGACGGCTTCGAGACGGGAGATGTTTGGCGACTTACCTGGTCTTGATGATGAGCAAGAGGTGGTGGTGCCCCTCTGTCGTCCACGTGTGGCGGTTGGCCATAGGGGTGCTGATACATCCCTTGAGGAGGGGGGAGCGTGGTATTGGGAGGCGGTTGCGGCTGTTGCTGCGGTGGAAGAGGCTGGCCGTGAGCGCCGTAGAGCATCACCCCGTCACCAGGATATCCGCCGCGGCCACCGGCACGACCCTGGTTCTGAGCATTCCGCAGGTGAGGATAGGCAGCGTGTGCTGGAACGAACGCTTGCGCTTGTGAAGAGACGGGTGTGAACATGCACTCCTGGTTGAAGCGAACGCAGTTCGTGCAGCGTCCATCCTGGGAGTTTTCGAATCCCGAGCATCGAATCTACAAGGCAAGGACGATTTAGCCTGAGTTTCGAGACAAGAGAGGGGGTGATTCCTTCAACATACCTTCCGTCTCCTACAGTACCGACAGGCAATGGCGGTGCGTTGTCTGGGAGCGGCAGCCTGGTACACCAGCTGCGGTGGAGGCGGTGGTGGTGGTTGCGCATACATATCCGGAGGGCGTTGGTAGGCGCCATGAGGCGGCGGCAGTCGGTACGGATCTTGAGGTCCTTGCATCTGGGGATGTATGGCGGCCATGTTCGAGGGTGGAGGCGGACACGGCGAAGGCGGAGGTGGATATTGGTAGGCAGGGGGTCCGGAACGTTCCTGCTCGCTGGAAGGAGGTGGAGGATATGACGATGGAGGGTACTTAAATGATCACAGGTCAGAAGAGAGTCCGAAGCAAACAACGTCAGGACAGTCTGAGTGGTCAATGGAGGAGGGGGAGGGAGGCAGGGATATATGATCAAGGACAAGGAAAAAAAGATCAAGGAAAGAGAAAAAGGTGATGCATGGATGGAGCACACTTACGGGGTACTGGGACGAAGGCGGATACTGAGACGGGGGTGGGTTCTCCTCAGGCTGACTGGTGTTCCACTGGTGCGGTGGATACTGTCCCTGTCGATTGGGGTCGTTGTACTCGTTGGGGTTGTTGGACATTTGTGAAAGAGGTGTGGACGCGTGACGCTGCTGAGGAATGAAAGGAGGGGGGAAACGATGCAGGATGATGTGAGTGAGCCCGTTCAGCTACTGGGCAGGAATGCTGACCGGGGTGTGTCGAGGCGAAAGGTACAACGACCGGCAGGACCGGCGAAGAAGTCGCGGAGAAGGATCGGTCAGAAAAAGGTACGCCAAATCAAATTCTTTTCCAGCTCCCGTCGGGTGATTTGCAAGGCTAGCATAGCCTCGTGGTCGATGGAACCCGGGCTGGAGTCAGGCCTAAGGCGCAGGGAATGACACGAAGGAGGGGGGCAGAGGAGGGAGGAGAATGGAGGAGAAACAAAAGAGGCGGGTTCCTCGGGGATATGACGTGAGGGCTTGGGTGGAAAGATCAGAAATAATAAATAGAGTGGATTCAAACGGAACAGCAGCGATGTTCGGGGACAGGCCGCAGCGGGGATTAGTGAGAGTGTAATAGTTCCAGGTCTGGCAGTAGCGCGGGCGGCGTCAGGTATAGATCCAGCACCAGACTGGCGGGGGGGGGGAGCACAAGAGTGATGAGAGGAGGGGGGAAAAGAAAAAAAGGAACCTCGTTCTGGGGGATGGAAGAACCCGCTGGTTGGAAAGAGGAGGAAAAACAACGAAGGCAGACTGGCTGAAAGAGGAAAAAGGAAAGCCGGGCTGTTCGCAGCGATTCGGATCGAGCGCGCCAGACACGCGAAGCAGATGCAGGGCAGTTCCACGGCTGGCGGAAAGCGGAAGGCGGGCGGCGAGGGTGGGATTTGCTAGGATGGGAAGGGGAAGAATCAGTGGCCAGGAAATCATGGAAAAGGAACGATCGCAAGGGATGGGTCGAGCTGGATGGGCGGTCATGAAGAACGGTCTGCGTTAAGCGTGCCGCAGCTGGACCCAACGACCCGTGGACATGGATGGGGGGATGGATCGCGCTTCCATGGGGATCAGCTGGGGGGCCCTTCTTGCGTTGGGCGCCGTTTGGGATGCGGACATGGCCATGGCCTCCTCCCTATGCCCGTACCAGCCTGCGCCCTCCGACGGCTCCTTCATGTACATACGTGTATGCGTACCGTATGCCGTATCCTTGTAACGCCGCTGTTACCTGGATCCTAGTGCTCTGCCGCACCGCTCTCAGACGCGGACGGGTGCGCTTCCGTAAGTAGGCCGGCCCACCCGTCCCTGCGCTTCGGGTGCCCTTCACCGTTCCTGGTCTGGCTGACGGCCAGCAAGCATGACGCTGTAAAAGGCCAGTGGCACGCCCCAGCTGTCCTGTCTGCAGGATCCGTCGGGAATGCCCAGGGACAGCCCGGAGCAGGTGCTGAGCAGGCTACGAGATTACAGAACAACCAGACGAAAAGCGCCAGTCGAGATGCGACAGTCAAGAGCGGTGAAGTTCTTGCGAAAGAGACGCAGGAAACGCGGCAGCAACATCATACAGGCACTGCCGGAAAACGCGTCCAGCTGATGGAGGTGTGCAGGGCCCACGGTACGAACCAAATCTTCAAGAGGGGCCGCGGCCCGTGGATGGCGAAAGGCCCGAAAACCAGAGGAGAGAGAAACCTGGTCGACTATAATCCTTCGGTGTTATTATTCGGTCCCAAACTCGCTGCGCGAGGACGAAGTGTTCGCCGCAAAAAGGAGGCCTGGGTGCGCATCATGCTTGTTGCGGTGTGGGAAAAAAAAACCGTCTCTGCTGCGAACGATGATGCCTTGTTGCGTTGCGGTATCCCTCACTGATCCCTTGCTTGCTGGGCTGTGCTACCATACGAAGTGGCCTCCCAGTGGTGCGTCTCTCCTTTTGAGATGCGCTATGGACGGCGGAACCAGGGAATCGAACAGTGCCTTGATTGTTTCAAGGCAGGCTACATATCTCGGGCAACATCTTCGAGTTTCTGCTCCGTGAGATGGCGTACCGGATCATGGCGTACTGCGTACGACATGTCGCCGTTTGCCTTTCCCTAGTTTGTCTAGCTTGCTGCATCTGTCACATTTTCAGGCTGGCTGGTTGCCTAAATCGCTGCTTCTATGTCCGTCGCTGCGGAGCTCTTGGACGACTTGATGCTCTTCGTCGGAGGCAGTGCGCAGTACTTGATGCAGTTTGCAAGATTGTCCTTCTGGCATTGCTACAGCCCGGTGCATTTCTCCGTACTTCGCTCCTTCTGCCCGGTCTTCTCTGTATGTAGATGTCCGTCCCAGGTCCAGTCTACTGCATAGACCGCAGTAGCGCCTGCGGGAATGCATGCGGCCGCTATGCGGCCGCGGCCGCCGGGCGTCATGTACGCTTTAGTATGGAATGCACGGAGTAGAGCTGTTAGCAAGAGAACTGCCGACCTCTGGGAATCTCAAGCAAATGCTCTGATGTTTATGCAGCAGTGTGGTAACGACACAGATGTTGAAACTATTGAATGATATTTGTACGGCGGGGACAGAATACACACCTTGCGTATCCACGTTTTGGCCCCCAAAGCATCACCAACAGAAGAAAAATTCTCAGCACGCACGGCCCTCGAGTCGCATGTTGATAGTGTCTATTTTCAGGCCCTGGGCACCTGCAACGGTGACGAGTCAAAGCAGGGCATTAGCCAGGAGCCTATCGAAGATGACAACAAAGCGCTTTGGATAGAGGAACGCGACAACCTTGCAACTTAGAAGGCAATATAGAAATTACACCCTTCCTAACAGGTCACTGCCCGACAGCTTGCATTCCAACTCTTTCTTTCGTGACTGGTCCCTTCTTGCTCTCAGGCACCTTGTCGTCCAGTCTACAACCGGTTCCCTGTTAGCTTCCCCGCAGGTTGAGTAGTAAGCCTAGGTACTAGATATAGGCAGGTCGATATAGAGCCCGGGATCTAGCATAGGATCGGTGGCACATGATAAGAATGACAGGTTATCTGTCGAATCTGATTGCGGGGTGAAGTTGCTATATCGATGATAGCGTATTGTTCACTGTCGTATTATGGTCTCGTATCTGACCTTCGAATCTCCAGTCTCATTGGGAGACAACAATGCAAACGGAAGAAGTCACCAGCTAAGATCGAAATCAAATATTCTTAGCCGGTTTGGGGCTGCTTACTAGCTTACGTGGATGTAGACTCGTCCCTCGTGGGCAAATGTCAGAACTATTCCCCAATTGGATTTCATCCACGTCCATGGTCTGGGTATACGTGATGGATGGATAAGCGTGAGAGACCTGCCCAACTTGGACCCTGCTGACCACGCAGAAGGTATGAAATAACTGGTATCGAGGGCCTGGACCTCGATGTACTGCGTAACGCTCATTACGGTCGATTTTATCTATTGTCGGTTTGCTACTTGACCCAGTGCTCCGTAGTCTTCTTAGCGTGGTACTCGTGCGGGCCAGATCGAAACATGCACCCCAGCGCAACGAGGCGAGAAGCGGGCCGTCTTGCAGCTTGCAGAATGTGGGATCATGGACGGTGGGCTTCTGACAGTATTCAGGATGCTGCACGTCATCCTTCTTCTCCTTCTTGCCGTGTGGGGCGCAGCGAATTGCAGTCGCAGGGGAAGCATCCGAGCCGCTGCACCTTTCCACTGGAACAAGCGGATTCTCCTGGCAAAGCTGAGGATAAGGCAACCAACATTGGACGGCCTGCTCCGTCCGCCCCATCATGGGAGGGAGCGCACCGGACCGTGGTCGTGGAAACAGTGATTGGTGCAACGGGCCGTTGCCTCTGTTGGTCGGGTTATCGGTTCCGGCGGTGGTGTGGCGAAGGCTTCAAGAAGATGTGAGGAACGGATCTAACGGAATGTGAGACATTGGTACCATGGAAAGCAAAGAAGCCAGGTTCGAACATATTCAAATCTAGACGCCATTATTATTACTGGCACCAACTGGGAACAGTCAGACGGGTAGCACGCGTCCCATGTGGAGTCCAGGGCGGTGAGAGCGGCGGCTAAGGAAACGCCGCCGATTATTCTCACCCACAGGTGGGGTAGCGATGAATTTCTCAGCTGAAAGGTCTAGAAATAACATCACAGGTTACTTGCCACAAAGATTATTCTTTGTCAGAAAGAATTCTAGATTGTATCGGCGATTCCGTACTTCGCCCTACGAACGACGGGGTTTGTTGCGAACGTTGTTGAATGGCCAGATTCCGAGTGATGCAGGCATGCAATCGACCCAGGTATCCACTCCTTGGGGATTTGATACTACTACTTAATGATTCAGCAGCAAGACACATGGCAAAAAACACACGATAATCAATATGACCAGACAGTCGTAAGCATCGCGCAATGAACCCCGTACAGGAGGAATGATAATGATTACACTGCCGGTAGGAAAAAGAAAAGGGGGCTGCTGGACTCCTGGGTAAGCAACAAGATCACCAGTTCAGCTTTTGGAGACGGGAGGTTTGTAGGGCTACCTAGTGAGTTGGGGTGTCCGCAGGGGACAGCATCCCTGCAAAACGGGTCGGTCGCTTTGAACCTTGGCCATCTCTGGTGCTTTGCCCGGCTGCTGAGGCCGTCGATTGGTGGGTGCAGAAAGAACCGAGCGTAATCTAACTTCTGGGCTGGCCTGGTTGACGGCCATCCGCGGTTCCATGAAGGCCCAGGTGGAGAGCCCTAAAATCCCAGTGCTGCAGTCCTGGGACCGCGCCAAAAGGTTGACTGATCTGTGTCAGTGTGCCACTTTCTGGAATCCTGCATTAGTGTAGGTGCTCTCTCGACCTTGAGAGCTCGATGATAGCCGTGTCTCAGCATCTCGTCAGGGACCCAGGGCCAACGAATCTGATTATCGTCGGAGGCAACAGAGTCATTGGACCCAGCCAGATGCTGCTGGGAGTCGGAGATTGCAATCGTTCAGGGTCTAGAGGGGGAAAAAAGAAGAAAAAAAATAGTGTTCCAGATTTTCAAGCATGCAGAGGCCCACCCAACCGCCAATCGCCCAGCTCGCGGGTACCTGCGATATTTTCGCCGGGAACCTTGCATACTCCGTAGGGGGGCCGGCAAACCGGGTCCAAAGACTAGAGTCATTTGATTTTAATGATGTTCACAAAGCAGATGTTGGATAGTGCGAGCTAAAAAGGGTGTGAAGCGAGAGCCAATGTGACTTGACATGTGACTTACCGGAGGATGTCAAAGAACAATATCGCTGGAGTACTAGGTAGTCCGCGAACGTCTGCACCGCAGTGTGCGTATGTGACCGGACTTGCTGTACAGAATCAAGGTAGTACAACAATAGTACTTTGTACGGGGGCAGCGCCACACCCCGGACAGGCGGAAGGACTCCGTAATGCATCGTCTCTCAAGGCGCGTGTATTGAATGCAGTCCAATCACTCATCCCAAACACTACCAATTGATGGAGTCTCACTGCGAGACGCGAGACCGGACTATCGGACTCGTGACTAAATAGTTCTAGCACCCAAATCCATGTTGCTCGTGTAGAAGTCGGCGTCGGTCTGGTAACGTGTGAAGACGAGATGTCAGGATGTTGGACTGTTGTTGCTCCTGGTCGCAGGAATCAGCAATCTGGACTGTGATTTGATAGAAGTCTGGAATGAAATGGGTATGGTATGCATTGGAGAATTCGTCATACTGAACGAAGTCACCCACAACCAAGTCTTCAGACGGAGGTATGCCCCGGCGCTCCTTGAACATCAGGATGGAAATTGACCTGTAACAAACAAATTCACATGCTGCTAAGGTCCTCTTTAGGCAACAATTGCCTCTGTAGCTTGTCCAAAACAGCAATGCTGAAAAAGAATCCCCGCGATTGTCAATGCGTGAGGCGGGCGTCTATCGATTTCAAATACATCCTTGCGGGGAACAAGAGCCACTCCAGTCATGACCTGAAGAGGATAGCGTTGCGCTAGGTACACAGCAAGTCATCCATAGTCGGGGAAGCTACTCTCTAGATGGCAGTAGTACCAACACTGACAGGTGTCGACGTGGCCATTGCTCCTCTACTAGAGCAACTGCTGCCTATAGCTTGCCCTGCACTGATCACTCTTTCCTGCGCTGACAACAATGTCTCATTCGACTATTGAGTAGGTACATATGACATGGTGCCTACTTATGCACGATGCTGTTCGTGAATACTGGACAGCATCAGAACCTTGGAAACTCCGCGGACGTGGACTCCGAAAGAATTGGCAATCTACCATGACGAAAGGCCGGATCAGATGTTCAGGCGTCACCGAGCAAAGCTACGGTAGGAAGAGCGCTGCTTGCAGCCATGACGGCTGTGACTGGAGCGTGGCCTGCATGGCTCCTTGCATAGGAACAAGCGCCAACGGTGCGGCTGCCAGCACCTGTATGGCGCGCCTCCCCGTATCCGACCACATCGACGACGGGCCGCCCCGACTCCCGCCGATCTCATGCATGAGTGTATATCGCATGTCCCTCTGGCGTCAGGGTGACGGCGGCGCCTCGTTAAAACCCCGGCACTCTGAACACCCTGTTTGCAACCTGGATTCTGCGACCGGCTCTCCGTGTTCCCGCTTGATTGACTTTCCTGAAGACCGTGAGTACCGAGCAAATCTGCAATGATGTCTGCACAACGGGTAGGATGTGCCGGGAGCCCTGGAAGACGACTGATGCGGAGCTTGACTGACACACAGCAAGCTGTGGTGAGATATGCTGGCCGGCCGCCGCTCCCGGCACCGGCTGACGAGGCAAATGGCTGCAATAGCCGACTGCTCAATAATGCGCTGTGCAGAATTTGCGCGCTCTGGCTGTTTTCATCTCGCTTCTCGGAGACGTCCCAAACATCTGACATGGCCTTGACGCAGGGGACGGATACCGGTGATACTTACGGGACCGTGGCGGATACAGACCAAAACCGCGAAATACGGATACGCGTACGGGACGCCGCGCGCCGCAGCCGGGCTCACGAGGGTTCAACCGTCAGCCTTTTTGCTGGCCACGTTTCTCGGGACCCAATCGGCGCGGCGGGCAGGTCGCCACCGCCAATGACCTGCGTTGGCCCGGGGCTCTCTCCACAGCCAACCTCGCCATGGCGCAGGGCTGTCCGGCTAACCAGCACGGTGAGCGCTTTGGCTCCGTGCCCATGTCGAGCCGACCCCTGCTTCCCGCAGTGCCCGCATACGGTGACGATCACGGGAACCGAGACCTGGGCCTATCACTCGGCTGTGCGCTGCCCTTGCTGCCAGCGCCCCGCTGCTCAGCCCAATCGGGCGCGCGTGGTCGCATGCGCGCCAAAGGCCCACCATGGGCTTGCGGTGACGCTCATCACGAGCTCGTCCTCCTTCGTCGACGTGGCGAGGCTGGGACCGCTGCCTGACCTCAAAATCCATCTGCAGTCGCCGATGCAGAACGTACAATGCCTCTGTGAGCGTCACAGTGAGGCATTCCTGCAGCCTGTGTGCCTTGCGCGCTGCTATCTCTCCTTCTTTCTCCCTCTTCCTTCACTCTCGATCCACAACTGTCTCGATCCACAGCTGTTTCGACTGGTAAAATTCCAAGGTCGATGTCTGACCATGAATATCAGCAATGATCCCAGGCAGGTATGCAGTCGGGGACTGCGCAGTAGTGGTTGGTTGCGTAGGCACGGCCGTGAAAGTCTATATACATACATCTCACCAAAGGTCCCTCGGGGTACACCGAGTAGTGGATTCCCCGATCAATAATACTGATTGGTAGCAACGAGATCTGAGATCTCGATTACAACCGCGTCTGCTCGAGCCTGACCCTCCCGTCAAGCGCTTATTCGGAGATTATGAGAAAACAAAGTGGGTCGTCCTGTTTGCGCGAACTCGTGCTGTGGGTGATCGTCTGTAGGATGTAGCCGACTGTAACGATGATCCGAGAGACAGCTGGAGAAATATCACATTCGAATTGGAATCACCTCCAACGTTAGCATGCCAGATACCCTGTCTGCTGTCTTGGTGATTCCCAGAGCCCATGTACGGTAGACGCTAATGTCCTTTTTGAGCAGAAATGAGCACCAGCCTCGGCTGACGTGACAGGGAGAGAACGCGCGAGTCGGAAGAAGGAGCACAGAGGAAAGGGGGTTGTACTACCAAAAAGAAAACCAGATACTTGCTACCCGTGTGGCAGCTCGGGAGAGAGATCCCTGCCAATTCAGGTCTCCTTACATCTAGACGGCCCTGCGATCCACGCACAGCAGATTTTATGCTACTGACCTTGCAGATGTGACCAGAGTTTCGGAAAAACGAAACCCTGCTTTTTTAGATCTCGACCTTTGACTGCTAATCTGGAGCACACTGCATGCTAAGTTTCCACGTTGAAAGAGGAAGAAAAAGAAAAAAGAAAAGAAAAGAAAAGCCATTACAGGGCGGATATTGGGCACTGAAATAACATGGCAAAAGTACTACACAGTTTTTCTCCACTATAACTGGCGCAGGTTTTAGGTCATTAGGGTTGTGTTCCCTCTGATCCGCCTAACACCCCCCTGAAAAAAAATCTCCGATATGTGACAGTGACACAAAAAAACCGTTTGCCGCTGCGTGAAACGACATATGATGGAGTACACATAATATTATTCCCAATGACGTGGAACCTGTCATACACTTGCCACAGTCTAATCGTTTGCTCCGTATATAGTCGGTACAGTCCGGATAGCGACGACGCGTACGTAGAAGAAGTGAATGTCAATTTTCAGGAATCTGGTACTTTGATGCGTGTTGAAGATCTTTATTATTCATCCCTTTCTTTCATTCATGAACTGAGTGTTGTTGCTTTCTCTTGGCCGGGTCTTAAAGATATTAATTTTTTCTCTCAGCTAATGAAACCATTCGCAGCATGCCATCAGAATATAGAAAGGTCGGTGCATACGTATATGGACGTATTCATCCCCCTCACGAATACCTCAAGGAAAACTCTGGAGATGCATTTTGCTGTGTAGCATTTATCTATTTGCATTGATATGTACCTAGGTATCTATGTAGATATACATACATGCATACAGCCTCTCCTCTGTTCCCCTAGTACCTACCTACCTACCTGACACCATCCAGTGGACTCGATTCCATTCAGGACCTCATAGCCACCCACCCATCCATCCATCCACGACTCTAGGTACCTAACCTAACAAACTCCACCTTACCTAGGCTAGCTTAAGTTGGGTTAGGTTACCTAGGTTGGGTACCTTGATCAACAATGGATCCCTGTACTATATACAACACCACTGATAGATAGAAGATTAGTACCTTGGTTATTTACCTAGATAGATAGATAGATAGAACCAGGTGGATATAGGTAGGTAGCTAAGCTATACTGTACAGAGGATATCCGATCACAGCAACAGCACCACCCGTCGGGAGTGCTCTGTCTGCACAGCACACAGAAAGAGAAAGTACTGTACACATCTGCCCAAGCATCCCAGCTGGACTGATGTGGGGTGGATAAACAATTGCACACTGGTCGGAATGCTTTATCTCTACGGAGATAGTAATAATGATAATGGGTAATGAAAGCCGAATTAAATTAGTCCAATCCAGCTGGCAGGTATGTATTAAGAACAGCCAGAGGTAGAAATTTTAAATATATATATACATCCATCCCCCCACTCTACCATGATATTATCATATTACATCAAACCTATATATGTATAGACCAATTTATAAGCATGCGAAACGTCTACAAATTCAACAGAAGTCTACCCTTCTCCCCCCATTTCCTTGTTGTTTCAGCGAGTGGTTCAAATTCCCACTGCTCCCGCTTCACTATTACTATCAACCATGGAATTCCAATGGAAACCATCACCAGCATCCACGGTAAGCCTGACAAGTCATTGAAGTTTATCAATATCTGCAATAATCCATCATCCAAGGTAATAGGTTGAGGGTGGACGGCTAACCTTGTCTAGTTTTATTGTTTTTTCCCTCAACGTTCGGCTACAGGCTCGGCACCAGCACCTAAAAAGTTTCCAAAGTGACAAACTTCCAAGAAGAGAAAAAAAAAGTGGACTGGCAAAAGGTAATGAAATATGATTGTAGACAAGGTGATGGCACTATAGAGATCATAATTATCCAGTTCAAGTAATAATGAAAACACATGGATGGTTTCCTTTTTGACCAGCGGCTACTTTACGCACTTTGTATGCCTCGTCTTGGACGTCTATTATCCTACTCGAAAGAAAACGAAGCAACCAACAGCGACTGAAGAGTGCATCGCAGGGAATCATATCTGGGGACTTGGGTACACCGATAGTCACGTAACGACAGCCGGAATTTTACCGTCAGAAAGTCGACACTCGACATTCGATACATACAGCTAGAGCATCGTACTGATACGAAAAAGATTATGGGTCGTAATACGACATGAAAGGAAATGAAGACTCGTCCCTTGTAGGTTTGTGTGAATTTGGGCACTGATGCAGAAAACGAGATGCCCGTGCTCCGGGATCCATTCCACCTGTGCAAGTCATCCGTCGAGAGGATCGATTTCACGACAGGTGCACAGACAGATGGGTCTTCCACGCCGCTATTGATCCCATTTCCAGAACCAGAAAGAGCAGGGGCAGCTGTGATGACGAATGGGAAGTAGAGTATGACGGATTTGTGCGCGGTCACCGGTGTAGCCTGTAGACGTGGACATGTTAGGAGATGAATTAGGTAGTGCCGTGGAGCCAAAAAGCATCACTGACGGTAACGGGCCGAGTCTGGCGCGCACGTCTGCGGTATATAGTATAGCCTATGCAGGTCAGCGGTGGAGGATCGAGATTAACACCAACGGGCGACCCTCGGGGTGTCGTATCCGAGAGTTGCGGCACCTCGTCTGGAGAGAAGGATTGGCGGTAAGCAGAGGATGATATGGGGAAAAAGGCCATGTTATCATATGCAACGTCGGACACTCATGCATTCATTCTACGGGAAGATGCAGCCAGTGAGAATTTGAAGAGGGCCAACGCGTGCGAACGACGATATTCCTTAATAATGAGTATTTTGTGTAGACCAAAGACATGACGGCTTTTGAGTTGGCTCTCCTGAAGCGACTGACGGATAATACGTGGAGCCTTTGTGACAAGCGCTTTCCCGTCAAATCCAGCATCCACCCCGCTTGCAAAGTCGAAAAAACTCGATATCAAAATACTTAACCTTATGATGATCGTTGAAATGCGCTACAGAAATCTCTCTGCGGATCACAGGTGACGGACGTTCCCTAAGTCACAGCTGAGCAGCCGTGACCTGCGAGTTCGGAAGCAAAGGTGACTAGATCATAACACCTGCACTATATAGGTTTGGAAAGGCTTTTATGCACAACGGTGAGATGCGGGCTTTTTCTGCAGTTCCCCATTCAACCGCCGGCTCCATCGTCGGATTCCTCGTCGGAGTCGTCCGCAGGGTCGGGCATGACAACGCTATTCAGATACGTAACCTGCGGCAGATGTGTTCCTTTGTCAGCAAACGGCTGCCAAGTAGCAGAGGCTCCCCTCCCCCTCCTCTTTGATCGAGGCAGGGTGAGCGGTGAGGGAGGCATCGACAGCGTGGCAGGGACCCCGAGGTCCAAGACCGCAGCGCAGAGCCATCAAGTTCTCAGAACGCCACAGACACCCCTGCTAGGCTAGCCACAAGCGCGGATGGCGCCAAAGGAGACATGCCGCTCTGGCGGTGGGTATGGACGGGAGAGCAGAGTATGGTAAGGGGAGGGGCGGACTAGGGAAAGTGAGAGAGACGGCGTGCAAATAGAGGGAATCCTTACAAAGGGAACCATGATGCCCACGAGCTCCGCAATCGTGTCCTGCGCGTCGGGACTGAGCAGGACTGCGTCCGGCAGCGGCTTGCCCACGGTGAAATTGCGCAGCCGTAACAGCTCGATGTTCTCGTTGTCTTGCTCGTAGCCCTAGAAATGAGCCCGAGACAGAGTTTGTCAGAACCGAACTTTGCCAAAGCTAAAGATGAGCTCAGAACGCCGAACCGTGGAAACACCCGCGACGGCGCAGCGAAGACCCTTCGTAGCCCCAAACTCAGTGCGGCCAGCGTCCCAGGGGCCGCAGAGCCGTGGCAACGTCTGCGGGAAGGGGTCGGCCCAGCAGGGTCGGGGCGAGCGGCCCTCGCCAGCCATAGCAACACCCGGCCGACGGCCCCGTCCGCGCTCATCGTCGTCCACCGTCACCACCCGGTCAGCGGCCGTCGTTACCTGTTGCCTGTGTCGTCGTCTCTCAAACCATCCACGGGGACGACAGGAAACCTTCCCTTCTCCACGAGCCCGGTTTGGTGATGTCTGTGGTTTCGATGGTGTTGATGCTCTCTGACCGATCCCGGATAACAGTCGGTCGCACGGAACAGCTCGTGCCATTATTGCAGGCCTTGCAGCATGCTGACCTAGAAACCAACGCCCCATCGTCTGGATGGCAGTGACTTGCCGAGGAATATACACCAGGGAACGAGACTGACGACCGCTGCTCAGGGTGGTGGTGATGATGACACTGACGACTGCTCTGGACGCGCCTTGCTGGGCATGTCCAATGCTAGAGAAAGAACAGAACCTACCTTCGGTTTGGTTTTTAGGGCGCTCTCTTGATTCTGACTGACGAATGCCTTTACAGCTTTCTCCTCGTCATCAGGAATGCCCTTGAAGAACTCCCGGCGCATGCCGGCATCGTTCAAGACAGCCTTGATTCGCCGCGAGTTTCGGTCGATGTCCTCACGAAGGAGCGCGAGTTTGCTGGCCTCTGGCATCCAGAGACCAGACCCTGGAATGAAAAGAAGACAAATAGTCAGCCATCCCACTGCGTATTATATTCCGGACCGGATATGTGGACTTGTCGTCGCAGCTAGCGATCTTTACGCCGATAATCACAATTAGATGCGCCACTGCGGCATGCCCGGCCCGCTGATGATCGGGGACGGTCCGCGTCCCAACGACTTGGATAGCTGGGCTGAATTGAATAGCGGATCAGCCAGATCCTTGGGCCCGAGCTGGACACTTCACAATTGTACAGTTAAGGAGTCCGTTGGGTTAACGGGTCCCACATCAGCAGCAAAGTGGACACTACAAGAGACTACCTACCGACGAAACAGGATCCAGGCTGAAGGTGAACGTAGTAGCTTGCATAATGACCTTTCTTTCCGGTGCGAGACCTGTGTGCAGTTAGCTGACTGGTCATTGTGGATATTTCTAGAAGGAGCACCCACCAAGCTGCTGAAAAGTGCGCCTTCCCGCCTGTTAGCCCAAGAAAAAGAAACTTCCAACGAGGTGGTGGAAGTAGCATGGAGCATATTAGCTCATTTGCGTGCACACCGTGTCGGACGTACCTTGTATGGGGTAGGGTCGTTGCTGAATCTGATGTCTCGGTGGATGCGGAAGACCTGGGGGCAAGTTGTCATATTAGCTCACCGGAGTCAAGTGCGCGCGTTTTCCGGTCTCTTACCAGGTCCTTAGTTGGCAATTCGGGGATGGTGCTGTCCTTCTCGATGATCTTTTCCGTGAGAGTTTCAACGAACGTTTCCCAATCCCTTTTCGAAGCTCTATAATCCGCGTCGTGTGCTGAAGAGACATATCGTCAGAGAATTGGACTCGTACATCATGAAACAGATCCTCACGATACTGGCTATACCTTTCAGCCATTCTCTTTCATTATTTTCCTTCAGGTCCTGCAAGAAGAGCATGGTATTGGGATGAATTGTATGGTCCTGGTAAGGTGTGTCACCTGGATCTCTCGCCTTCCTGTGTGGAATCTTGATGTAGATCTCTTTTCCCGGTCCCAGTCCAGTCCGCACCCCTTCCCTCCACAGCTCTTTGCCCTTGAGTGCTTCGATCTCTTCTTCTACCTCGGCATTATTGTCATCGACCTTGGACTTCCTCTTTCTCCCGTGGGCCCAGCCCCACCCTCCACGCTTTTTCTGCTTTGGCTTTTCCTCTTCGTCATCATCCCATTTTGTAGAAGCTCTTTCGGTTGCCTCGGGACCAGGAACAGGGGACGTAGATCTGGTGTCCTCGAAGGCGGAGCCAGAGTCCTCGGCGGATTCGGACTGAGACTCGGACTCGGACTCTTCGGGCGCAGAGTTTCCGAAGTACTTGCTTTTCTTTGTGGTGGATCTGATAGGCTTGCCTTTTGTTGTGGCAGGCTCAGGCTTCTGCTTCTTGGATTTTGTTGCAGAAGTCGCAGTCGCGAGGGGCGCAGACGGGCGCCTCTTTGGCGCCTGCGCCGGAGCCTCCGCCGGCTGGGAAACGACCCGCGACGATCGGCGAGGCATGACTGCGGTCGAAATTGGCGTGCTCTGTAGCGGATTCGCCGAAGCAGCCTTGTCTAGATCTCTACCGCTGACACCAGATTTCACAGCGACAAAAGGATAGATGAAGGGGAGTCTGCGGGGTGCGTTATCGTACTTAAACTCATGTGTCGGGACCTTGACCGTATCGATTGGCTCTGCGGGAGATCGCCTGAACAAAGGGACCGCAGGTCCGCAGCGACCAGGGAGCCGGTAGCTCTATGGGGCTAGTAGGTCGCGTGGCAGCTTGGTGTTTGTGCTCTCCCGGCGCTTAGCTCGCGCCGACGGATCCTGTTTCGAGTACGGAGTACTGCGTAGTTTAGCAAGTCTTCACAACGTCCCAAGTTGAGTGCTGCACAAACAACTTACCGAGTAGCCCAAAGAAGACTCAGAGGGTGCAAGAATAATATCGATCCTGTTTGTTTTTCCTGCAAACACACCCTACCCGCCAGCGTCCTCTGGCGAGAACCTGCTCATTACTCGTAAAGAAAAATTCCAAAAGACACCCGCCAATCACAAGCGCCCCTCCGCATGGCAGTATCATAATATTTAACTCTCACCTCGACATCATTGATATCCGTCCTCTACCCCAACATCAATGAATACCGCAAAAATCACCACCAGCACCATCATTCCCGCCAGCTTTTTGTCCCGCAAACGCAAGATTCTGGCGGACCTCTCAGTTCCGGATGCGGAGTACACGGATCTCTCCCCCAAAGGCTCTGTCGATGAGGGGATCCGCGACCTCATCCGCGATGTCAACGGGCTTGAGGGTCTTGTGACGACGAGTAGCTGTGCAGGACGGGTGAGTGTGTTCCTTGAGGGCCAGAAGAGGGGGAGAACCAGGAAACAGACGCAAAATGCCCCTCCATCGGACGTGAAGAAGAATGATGATGAAGATGGTGAAGATCATAGAGAAGACGATGATGGCGATACAGAGCAGCAGGAGAGGATGGGAACGAAGTTCGCTTCCGCTGGCGGCAAGGGAGGAGGAAGGTGGCTCTATGTCTCCCATGACCCCGTGACTGTTCCTGCCCGCGACGCTGAGGGAAGGTGCGAGTCCAGCTCCTTACATGCCCTGTTCGGGATGGTCCCTGGGGATGTGAAGCCTAAGAGGAAGCACGATGATGATGGCGACGAAGGTCAAGGGCTTCGCCTCGTTCGATTCCGGTTTGAGCCTATGGTACGTTTTGTCTCCTTGATTTTAATATGTTGTATACCCATCTTTTCCTACCTAGAAACCTATAACTCCATGGATCTTCGATTTTGTATTTTCTTCGTGACTATCCCGCTTGAGCTTGAGTAAATTCTCGTATTACCTTTCATCCCCCACGTCCCCGCAAGCGATAAAATCAATACGAAGCAAAGAAAAACAAGAGCAATAGAACAAGAGCAATAGCAATAACCAATACCAACAGATCCTCCACATCATGGCCGCGACGCTCAAACATGCCCAGCCCGTCCTGACCGCTGCCTCCAGCGCCGGATTCCGCGAAAGCGGTCTGCAGAGCCTGCGCTGCTTGGATGACGATAACGACGATGACACCAGTCCCATCATCGTTGCGGTGCGGTCATCCGGCTTATCTCTCGAGTCCATTGTCGGGTACTGTGACGGCGAGGATGGTAACGGTGAGCCCATCATTCGCAGCCTCGTGACGGAAGAGTACCTGCGGATGCTGGTCGGGATTGCGAACGAGCGGTTCGAGGTGAATGCAGACCGGGTGGAGAGGTTCCAGACGAAGTTGATGGAGCTATTCTCTGTTCCGCAGGCGGCTCAGTCTGGGTCCAAAGGAAAGGGAAAAGGAAAGGTGAAGTCAAGGCCGGCTGGATGGGAGGATCCGGAGGCGCGTAGGGAGAGGAAGAGGGCTGAAGGGTTGCGACGGAAAGAACTTGAGGCTAGACGACATGAGGAAGAAATAGGCGCAGGAGATGGTCATAATAATAACAATGATGATGGATTTGGACCTATTTGGGAGGCCCCTAGTTAAAACAAAAGTCGAATTGATGACTATGGCTACGACATGGACTTGATACGGTACTCATTCCCTCCCCGTGTCATATAGCCTAGATCTTTACGTATACTTTGATGACGAAAAGGAAGTAATAAAAGGAATTGAACTTCCGTTCAGTTCATCTGCTTGTGCTAATCACATAACTAACTCGTTAACACTCATTCGTAGCAGAGATCATAATCGGCGGCAAGACAAAATCGCCAAAGAGGTTGCCCAAATCAGCAGCATCATCCTGCCGCCCCCTTTTTTCGGTCTTTTTTCCAATTTTCCTCATCGCCATATGTGGCGGATCATTATTTACTAATCCGTGTCATAACCGATTTCGTTTTCCAGAAAGGAATCGTTCACTCGACGAAACATGACAGCTCGAACATGAAGGTACAAAAGTGAAATCTGCTTGTTTCAGAAGTAGAGAGAAACAGCACACCTGTAGTACAGTAACGAGAATAGAGGATCAGAAAGTTGATGGATACCTTCACCACCTCATTCATTACTTCGCCGCTAGTGTTTTTCGTCCTCCGAAGACAGATACCACCAACTGAGATAGATGGAATAGGGTTGTGATGACTTAGAATTAACTAAGTGTACGGTCCCTTGTCCTGACGAAAGTCACGCTCGTGCGTCTCCAAGCCGGATCCGGTTCCCTGCTGACAGTTCACGTCGATGGGAGTAAGGGGGGGAAGGCGAGACGGAGACGACATCGCGGTACGATGAGCTTGGAAGCCATTGCTAGGCAAAACTGGACGGAGCAGAGTCTGGCTCTGGGTGTTCTGGGTCTGGGTACTCTGGGTGCTGCCGTTGTTGCGGCTCTGAGCCTGGGCGAGACGCTGCTGGGTCGGTAAAGCGAGGATGCTGCTGATGGGGCGCATTCCAGACGAAGCTTGGTTAGAGCCATGAGCACGACTAGGGGCAGCTTGAATGGCGGGTTTAGAAGCCTTCTCCCTCTCGGTCTTGATCCAACCATCCAGGACCAGGTTGGTGAGGACGACCATTTCGTACTGGACGGCGTCCTCCCATTTCTTCTTCTTTACCACATCCTTCTTCCATTCAAACCAGACGTGTCCATATGGTGACTCAAGCTGGAAGGTGTGAGTAGCGTACGTGTTCGGCAATTCCGAGGAGCCGGGGTCTGACACCATCGCTCCCTTGGCAATCAAGTCCGCGTAGTACTAGGCAGCAAATACAATTAGTGGGAACAAAAATATGTTATCAGAAACAAGGAAAAGTTAGAGATGCATACCATTAGAACACCTTCATCATAACCGGGCAACCTGACAAGAGTATCAAACGGAAAGTACTTCCCGACATCCGGGAACCTGAGCATTTCCAGAATGTCCTCGGAGTTGACAGAAAGCGTGAACTTCTGGCGTTCATTGAAGGCAGGACAGTTCAATCCAGCTTGAAGCAGATCGTATAGAAGCTTCTGGTCGAGCCCCATTGTGTTGGATTTCCTCACTTTAGCTACCAAAGCCTTGAGCTGGCGATTGACTGCTTCAAAGAGCATATTACGGTCATCAATAGTGTAGAGCTTGGTAGCGTACCAGGGGAACTACAATAATGTGTGAGTATATGATGAAGTGAGATCAAAACCGTGTGAAGTTACCTTGTAAAGAGTGCTAATGGTGCACTCATAAGTACGCTGAGGGCACTTGACACAAAATGGAGACTAAAACAAGCAGAAGAAGATTAGCGTTAATATAAACATTCTAATAGATGTATATCACCCACACGTTGAGGAGTCTCTGCATGACGAATAAGCCCGACGATTTCCTCACTTGTGAAGAAGCCTTGAAACCCGGTCGAGTACGGATCGGTATTTGGCATGACATTAGGCATCCCATTAACCCAGGAAATGCACTTGGCGCGTGGGAATAGCTCCTTCAAAAGGGCATCTTGGCTGCTCAGCTCGACTTCCACGGGGCGACAGCCAAGGCGCGGTGGACGTCCTGCCTCGTAAACTTGATTGATGCGAGTCACTGTCTCCTGAGCATCTCCAGGAGTGAGAAACTCAACATAGCAGTCCATCGTCCTGCCCGTAGAACGTTCCATGATTATATGAACGGGAGTGCCAAGGTCAGGCGTAATAATGCGTGCAGTGCGGCCAAGAAACTGAAGAACTTCCTGCTTTGTAATGGAATAAGGGATCTTCCTTTGAAGTTAGCCATTTTCTCTAAAGTTTAATCTGGTCGAAATAGTAGAAATAACTTACATTGGCAATCTTGATAACTCCGTGCTTTGGTGGACCTTGAAAATGGACAAGACTACCGATTGGCATCTCAGAAGGAAGCGCGACCGTATCGATACTCGACGCATTGTGAGGGACAGTCGGCAGTGCTCGTGGATTGGCTTGAAACTGCTGGACAGCCTGCCTTAGGCTCTGCTCCAGATTCTGCATCTGATTCTGTGTGACACCATGGGTCTGACCCTGATAGGAATCTTGCACCTGGGTCTGAAGAATAGACTGCGAGACACACACTTGATTCTGCACACCCTGTCTCTGGGCCTGAGGAGTAGGCTGAGGCTGGCTCCGTTGAACGCCATACACCTGACCCTGGACACCGTGCGCCTGGTTCTGAAGGACAGGCTGCATCTGATTCTGCGGAACGAGTTGCATTGGATGAATCTGCTGTGGCTGAGCAGTAAGAGGCATCAGCGGAGCTGGAGTCTGCATCACCTGGCCTTGATACTGAGGGGTCATAGGCGCCTGATTTGGGGAGTATCCATATGGCAGAACGTGCGGTGCCGTAGGTTGACCAGGGCCGATGAGGTAGGGATGCTGAGGGATGTTTTGGGCCATATTTTGATTAGGGAATGAAGACGGGATGGTGTCTCTCTGCTGAAGCTGCGTGTGGTAAGGAGTCGGGGGATTCTGGTTTGGATACCCAGACGTTGGCACGTTTCCCTGTCCGTACTCCATCTTTGCTTCGTTGACGAAGCAGCTCACAGTGTGAGGATGGAGGCTCTGAGGGAGATGAGGTTGGTAGTTATGAAAGAAAGAGTTGGCTGGATAGTTGACAATGAGATGTCCAGTGTGAGGGGGGTTTGGTTGAAAGTGAGCGTAATGAGAGTATTTGTGTAAAGACAGGTGAGGGTTCGTAGAATTGTGAAAACATGAGTGAACCGTGTGGTGTTGATTGTGTGCCTGGAACGTTGCCGGAGTTCTCCCTGGCAATTCTCTCACCTGTTTCCTGCCGGATGGACCTTGAAAAGCGGCAGAAAACCCGGGAAAAACAGACACTCCTGCCTCAGCTCTACTTCCTAAAGCCCTTGGTTCTCGCGGAGCTGCCCGTGGAGCTGAAGAGGCATCTTTGGACTGAGAAGGAGCTGGATCCTTGCCTCCTAGTCCCGGGAGTGGTTCTTCGAAGGCTCCAAGATGCGCATATTCTCTTACAACTTTATGTCTCTTCTGATAGTGTAGGTCTCCGGTCACCTGTTCCATTTGTGCAATCTGGGCATTCACCCTTTGCTCTGGTTCCTGAACTCGGAACTCACTAGACACGGCACGAACTCCTCTAAGGCCACGGATACGACTAGGATGTCTAGCTGGCAAGTCATCGAGATAATAATCCTGCGGTTCGCTAGCTGTCTCCGAAGGAGCGTATGAAGGAGTCCAAGTCTCCTCCATCATTTCTTAGTGTACCAGCGACGCGTCCCTGATATGCTAAAACACCGAGGTCAGTCTATCACTCTCCATAATGGAAGCAAAATGAAGAGACATAATATATCAAGTAGGTGACATAATCTCAAAACCTACCGCAAGGTATATCCGAGTGAAGTGCCTGTCGTCGGCGATCTCCGCCTGCTTCTTGAATGATAGGACACGTGAAGACTGAGTGGCTGGGTTTATGCAGCATGGTGAAAGACTGAGAATTCCTAGAAAGGAGCATGCTAGCTCGGCGTAACGCTACTTATGTCGGCAACACGCTGATTAAGCGGATTTGCGACGTGAAGACTCACGCAGAAAGGAGTTGTCATGAATCTGGCTGGTAGACTGGATGGAATGGTAAGGCATCCTGTGGATCACAAGCTAAGATGATAGCATGCAGCTTGCTGCTACATAGTGTATAGAACTTCGATAATAAAACAATAACTGACAAAGAAAAACAGATGCAAACAACCTGTATTATGCCAGGAATGCCAACATAAAAGTGCGAAGTGTACTAACAAGATGAAATGGGAACAGTTCATACATTGAGCCTTCAAATGAGAATGATTACAGTCAGCATACATAGTATAATCAAAAGACGGTATAGGACTGGCATGAAAGTCATCTTAAGACCCGGTCCAACTTCGATGACAAATTGTACGGTTTCGATAGGTAGATACTTCTTAGAACTGCAGTTTGCTTCAGCGGGGCCGCATTGTGATTTCCTGAGTGCAAGAAGCCTGATGGATGCGACAGGAAATAAATTGCTCGAGGACGACGTGGATAGATGGTATAATCGGATTCTCGATGATAAAAAGCCAATTGAACAGCCCTGGTTTTCAGACTGGTATCGACAGATAACAAATTCTACAACATCGGGTTGTAGAGCTAGAGGAGTTGATCGAATAATGGTACGATTAACGGAAGGCATAACGTTGGGACATCCAGCATGTTACTACCTAACATACGGCTTCGGTGTCTTATACTCACCATCCAAGATACTATTGACTTATAAGAACACCGGACAAAAGGAAGTTCGGTTGCGATCGTTCAGACTGAGCAGCACTGTAATGAGGCAACTAGACTGAATGCGTTTGCATCGCGGATCTTGATGAACCGAAAGACTTAAGGCGTCGAGACTGGAAGATGCTGGTAAATATGTGCACAAAGTTGACAAGTCTAGTTTATTCTCTGATGGGAAAGGGTACGGAAAGCCGAGGCCGATTTACACATCATTCGCCGCTCGATACGCGACAGGAGACCACCGATACAGAGGCATCGACGCTAAAAGCGCTGTTGTTGGATATTTAGGCTTCATTGTCACCAGATCAAAACCCCTGTACATGAGCTACCGCTGAAAACAATCAAGTCCATGCATAATTCGTTTGCCAGGAATATCATAGAACGCCCCCCTTTAGTCAAACTAAACACCATGTTAGCAAGCAGCCGACCTTTACTACGAGCAATATACTTACCGGAGTCAAGAAAGATTCTGCAACAAACCGAGCACGAGCATTCAGCTGCAAAGAGTCAGTAACCCTGAATAATCTGGCCATGACGCCGTATTGGGTCCCCAAATGGGATTATCCAAGGGAGTACATACGAAGAGTTTCATCTCCGAGATTTCCTTATCGACCTCCTCCATAAACTGGATAATAAAGTCAACCAGCTTATGTTTCAACATGGCCTCCGTGTGGAAGTTTGTGATCAGGAACGAGATATCGTATCCCTATAGTGAGTTAATCATGGCTACTGCTGCGATGCTACAGATATTGCAATACCGTACCTTTACTGGTTTTCTTCGAAGGATGAAGAATGATTCTGCGCGCTGCGTCAAGAACCTTGTAAATTTGTGTACCAGGATGTTCTCGATTTCATCTGCTTGCTTTATCCGGATGCTAACTCGGACGCTGTTGACACTGGGCTCAATGAGAACTTTCTCGTTCTCATTACGAGCAACAGTCAGGGGATTGAGGAGAAGTTCTGGAGAGCTGGCCGCCTCGATCTCCGGGACATTGTGTCTTTCCGAGGTCTGCGATGCGAAGTTGGCAATGGCGAGCGCAGCGGTCAGGGAGGACCGAACGCATTGGAGGTAAGGACGCAGCGACTGAGACTTCACAGAAGTTAGATAATATTAATATAATAGCATTATCTAAAACAAAGGGGGTAGCAAACCATGATGGAGGAGGTGAGGTTAGTTGCGGGCCCCTATCGCTGTTGTCGCGGATGTCTTAAACGGGATCCCAGTCAACACTCTTTCATCCGCGGACCTATTGGCTCGAGTGAAGCAAAGTAACCTATAATCCTGTAGTAACTCTTCTGGCGTAATATTCTGAACTCGCCCCGAGCGTCGATATACTCAAGCGGCACGCGTCACCGACGATTGCGGAAGCATGAGATGTGGCAGTTGGGCAGTGTTTGCTCTGTTTGTTTCCGTACTATACGGACCACACACTTCGTAAGGTGGCGCTTCCAAGGTTGTTTACCCATCAACGTCAAAGAGCCAAAGGGATCGGAGCTCTTTGATCTTTCAGTGTCAGAACCAACCATGGCTACGATTCCAGGTACGCTTTTGATCTTGCAGTTATATCGTATTATTTGAACCGTTTTTAACAGTTGACTTGCAGTCATTGTGAAGCACCAGGGCAAACGTCATCAGGTCGATCTAGACCCGACGTCAAATGGCGAGACTTTCAAATACCAGCTGTACTCGTTAACGGGTGTCGAGCCAGAACGGCAAAAGATCCTGGTCAAGGGTGGTCAGCTCAAGGATGACACTGATCTGTCTACACTCAACGCGAAGCCCGGACAGACCTTCATAATGATGGGTACTCCGTCCGGTGCTGAAGGCGCTGCCGATCTGGGACGGCCAAAGGAGGCAGTCAAGTTCTTGGAGGATATGACGGAAGCTGAAGCAGCAAAAGCGGAGGGTGCCACTCCTGCAGGTCTGCAGAACCTGGGAAATACTTGCTACCTGAATTCTACTCTCCAGACGCTGCGAAGCATTCCGGAGCTTCAGGAGGAGCTTCAGAGATACAGGCCTTCCGGTGGGCCAAGCGGTACTGGACTCGCAGATCTCAGCAACTTTGGCCTTGGAGGCTTGGGTGCTTCGATGGACTTGACTGCCTCGCTACGTGATCTGTACAAGCAGATGTCCGAGACGCAGGAAGGATTCCCGCCGCTCATGTTTTTGAATGCACTTCGGAACGTGTACCCTCAGTTTGCCCAGAAAGCTAAGAATGGCCATGGCTATGCGCAACAGGACGCGGAAGAAGCTTGGTCGCAGATCGTGTCATTGCTGCGGGAGAGGTTGAAGATCAAGGACGACGGTGAGGTATCCTTCATCGACAAGTACCTTGCCGGTCAATTCGAGTCAGTCCTTGAATGTGATGATCCAGCAGCCAAAGAAGCAGGAGAGGAACCAGTCAGAAGCTCTGATGTATTCCTGAAGCTGAATTGTCACATCGGAAAGGAAACAAATCACCTACGGGATGGCATTAACGCCGGTCTTGAGGAGAAGATTGAGAAGCATTCCCCTACTCTCGGACGCGATGCGGTCTACACGAAGCGTTCCCGGATAGCCCGGTTGCCCAAATACCTGACCGTTCACTTTGTTCGATTCTTCTGGAAGCGTGAGACGCAGAAGAAGGCCAAGATTATGCGCAAAGTCACTTTCCCTGCCGAACTAGATGCCGTTGAATTCTGCACGGACGAGCTTAAGAACAAGCTTATTCCTGTTAGGGACAAGGTCAGGGAGATCCGGAAGGACGAGCAGGATGTTGAGCGTGCACGTAAGCGCCAAAAGATGCACCACCAGAGGGAGGAGGAGCGTAAGGCGGAAGCCGAATCTGCAGTTTCCCTGGAGCCGATGCAGAAGAAGGTCGCAGAGGAGCAGAAGCAGAAGGATGGCGACACTGCTATGACTGAAGTCTCTAAGTCTGACGCAGATATCGAGGCTGAGAGGACCGCTTCTATCCTCGCAGCGAAGAAGGAGCTCTCTAAGCTTATCGACCCGAACCTTGCCTCGGACGATGGCTCAAACAACTCCGGACTCTACGAGCTCCGTGGTGTGATCACTCACCAGGGCGCCAGTGCAGACAGCGGCCACTACACGGCGTATGTGAAGAAGCAGGGTCGACTTGTGGATGACCCCAACGTGCCAGGTGGTAAGAAGCGAGAGGAGGACGGAAAGTGGTGGTGGTTCAACGATGAGAGAGTGACTGAGGTGGATGCTGAAAAGATTGAGACTCTTGCCGGCGGCGGTAAGTCTCACACCCAACCCCGGTGTGAAAGTAGCAGTGCTAACATCTAATTTCTTATTCTAGGCGAGTCCCATTCTGCACTGATACTGCTCTATCGTGCTATCGACCTGCCCACTTTAGAGGAGGGCACACAGTGATTGGCTGACGCAAATCCTTTGGATCATCTCCCTCCCGTCCCTTTCCATGACTACACTGCTTCTCCTTCCTTATTATGGTTGCCTCAGAACAGATTAACATAGACGATAAACACCTTTAGATGAATCAAGGTCATGAATATGAAATACGAAGGCAAAGCGTTCTATGTCGTATTCCCTCATCTCCTGTAGCTGATTTGGTTATCTGTAGTAACTTTATAATGCCATGTAGGAACTAATAAAGCGGTACTGGACCTGACATTCATCCAAAGCGGCAAGTGATTACTTCTCCGCTTTATGTACTGCATTGTCTTTATATATTAGTTGGCCTATAGACCAGTGTCCGAAAGTCTCCAAATCGGGATAAAAAAACCCAACTGCGCATAACGATTCCATATCAAGAATGTCATATTTATCTAAATACACGTCTAAATACTCAATACTATTTTATCCAACAAAAAGACATGGATGGCTTTTCAAGAGACTCACAGAAACCTAGCTGACGCTAATCGTCATGATCTTCGCACGTGACCTGAGGTACACCATGCTGGGCCTCGGTAGAGAGCCCGTGCTCCTGAGGGACAGAAGTACGGGGTAGCAGGTACTTCGTACGTACCTCAAAAAAACCGCGCTGAGAATAACCAACAAAAGCGCAGTTCTTCGAATTGAGATGTGACAGAAATGTCTTACTCCTCAAGGACGTTCCCGAGGACTCTACAGTGCCAATTACCGTGGAGTCGTACCGTTCGAGCTCGGCCCTCAACAGCAACAGCTCCTCTCCTAGCGCTCAACCAGAACCAGAACTTCGCCAGGCGCGCCATCACAACCGCGTACACAACCGCCTCTTCCGGACCACAGTCAAAATGGCCGCGTCATCTCCGCACGCTCCTCTACGTGGGGATCTTCGGAGCCTTGGGGGTATACTTTGATAGCTTTGTGTCATTCGCGCCGCCTCTCCCAGGCACAGATGAGGATGCAGCACTTATCAAGAAGATTTCCAGGCGACTCGAAACTTGTCCTATAACCAAAGAGCTGAGAGAAGACCCAGACTATGTTGAGTGGGATGCGTATGGGAGCTTTTCAGATGAGGAGAAGGCGCATAGACTGACGTCTGGTCCGCTGCGAGGGGCTCGGGGATTGGCGCTTCAGGTTGGTTTTTCTTTTGCCTGTCTTTTTCCTCAAAATACCTAAGCCTCCTGGCATCCCTTTACTTAAAAGCGGTCTGCTCCGCCGCCAGAGATTCTGGTCTAATATGCTAATTCCCCATGCCCTCTATCTATAGCGGATATTCTGGAACGAAAAAGAGAAGAAGGCCATAAACATCGTCTGGCTCGGTCCGGGTCTCGATGGCTGGCCGATGGTCGTCCACGGCGGAGTCCTGTCGACAGTGCTGGACGAGTGTCTCGGACGCGTAGCCCTCCGCAGTTTCCCAGCGCGCACAGGCGTCACGGCCAACCTCAACATCAACTACAGGGCTCCAGTGAGGTCCGGCGATCTCTACACCGTATACGCGACCCTGGACCAGGAAAGGAGCACGGATCGAAAGGCCTACGTCAAGGGGCAGATTCTCGATGATAAGGGAAAGCTCTATGTTGAGGCGACGGGGCTGTTCGTCGTGCCTAAGAATCTGACGCTGAGGAAAATTGGGGATAACTTTTAGAGCGGCTTGGAAGATTCTGCGATGACGATACCAGCAGAGGATCGTCAATGGCCCCCGGACACCATTCGCAGCAGGGTAACCTGAGGTCGGCATAGAAGTTAGAAGCAATGAGAGTTCTTGCCGCTGAGGCATGTAATCGAGAGGGTCGATTTTGCTTCGGGCACTTCGCTCCTCCGTCTTGTGGCCATTCCCGGATAAGGATTCGGGGAGACTGGTCTCCGTTGCGGATCAATCGTCGGGACCGCAGATTTATTTGGGTGGAGGAACACACTCTTTTAGACCCCCTGGGAAATTTGGACTCTACCACACGATGGCTTGGAGCTGGCCTGGACTTACGACGAATTTCCATATGCAATGAGAAAGCCGCGGAGTTAAAGGAAGGACGGCCACTTGGGGAGTGGCTATACTCAGAAGAAAATAATAATCTTAATAGATATACTTGTAAATATTGGGAATTTCGGTGATTCGATCTAGATGTAATGAATTGTACCTACTATCCTCATCGTCGTCGAGCCCGTTAGGGTATGTATTTGCTGCGTTCAGCTATGGTACACATACATTTCAAATACAAGGTATATAATGTAAGGCCAACCCACACTGAGCTAGGTAGATAGACAGACCACTTGGAAGTCATAAGACATTAGGATAATTATCCAGAATATTCAATAGCCTTCCGCATGATATTCCACGTGTTCCGTCCAACCAACGCCGCGCTAAAGATGCAAATTAGGAAAGGGAAAAGGGACAAAGACATCCATACATGCCAAGGAGACATTGAAAGACTTCCCACCTAGTATAAATGGCACTGTCTACCCTTTGAGTGTAATCCAGAACAGGAGAAGCGGCCATCACAGCCTTTCCATCCGATCGGTCCCACTCTTCCCTGTAACAACCCCAACCCCTGAAGTTCTTTTCTTGTCCTCCTTAGCCCGCAGGCCACGACTCAAACCACCACCCAGGCCTCTCGCGAGAGACGCGAACGGCGGGCTACGCCACAGTTCCAAGTCATCTTCGTTCTGACCAACTTGGGATGTCTGTGAAGAACTGCCAACCGGTGAAGGCTCAGTCCGCCGACGACGAGATCTGCTCCTGGATCCATGCCTGCTGTTGCCCTCGTTCGACGATGGACTCGGGGGCATTGGCACGTCGATAACGATGTGTTCTGAGCAGTTACAGCCGCACCCACTGGGACACGACTGTATTCTATTAAGATCGCTGTTCGAGTCACTTTGTGGGTCCTTGTCAACGGCGTTGGCTGATATGCTCGTTGAGAACCACTGCTGATGACACTCGAAACAGCTCACATGTCCGCAGCTAAGACAAGGTGTGAACATCCCGTCTACAATCTCGCCACAGATGACGCATGGAAGCTTAGTAGGTAGTGGTTGCGCTGGCTTGCATCTAGGACACTTGATCTGTGAGGAGCCCGTGGTTTTCCCGTTTGAAGTTTGCTCCTTTTTAGGCAGCGCCGAGAAGATAGACAGATGGAGAGCATAACCACATCTTGTGCAGTGCCGTTGAACGTCCAGACCCAAACTGTCCGAATCATTTGGAGCAGTTAGAGACTCCTTGTGTTTAGGTACAGGCAACGAAAGGGAGGCAGTAGAGCCACGGTGGTTCCAGCGGCCAAGGTGTGCATCAGCAGAGTGTTCAGCAGTCCCACCAACTTTCAGGACTTCACTTCTTTCAACCGGAAAACCCCAAATAAATAGCAAATGAGCGTATGCGGCACGATAAGACCGGTAAAGCCAATCTTTCTTGGGATCAAGGAGTGGGGTGTGGGTGTAACCGTCGTTACCGAACGCATCTTGATTCCTGAGGGTTATCTTGACTCTCCCCGACTCTTTGGCATGACGACGCCTGTCGCTCTCGGTATCCGAATGTGTCTGTGAAGTCGCTGTAGTAGTAAAGGTTGTCAGGTAATCGGGAATCGCCGATGCAGCTTTTCCAAAAAGGCCACTTGTATTCCAACCACCTGTAGTGTTCGGGCTACCATTCGGGCTAGATCTTTTCTTGCCCAGATTGCTTGTCGGAGGCGAAGCTGACGAGGGACCGAAAGTGAACGAGCGAGACAAAGAGGACGCAAGAGCAGAACCAATGCCGGAGCCGCTCCGTGGATTCGAGTGGTGATCAGGAGAAGCAGACATTGAAAGGCCTTGGGTTTGAGCCCTTCTATGCAGACCACCAGCACGGGACGTGATAGGAGGCGTGGTGCCCGTCGAGAATGGGGGAGTGAAGTCAACACGCCATAGCTCTGTGGAAGAACGTCCGGAACTCTGAGTAGCCGGTGTGTGATGGCTTTCCTTCGACACGAACGTGACAGGGGTCGCCACCTGTGATCTGCTCTGAGGAGCTTGATTCGAGGGGTACAAATCTAACGGGAAAGGAGAGTGATCCGGCTGGGTAGATGCTGTCCCATCTCGACGATGCTCTTTCCGAGAATCCATTCTCGTATTTGACTCATGAAAAATGCAAGAAAGCATCGCTAGCATTTGCACATCTCCGATTCGCTCAAAATGATCAAAGAGAGCGGGAACGAGCCAACGACCGCCGAGAGGATGCTCGCCCCATTGGATACCTCCGCTTGCCCTAGCCTTAAGAGACTGCTCTCTTTTGACATGATCGTAGCTCAGGTCTATGCCGCTATCTCTCCTTTTTATGTCGCCGACCGCACGTCGCGCCATAGCTATAATTTCAGGTTCAGACTCAGGCTCAGTCGGTGCTTGATTCTGCAGAATCAATCTGATAAGACCCCAAACTTGAGCCAGATCATGGTATCCTGCATCGGTGGCTACAGCAGCATTATGCGCACACACATCTGCGCCATTGCCAAATATTCGATACTGTCTTGCCAATTCTCGTTTCGCCGGGAGAAGATCACTAAAGTCGTGGATAGATATGACATTGTTTGGAGTCTCTGACGATTTGACAGTGACACCGCCAGTTGTAGATTTTTGTGAGTTGTCTGTAGATCTTGGTCGATGGATTCCAAGACTGCCGGCGCTTCGCCATGTCTGTGGTGCCGGAAAACGGCTGGGCAAGCCTGTTAGGAGATCAGAGGAGCCAGATGAACTGGACGACTCCACCGACGAGTCGTCCGAATAATCAGATGCGCCATCGTCAGTCACGGTGATTGTCCCTGTCCCGGTACCTGTCCCAGCTGTAGTTCGCGGCCCGGGCGAACTCGTCTGTAGACGACCAAACCCTTCAAAGACCTTGTCTGTTCTTGAAAGCCTAGTGATCTCGCTAAAGCCCAAGGAATCCAGGAGCGCAATCGATTTGTCTCTTTTGGGTGGAAAGAAGCAGACAAGTCGGCCATCGTTACTCCAAATCGCACCGCAGGCTTTTGCAACTGGGACCATGACATTTGCGTTTACCGGCCGAAGGAGTTCAGAACTCATCCCAAGGTCCTGGCTTTGAAAGTGACCGACCTCTTCGTCTTCATCGCTTGATTCCTCACCACCTAGTCCGTTGACAGGGGATTTCATAGTCTCTCCAAGAACCCATGCGATGCTTTCTTCAAGGCTACGCTCTCCTAGAAGATAGCGTACTACGCCTTCGAGACAGCCTCGTTTTCGAGAAAGGTATGTCTCAGAAATTGTCCGCAGTTCTGCAACAAGATTCGACGCTAGTTCGTCGGTCACGGCAGTCGTCTTTTGAACGTTAAACGTCGGTATCGCGGCTCGAGGGTATTCAGGAGGAAATTTGATGTCCACTTTCAAAAACAAAGAAGCACCTTCTGGGCCCCATGGCCCGTGCAAAGATATCGTTGCCTTCCTTTGTCTTACATCGACCGATTCAAAGACAACCTTGGTGAATTTCTCTCCTACGTGGGTTATCTCGTCCCCAAGGGTCTCAATATCCCAGCCGGATATTTTTACGCCACGCATCCAGGCGATGGGATTCGTATCAGCCCTCAAATTTGACCTGCCCTGCATGCGTACTCTCGAGTCGACGTTACCGCCTTGAGTCCAGCCGCGAGCGTACGGCATCGACACGTTGTTCATTCCGATGCCTCGGTTTAATCGAGGATGGTAATGACTCGAAGCCTGTGACTTTGGTGACAAAATAGCTTCTGACTCGAACAAATCACTGAAATCCTGATCAGAAGGTTCATCGCGGAACGTCTTATACACGGCTCCTTTTCGGGTGATGTTCAATGTGGGGACAAATGACTTTCCTTTCTCATAGCCAACTCCTGCTAGAATTTCAGGAGCGACGCGGTGCAGGCGGAGCTCTTTGTCTGTACCCCAAGATACAAGTTGAAATTCTCTGTGATCTACTCCATCTATCACCGCTCCTCGAGGTCTCCAGAGGAACTCTTTCACCTGGCCCTTATGTCCGGGGAAGCTGTGCACCAAAGGGAGGCTTTCGTTGGGATTGCTACCTTCTCCTGCTCGGCGGCTGTAGAGATGGAGGTCGCTGTTCCCACGCTGGGGCATAGCTAGAACACCCCAACCAAAAGGCGTATTCCTGGCGCGCCAGACTGGAAACGGGGCCTTTATTATCTTCTCAGGAACTTCCTCTTCGGCAGTATAATCCCAGAATTTAATTGTTTTGTCCAAAGAGCAAGTCACAAGCGCTCCGCGGCGCACCCTGTTCCAATCGACGCCGTAGATCTTGGTACTGTGAGCCTCGATAGACCTTATGGGATACGCACCCATCCGATCATCCCAGATTCTAAGGAACTTGTCGTGAGAACTTGCAATGACATGGGGATCTTGTCTGTTCCACTTGACCTGAGTCGCACCAGCAAACCAGTCGGAGAAGGAGACGACAGGCCGCGCAGGAATCCGAAGGTCCCAACAGTGGACAAAGCTGTCAACAGCGCAAGTTGCCAGCATGTCGGGGTGGTGAGCGGAGAAGTTGATGTCGGTAATTGCCCGTGAGTGCGCATGCAGGACATGCTCGATGGAATTTTCCCATGTTTTCATTGCCAAGTTCCATACCAACGCCTTCTGGTTCGATGTACTCACGACCCAGAAGTCACGAGCCGCGAAAGGCGACCACTGAACATCTGCGACCTCCCATGGGGTATGGTGCGGGAGAAAACGAGGCGGGGAGTATGGGGAGTCGAGATCGATTATATGAAGGCCTTCCTTCGACGCTAGGACAACATCTCGTCCGCAGGGCGATATTGACATAGAACCGACAGGTTGCTCGACATGGAATGAACTGTCCTCTCCAAAAGTTGGGCTTTCGAAGGCCGAGGTCAAAGGCCTCGAGTCCGCTGGGCTAGACATTTTGTGTTCCTCCGTAAACCCCACTTAACAGTCGCAATTCAAACTGCAAATCCTTTTAAAAGGTCATGCGACAGCGGAGACAGAAGAAGGATGGGTAGGAGGAGAATCGTGCGCAGCTACAAGATATGTTGCTCCCATTGCGATTTCTTGCTTGCTGTAATATTGCAGATCGTGCAGGTCGCATTACCTAGTAGCGCAGCGCAAATCCATTGTCGGCCTGGATAGGTATACGGGTCCTAGAGGTATGGACAGCAGGTACCTATATTTGCTTATAACCGGTCAGTAGCTGCATGGACAATGGGATTGTATGATGAGTCGGTGTGGCATACCTTTTATCATAAGCAGCTAGAGCTCCAGCATGAAGATCGGGGACGAGCTCCATTTGCGGGACTAAGGCTGCGCATAAGGTCTCTCCGCAGCGCCGGAGAGCGGGCGGTCGCCGTATCTGTTACGGGAAGCCGTATGCCCCTCATCCCATCTTACGTCGTGCTTCATCTTCAGCCTTGCCCGGAGAGGCTTTGTTTGTCCACGAGTCTGTCTTGCGCCGTTTAATAATTCCCCAGAGCACCCACCGCTTCTCCGCTCTGTCTCCAGATTTTAGCTTTTTAAGCTTTTTGTCTGTCACCCGGTGCTTTCGTCGTTTGACCTGTTCCGGGAGATCTACATCCTGCAGAACACAAGACCATATCCGAAGTTCGGAAGCACCACATTGAGCACCTTTTTGACTTGACACCATAATCTGTGGGCGGCCTAAGATATTCCCAAAGCCTTCAAGATGGCTTTGCCAAAGAGAATAGTGAAGGAGACGGAACGCCTCATGGCGGAGCCGTAAGTATTCTACCTGATAAGAAATGGTCTTTACTTTTTTCGGTTTTGATTGACCATTACCTCAAGAGTTCCAGGAATTCATGCTGTACCTCATGAGGATAACCTGCGATATTTCGATGTCACTATCCACGGTCCTGCCCAGTCCCCATACGAGGGTAAGAGCTTCTACAAATCGATGTTGTGGATGGAATTTGCAGTTGACATTTGTTCAGGCGGGATCTTCAGGCTTGAGCTGTTCCTACCGGATGACTATCCCATGACTCCCCCAAAGATCCGCTTTTTGACCAAGATTTATCACCCCAACATTGATCGGCTCGGTAGAATCTGTCTCGACGTCTTGAAGAGTAAGCAATTCCTACCTTCTCTTTATCCCATGCAGGCAGTATGAAAGTGCATTTTTCCTCACCGCTAACATTTTGAAGACAACTGGTCCCCCGCTTTGCAGATCCGCACTATCCTCCTGTCAATCCAGGCCTTGCTTGGAGCTCCCAACCCGGACGACCCTCTTGCAAACGACGTTGCCCAACGATGGAAGGAGGACGAGCCGGCAGCGATACAGACAGCGAGGGAATGGACTAGGACGCATGCAATGACCTAGATTTTGAAGTGAAAATATTCTTTGATGGAAGAAATGACCTTGACAACGTGTGATGTGAACATAGACAACCCTGGGCATTGAACTGCAGTTAGCTGAGGGCGAGACGATTTTACCGACAGAAGTTTGGGGACCTAGGCTGTTCTCTCTATTTATATTTAGCCCGGCGTTGAACAAGTCTTCTGAGCACGTCCGTGCGAAATGACGGTTTCATTTTTCTAGAGATTAAAGGTACTATTATACATAAAGTCAAGATCCCCGGATTTGGTTCGTTTCCCTCTCTTATAGCCTGTATTGCGGTAAACTAGGAGCTAAAGCTCACTTATTCAGGCGTTCCACAGAAGCCAAACGTCTCTTTTTATTCCTAATTGGAACTTTGCGGGAGACTCGACCTTTACCCATTTACTGCACTATATAGCACACCCCGAGGGAAAGGAGATCGACTTCTCTTTTGGCCCAATTGGAAGCTGGATAGTTACATCTCTATTACACTTATACTTTGATTGCACATACAAGCTTCAAACGAGAATACTAAAGCAATACATAAATTTATAGATATTAACTCTTATTTATATTATTCTCTACTTTTCCATTCTACTGACGCTGTCACATTTGTTTAGCCAGGAGAGAGTATACTATGCATATCAGACTGGAGATGTGTTAAGAAACCGATGCCATTGTTCTCAAAATTTTAATCCTACTATTAGGAACGCTACTTTTTTTCCCTGAGAAGACTCATGAGGATATCTCCTAGTGGTGCTAGAATTTTTTTATTACCGTACTCCACTTTATTTTGAAACATGTTGCCTAATTTGCCATATGGCATCTTGTCTTCCGGTCTTTTTGATTTAATGGTGCAAACTTCAACAGGTGTGGACATTTCCAAGGAATGCTTTTGGCATCAGAAGAATCTCGTAGCTAGACCTCCTTTGGCTTACTATTCAGGCCTCCTTTGTTTAAGATCTATCGGGAACTATTTGTCCACGTGACAGACTACAGTAAGATGTTGCATTTGTATCTACTACTATCATCTATTATCAACCGTCATAGTATGGATTTTAGGACACTGATCACGTTCATCTATGATTATGTTTTATAATTCACATCGTGATCACCATTACCATTTGTCTTTGGAACCTCTTCTGGGATGTCTTGTCTGTTGCACTGTTCCTTGGTTTTGAAACATGTTTCTACAATAGGATGACGGAATCTATATCCGTCACTCGATATTTTTCCAGGCAGACTCTAAATCGACATAGAGACTTACTCTATGTTCATCTACAAATTGAAATCGGAATATTATCTATCCGGTTTATCACATTGTTAGAATCCCACAGAACTCGTAGAATCGAATCGTCTATTAGTCTTGAAGTAGCCCGTAGGGATTCATTGTTGACATTCGCCGTCGTTCTAGGTTCTATGCTCTAGCAGCTTCGAATTTTGTGGCAAATACGCACATGGGTTCGACTGTACCGCCGGAAGCTCTGCTCGATATGACAGACATCTGCCACCTCTGACATGGACACGGCAAAGGTTGCACCGTGTCACTCTATCGGAGTATTTCAGGACTCGAAGACATAGACGTAGCGACCTCGTCCCGAATGTTAAATACTGCCCCTAAATGGGGCTTTGTCATCTTTTCATGTAGTTCATGGATTCGCTGAAAGAAACTTCACGGACAGATAAGAGGGTGGAATGTCAGCTCCGCTAAGCTTTTATAAGAAATCTGGACAATGTTTCCTTTTTCTGAAGCCCCAGAATAACATCAGTCATGAATTGTTTTGCCAAGATATCTATCAACTTCGGAGTCAATAAAACCTAAAGGAAAGTCTTCCGTTCCAGCTCTGGTTCGATAATTGATGTAAAAAAGAGAAATATTCGGTAAGGACCATTGTCTTATTATCAGTCTCGGAGACTGACAACGGAATGCTAAGACTGTAGGAATCCTGGGAGATAAGATCTTATCGGCAATTGTATAAGGCTTACAACCCATTTCTCATAGGATCTACCTACCTGTAAGACATGGAAAACATAATCTTTGTCCCTGTGCATTGTCCGCACAACCATGTCTGTCCACTGCACTTCTTGTTATCATAGTACCTCTCCATTGCCTAAGATGGAGCGCCCACATGGCTCAGCAGATTGGCAGTCCAACGACATAATTAGTGCTAATTCTCTCATCATGCGTGCCGAGCCACTAGAACCCTAAGTTCACATGCAAAGGATTCGGTCTCGCCGTGTACTTTCATCCCAAAGATCACACTTATCTTTGCTCTCAATCAGTTGTTGCATTGGAATATACAACTTCCTGTCGCTTTTCGGCTTGTCAAATCGTTCTCCCTTCTTCAAAATGGACAACAGTGATCTTCCGCAGGAGGCCACCAATATACCTCTGCCAAGCACCTCTGGGGGGCCTCCGGATTCACAAGGCTCTGACGAAGAAGGACTTGAGGCATCCACACCGGGCGTTCACCGATACATCTCGGAGACCGAGCGAGAAGGTCGGCGGCATACTCTCGGGAAGTATCTAGAGCAATTAGACAAGGCCACGAAACCAAAGGCAAAGCAAAGTATCCGCGTGCGCGCCGGATTCTTCAAAGAAAAGCTGGTGAGGAGGCTGAAGAAAATAGGCAAATTCATTCTGTTTGGATAGAAGAGGTAAGAACTGTCTCATCCAGAATATTCATAGGTTTTACTTCTTACTAGGTGAGTTGACGGGAGGACTCCTCCGCACACGGTTCTAGTCTCACCCGTGAAAAAGCCTGTCTTCGCAGAGGCCCGGAGCTTCTGAAATTTTGCGAATTCGATGCTTCTTTTTCTCCAGAATACGTACTTCTTTCAAAACACATCTCAATAAACTGTCCGCACGCATAAGGGGAGAAACCAACGACACATCCGAGATGAACAACAAAGAAAATCCTAATTTTAGTCACAAGTCCTCTTCATCGAAAATGACAGAACAACGATATCCACTGGGAATTGGCCAAGAGATCAACGAGTTGAGAGCATCAAGCTATCGCGAGTCCAAGGGAAGAGAACGGGGACAACTCCCTTTGAATTTTCAGCAGAAGACTGAACATGTATTTTCTCGTTCAAAGAGCATTTAATCCAAATGTAAGTTCTTCCATGAAATTTCGTCACCTGAAAGAAAAAGTTCTATCGGAAATGGCAATTCCCTTCATGTTAGCCTTTCTATTATAACCAGGTCCTTTTCTCAAATCAAGTCCCCCATGACCGACTACCAGATAAGTTCTCATCGCATGCAAGCAAGAGGCATTACCCAAGCAGTAAATCAGCAATCCGGCGACCTCCGCGCGATCAGTTGATCTCTGAATGGTTAAGGGAATATCACGCACAGCAGGCCATCGTGGAGCCATTGGGACTCATTCAATCGGCTTCCTTGGACGATCCTGAATTCTGCAAGTTGGTTCTCTTGACAAACACAGGAGCCCTTCGAATTCGGAGGGAGAAGAGGAAAGTGAGCTCCATGAGCATCATTTCACTGACTTGATCGACTAGCCGGAGTATATCCGCCAGGACACTCGAACACAGGTAATTGTACACACTCCGGATGGCCCCAAGCCAGTCTGCAGAGAACACGATCCTCGATACCGGTATGCGAAGAATTTGCGAAGCACTTAATGCTTCGCAAATTGCCCAGTGTGCGGCAAGGAGTGCTGTGTGTACGAGACGGAATGGCGCGTGTACACCAGCACGGACACGGACTTCGAACAGAAAGAGAAGGCCCGTAAGCTCCTCGAGGAAATTTGGCACATGGGGGTCTTGGCTCAAAGTGTATGTACTTTCTCGAAGTGCACCGTCCCTGGAGGTTGCGGGCGGTACGTATGCCCAGAGTGTTGCGGCGCCTGTCCTGGGGAACTGTACAATGACATCCAGTGCAAGGTATATCTTGAGTTCACGAACATCTCTGTGGCACGAGTTCTAACATGCATTATAGAAGTGCAAGCCCGACCCATGGGCACCCTGCGACTGGCACGAGTAGGGCGCAGAAGGGGCAGGTCAGCGGGGAAGTAGGGGAAATGGTAGTTAGTAATGGTGGTTTTCCTTGTTTTGCTTTCGTTTTATATTTTATACACAATCAATGTAACAGAGAAACATCACTTCTTCTCGCTTCCCTGTTTTTTCGGCAGGAGAAGCACATGGAAGAAGAGGCAAAATATGAGCCATTATGGGCAGCGAGTGCGGTTTCAGACGGGATCAGAACGTAACGTGTAAAGTAATCAGGCTTAGCAAGTGAATCACAATATTTTCTAATTTTTTACCGCAACTTGGCCCAACGGGCGTCACGGTCTATCCCAAGGTCGGTAATATGTAGCATGGGAGGAGGCTGGCGGAGGTTGACGGCCAAGGGCAGACGCGGTCACGTGGCACACTTTAGCGAGGCTCCCGCACCGCACCACAATTGTGTCAGACTCACGACAGGCTCGCCGCAAAGACGATTCGATTCAACCACCCAACGCCAACAGACAACAACTCGTCCCGACCGGCTGCGCATCTCCAGCATTCAAGATGCGTACCTACGACGATACCTTCAGCGGCGAGAAGATCTACCCTGGAAAGGTGCGTCCGTCTTACCTTCAACTTCCGCGGTTCTATGACGCCTCCCGATAATGCGGCGAGCATCGAGTCCGCAGCACGAACTCCGAACAGGTGTAACCGCCATCAGGAACAAATGTTAACATCTATGTTTTCTTATATTATAGGGTAAGCTGTACGTCCGTGGCGACAGCAAGATCTTCCGCTTCCAGAATGGAAAGTCCGAGTCCCTGTTCCTCCAGCGCAAGAACCCTCGCCGGATCGCTTGGACCACCCTGTACCGTCGCCAGCACCGCAAGGGTATCTCTGAAGTTAGTACCGCCCTATTCCCGATTTTCTTTTGGTTGATAATACGTGTGGAATGGAAGTTTGGGGAGAATTGAGAGTCGATCTGGGTTTGGGATACAGTTACGACTTGCGGCTGGGGAATTGGGAGAAAGGACAGGTGAAGGAATATCGGACAAAGGCTGACGGGTATTTTTGCACAACAGGAAGTTGCTAAGAAGCGTACCCGCCGTGTCATCAAGTCCCAGCGTGCCGTCGTCGGTGCCTCCCTCGATGTGATCAAGGAGCGCCGTAGCATGCGCCCCGAGGCTCGTGCCGCTGCCCGCGCCGCCGCCGTCAAGGAGGCCAAGGAGAAGAAGGCCGCTTCCGAGAGCAAGAAGAAGGCCGAGAAGGCCAAGAACGCCGCCATGGCGTCTCAGGGCAAGGTTCAGCGTATCCAGAGCAAGCAGCAGGTCAAGGGTGCTGCTCCTAAGGTCAGCGCCAAGTCTCGTTAAGGGTACCGGGTGTCTGTCTCTTGGTGCGAGTGGTGGAACTTGTGTTGCAAAACTGAGGTTTTCTGGAGCTGGGCTGTTTCCGCAAATTCAAAAAAGAAATGGGCATATGAGCTACGGGTCCTCGCGGACAGAAAGATCCCGTTTAGTATGGGCCCGCTCGGCTCTCGATAGGCTTATCATTGCGCGCCATACTGTTTTTTTCCAGGAATGGAATGGATGTGATATGATGGCTTTTTCACGGCTCCGGCCAGTAGATTCCAGAAAGGGGCTTATGGACCGTCTCCAATGGACTAATACCATCAATATTTCCGTTCTATTCAGCCGTGAATCTCGTTCATACGCAACTCAGTTTCACACTGTCAAGCCGATGTAGTGCCAGTACACGTGCTGTGCCATATTCCCCAGTACATTTGCTCGAAGTATCAAACCCAGTTCACACAACGCTACATCTAATGTTGTGTTTGAACTTAGTAGAAGGAGGATGGAGCTCGATCTTGCTGTAGTTAGCAAGTAGACACGACAATAGAGAGTTTTTGAATATTTCTCAGACTGTCCAGCCAATAGAAGTAGTCGCGATATTCGTGTTAGATCTGCCTTGTAAATCCCGCGCGTATATGCGCGCATCGGCTTTTACTCCGCATTTTCAGATTAACCCTAAGACAAGACTGTAGGGCTAAAACCTAAAAATATATCGCCCCCGTTTCCGCCTGGAGAACCTTCAAGCAGCCTTACACGTATGAGTCGAATATAGATCTCGTAAAGCCCATTTCTGTAACATTCTTTCATCTTGGGACAAAATATTGTACCATACGTCATATCAGTAAGGCAAGAAAGACCAAGCCGAAGCACAGCGTCACCACCTCGCCGGCGTGGGGCGGGATCTTTGACACCTGAGGCATAAACATCTGTATGGAACTTATGACCCTCCGCTTCCCTCATCAACCTTAAGACCTTCTTCTTGCAACATCCGACACACAACTTCATCCATACAGACCAGACAAGCATACGACAGCCTACAGCGCACGATAAGTAACCATGGGTAAGGTTCACGTAAGTACTATCAACTCTCATCTCCACTGCTTTTCTCCAGCGACAGCTGACAGTCATATATAGGGATCTCTCGCCCGTGCGGGTAAGGTCAAGTCCGCGACTCCTAAGGTGCGTCACTTTCCTTTCTCTTTACTTTTCTTTATCCCCTTTACTTAGAGAGCGGTCATCCGGGACAAAAACACGGTTCTTTTTGATAAACAAAAAGATGCTAACCATATACAAACCATCAGGTCGAGAAAGCGGAGAAGAAGAAGCTCCCTAAGGGCCGCGCCATGAAGCGCCTCAAGTACACCCGCCGCTTCGTCAACGTCACTCTAACCGGTGGAAAGAGAAAGGTACGTTATCTATCGATCTGAGCTGTTCAGAGATGAAACGGAGATGGGTGGATGGATGGGAAATCGTCCATAAATCATATCATATACTTCCATAGATAATATGATATGAGATGGCAAGACCCAGCATCATCGATGGATAAAGAAATCCATCTCCTCCGTGTGGATGATCCTCTCTAGATGGATACAGATGAAACTGACGGGTTTCTTCTTGAACAGATGAACCCCAGCCCAACCTCGTAATCCTCGACTCCACACATCTTTTTTATTTCTGCGAGGCGAAAGAGGCGCGTTTTAATGAGGATGGTCATTTTTGTGGGCGGTCGGCGGTTTGCGATGAAGATAGGCGAACATGCATAGCTGAAGATAGGGGGAAGCAAAGGAAAAAATACCAGGCGAAGGTCGCAGATCTTCCCTTTATCGACCTCGCCCCGTCTCGGATTTTCAAATGCGGCTCGAGACTTGCTTTTCGCCCTTCTTCGTCTATGCTCGATCGATCCGAAAAGTCTCTTTTTCTCCCGGTTTTTTTCTTGTGCTTAGCTCTTTTTACGAGAAAATGGAAAGTCGGCTCTCTTTATTAAACGTGTCTAGCGGGATGATCTTCCAATTGCTACACATAGAGCAACTTAAGACCAAGGGGTGAAAGGACTGTAGGATCGACAAGTCACCTCTATAACTATCCTCTGAAGTATCCTAAACTCGGATGGTTATCGAGAACCCAGTCTAACCCGACGCACATCTAACCGCGCGTATTACAAGTCTATCCGGAACCAAGAAACTAGCTCTATGACACAAGAAGAAATCAGAAGTAGAAACTCGAACAAATTAAAAGGAAAAGAGGAACCGCAGAAGTGATCCGTCCGGTAGAGGGCAGTATTAGCATGGCCATTGCAAGCAGGAGCTTTCGTCAGGCCCTGAATGGGACTGGACACCAACCCACTCTCTTCGAACGAGCTTCTCCCCCGCTCTTATAAACTGCGAAGCATCTGCGCAGAAGTGTCTGTTTATCCTGTTCCAGGCACTGCTCTTTTATCAGATGCTTTCCCGGATATCCAACTCACGGACTTGCTGCATCAGAGATGCAGTACCCGGTGTTTCCTCATTACCCTCCATCGATCATGCCCTGAAGCCCAACAACCCTCACTGCTCCGCGCCGGAACAGAGTAGCAACGAGAGTTGGAGGAGAGATGTAGGAGCCTCTATTACTTGTGATAGTAGTGCGCCATTTCCAGACCGGCACGCTTGAACCCGCACTTGACATAGAAGCCCTCATTCGCCTCCGAGCAGTCAAGGATGGTCTGTAGATCGAATCATTAGCACAGATGCCAGATCAATGCAGGACTCCCTACAAAGCCCAAACAGCATGGAGACGGCGAATACATACCTTGTAGCACCCGACATTCTCAGCGACATAATCCAGCGCCTGAATGATCCTCAGACCCAGCTTCTTCCCCTGCTGTCCCTTCTCGACCGCAATGTCCTCAATATGGCCCACCAGACCCAGCGAGTGGATGAACTTGCGCTCCACGATCAGGCTCCCCGTGCCCACAATGCGGCCCGTGCCGTCGCAGATGACGAGCAGGTAGTATTCGTCGTTGCGTGCGGCCATCCAGTCGTAGCGCTCGTTCCATTGGTTCAGGGAGATGTCGCCGACGGTAGTGAGTACGCGCAGCACGTCCAGGTAGCCATTGTGGTAGTCGGAGCGGCGGAGCGGGCGAATGCTGTAGCCCTCCGGGAGGGCGGCGATGACGGTGGGAGAGATAAGGGAGGGAGAGAAGAGAGGCTTCTCGTCGGTAGCGGAGTGAGAGTTAGAGGAGGTGGAGGGCACGGGGGCGGAGCTGAGGCTGTCCTTCGCGGCGGTCGCGGTGGTTTTTGTCGTTGTCACCGTTGAATTCGACATCTTGGAAACGGGGAAGGCTGCTATTCTTGCGGGTTTATCTCAATCTGAGGTACAGATAGACAGTCAGAGAACGAGAATGGGGACGATATAATTGACAGAGATCCTTACTCAGCACGCAGTAGATGAGTTGGCGGGGTCGGTCTGGGAAGCAAACGGTCAAGTTGGATATACAATATAATGTCCAAAAGAGTAGCGGAGAAGCTGATCAATTGACAACAACGAAGGACAATGATACTAATAAAGATCACTGGCAAAATTGGTCTATAATGGGCTGGAGAAAGAGGAGAGGTCGCTGGTAGGAAGTGTCTCCAGGTCCCAAATATAAGTCAGAGAAGCTCCGGCAGGCGCATGCCCCGTCGTGGTCCAGGCGATTCGTTCCTGGCTGCGCCCGGTCAAGGGCTAGGCCGCGACATGGCCTTCAGCCGAGCGACCCAACAACACCAGCAGACTTATTCAACAAGATACAGAAAAAAGTTATGAAAAGCCTCCATGACTTACTAAGATAAGCTTGAGAGCTTGTGTACCATTTCTGCTTGCCGGAGCATCTCAAGGAAGCACCGAATATGTCCGGATTTCGTCAAAACCAGTTCTACAACGATTTTGTTTGGCGTTCCTCAAAAGACTCATGCTATTTTTATCACATCTCCCCAGCCACGGTCCGCTGTAGTAAGCTGAGCGGTACGCAGGTATGCAAAGATTCTTATATGTATACAATACCCGTTAAATCTAGTTTAACACTAATGAACACGTTACAGTTTTTCACTCCGCCGCAAACACCCTTCGGGCATTTATTTCTTCTCCTTAGGAGCAATCATCAGCTCCGGGCGGACGTACTTGTCGAAGTCCTCCTCGCTCAGAGCTTTGAGCTCCATGGCACTCTGCTTCAGGGTCAGGCCCTTCTTGTGAGCGTTCTTAGCCACCTTGGATGCCATGTCGTAACCGATGACCGGGTTGAGGCAGGTCACGAGCATAAGACTGTAGCAGCATTAGTATGATTACGTCAAGGCACAGTTTTGGAAGGTAGACATACCTCTCGTGGAGAAGAGCGTTGATGCGCTTCTCGTCAGCCTGGAGACCCTCAACAAGGTGCTCACGGAAGCTGTTCATACCGTCGGCAAGGATGCGCACGCTGTGCAGCAGATTGCGGATCATAACAGGCTTGAAGACGTTCAGCTCGAACTGACCGCTCATACCGCCGACAGTGGCAGCGACGTGGTTACCCATGACCTGGGAGCAGACCATGGTCAGGGACTCGCACTGGGTCGGGTTAACCTTGCCAGGCATGATAGAGGAACCAGGCTCGTTCTCGGGGAGGATCAGCTCTCCCAGACCGCAGCGAGGACCGGATCCAAGGTAGCGGATGTCCTGGGCGATCTTGAACAGAGAGCAGGCAAGAGTGTTCAGGGAGCCAGAGGCCTCAACAATCGAGTCGTGGGCGGCGAGGACCTCAAACTTGTTGGGAGCAGTCTTGAACTCAGTACCAGCAAGCTTAGAGATCTCCGCAGCGACGGCCTCGTCGAAGCCCTTGAAGGTGTTCAGACCAGTGCCAACTGCAGTACCACCCTGAGCAAGAAGGCGGAGGTGAGGAAGGGTAGCCTCAACACGCTCAATGTTGCGGTCAAGTTGCGCAACGTAACCTGAGAACTCTTGGCCAAGAGTAAGAGGGGTAGCATCCTGAAGGTGGGTACGACCGATCTTGATGATGTTGTTGAACTCCTCCACCTTCTGCTGCAGGGCATTGCGGAGGCTCTTCAGAGAGGGAAGCAGGGTACCCTCAATCTCGAGAACAGCAGCAATGTGCATAACAGTGGGGAAGGAGTCGTTAGACGAGGCGGACATGTTGACGTGGTCGTTGGGGTGGACAGGCTTCTTCGAACCCATCTTTCCTCCCAGGATCTCAATAGCACGGTTCGAGATGACCTCGTTGGCGTTCATGTTGGACTGGGTGCCAGAACCAGTCTGCCACACAACGAGAGGGAAGTGGTCAATGAGCTTAAGGGAAGCGACCTCAGCGGCGGCCTGCTGGATGGCCTCACCAATCTTGGGGTCTTGACGAAGGCCATTAACATCTATTTTCGGGTCATATGTCTGGAGGGTGCTTACCAAGGCCATACTTCATGTTCACAGTCGCGGCAGCACCCTTGAGGATACCGAATGCCTTGACGATGGGCGCAGGCATACGGTCCTGGGGCTGGTTGATCTTGAAGTTGCCCAGGGAGCTACATTCATGTCAGTTTCCGAAGTTCCTCCATTTTAAACGAATTTTGGGATAATTGAGTGGATAATTGAGTCTATCATCAAACATACCGCTGGGTCTGGGCACCCCAGTACTTGTCCGCAGGGACCTATACGGTAGTTTATTAGCGGATATAAGAACATGCGAATTGGACGAAATGGAAACCAACCTGGATCTCACCGAAAGCATCGGTCTCAGTTCGAGTTTCCTGGGCCTATTTGGGAAAACCCTCGTCAGCCAGCTTCCCCGCATTTCATTTGATAGCTCTGGAACAGATATCCGCCCCAGGTTGCTCCTTTGTATCTCGATTTCGTGCGTACCATTCTGATGGTCGTGCTGAAAGCCCTCGTACCCGAGACAGTGTTCAGGCTCTGGAGACGGGCAAACTGCGACTGGCGCTGGCCCTGAAGGTACCGGCAATTGGTGCTCAAGGCACGGCGGCAGTTGACCGCGAGGAGCCCCCGAGCTGCGGGGGAGGAGCTTCGAGCAGCATGTGCAACGGCGGCCATCGAGCGCACCGCGGCTCGGGACGAAGAGGCGGAGTGGTTAAGCATGACGACAGGTGCTGCAGCAGGGTTTTTCCCGTGTTAGTTGGTCTTGGAGAACCCAATGCCTCACAAGCAGACTTACAGGGTAGAAAAGGAGAAGAGAGGTGAAATACAGTATACACCTGTGGACGTGGAGAAATAAGAGTCTCTCGTTCCGGTCTGCCGATTCAGCAAAGGAACTGAGGCTTACCGATATTACCCGCCGGTACCGGCACGCCCCCCGGCCCGCAGTGTTTTCTACGCACATGGCCCGGTATCGCGTGTACGGTACGGTAAGGGACCCGTTGGATACACATACCCCAGCTCCAGTCTCCCAAAAGAGCCTCCTTCGCAGGATATCTCCAAAAGAAATGATTCTATACAATTGTTTACCGCTTTCGACATTGGCGCCATAGGTTTCGATCCTAGCGCTTTTCCGAGACCAAACTTCCGTGGCTCCTTTGCTTCCATCTTCTGGCGGATCAATCTTCTGCTAACATTTATGGAAGATACAATGCACGACATTTGATTCTGCAACTGCTATCGCGCGTCTACTGACACAGCTCCTTTTTCAGCGCCGCAATTACTCTTTCATTATACATCTTACCCCCTTCTAATATGCCATCGAGATACCCGAACGTATGGGGAGCGCCATTCACACGAATTAGTTCCGCCCGTGAACCAGCTGCATTCATCTTGGCAGCGTACGCCTCGCCTTCGTCGCGAAGAGGGTCCATCTCAGCAGTGAACACCAGCGCGGGTGCCAGATTCGAGAAACTAAGTGCCAGGATGGGAGAGATCTTCCAGTCCTGAATCCCCATCAGCCAGTCTGCACATTCAAAGCCCGGTTCACTTACATTCTCCGATCTCTCCGGTCGTGGAACTCCCAGGAAGTGCCTGTGAAAGTACTCTATCCGCGCCGCTGGGAGCGCGGCTGTGAACTCCATCTCCCGATATGATTCGTATGGAGTATTCTCGCGGTCAAAGCGGCCATCTGGTGTAAAGGTACTGTGCATATCGCATACAGGGACACATAAGATTTGGAGACGTAGCGGGATATTGGCATCCCGACAGAGATGGCTGAGGACGGCGGAAAGATGCCCGCCGGCAGAGACGCCCCCTACTGCAAACCGATCCAGGTCGAGATTGAACTCTGCTTTCCGGGACCGGATCTGGATGCATTATCAGCATAGAGAAACCGTTCTGCAGAACAGACCACTTACCCAGTTGAATGCAGCCCAGCTGTCGTCAACAGGTATAGGGTATTTAAATTCGGGTGCCAGACGGTAGTCGACATCGAATGCGACGAGGTCCCCTTCGAGGGCATCCACAATGCGTTTACAGAACTCATGGTCTGTATTAAGGTCTCCAAACACCCAACCACCCCCGTGGAAGTTGACGTAGGCCGCCCGTTTTTTCGGATTTCCCTTGTCATCGAGCACCGGAGCAGGCTCGAAGATCCGCACCTTAATCTCCCCATCCTTCACCGGGCATTTCTGCTCAGTGATGCGATAGACATCAGGACCAACTCCCCGCCCGTATGAGATCGTATACTTTGCGGGATTCTTCCGGTAGTCCTCAATCGGCACCTCGTGCGTGTGCAGGCGACCAGTATTATACTTGTTATAATGTTCCACATACACAGGGTCGAATCTAGATATTAATTCCGGCGGGATGCTGCTGTGGAGAGGCTGGTGGATGACAACTGGGCGGAGATTGTGCAGCGGTCCCTTTTCCTGCGCGGCCATGACTTCTGTACTGATCGATTGCTATATACTCAAGTTGTGTCTATTCAGGAACGTTAATAAGCAGAGGCATCAAGTTGCTCGCGATAGGGACGAAAAGAGTTCTTTTCGGAGTTCCACGACGCCTGATATGGATGTAACCAGCGGGGAACCGTGGGGGGTTCGCTTTCAAGCTCCCATCTCCGAAATTAATAAGTCTTCGGTTCCTTAATCTCACCCGTTGGACTGCCCTGCTTGCTATCTTCTACCCCGTACCCCCTCTTTTCCCTATTTCCCCGCTTGTCTGCCTGTCTCGGACGTCAATATCCTACTTAGTAAGAGTACCACCATATGTCGGCTAGAAGTCCGTGGCTGACGACTGGACCCAATAACCCCGCGCGCCAGACTCAGCCCTCGGGATGAATCTGAGAACATGATACGGTAGTAGACAGGTACTTTTCCGACTCCAGATACAATTATTTGGCCTTTTATCTTTTCCTTTAAGCAGGAACTGCCAGGCAGCTCAATGAGAAACTGCAGCAGTCGATCCCAACCAGAAAGAGCAACATACAAACTCGTCCATCAGCACTGGAGGTCCCCAGGATAGCAGCTGCTTCAAACATTCCGGAGAAAATACATTGATTATCAAGACCACTTCAATCTCTACACTCCTTAAAATGTCGCATGCATTAGGTGTTGAACCTAAGTCGCTGCAACCCTGGCCGGGCCCCGCGGACTTTTGAGACCTTCCTATCTGAGTTAGAACGCTTGAGGGCCGCCTCAACACCTAGGTAGGTATGAACTTCCGATTGGGATACTAGGATATCCATGGATTTGTGTGGGTACCATCGATATGGACAATTTTGATGTATAGGAGTACTGCGAGTATCACTCAGCTGATAGTATTTATTAACCGTTATCTACATTCTATTGCGATACCTGCTAAATTCTGGGTTACAGTGAGTGATGACTATGCGCCTACATTTGGAATGCATGTCGCGGCTGTGAAGCCTGTATTTATGGAAACAGAATGGAGCGAGAAGCTCCCCCATATGCCTCGACCTTGGTGTATTACTTGCAGACACTAAAGTGAGGGATGTTTTACTTTAGGATGGTGATTTAACGGATATCCAGGGAATCTCGTGATCATACCATAGACAGGGGAGGCGACGTACTGTTTGATAGTGTTTTGGAAAACATGGCTGCTGTTGTAGATTCTGGAGTTGAATAAGTTGATTACGCGCGATATATAATCCGCAAATCTCAAATGTGCTAGGGAAAAGTATACCATTCCGTGTCGCCAGGTAGTATGTTGCGTGAGATATCTAGTAAATGACAGTGGTTTCCCAATCAGGAAACAGAAAACATGATCTCAAAGTAATTCGAGGCAGATGACAAAAAAGCTCACACCCCCGGCCTACTAGAACCATACTAAAAGTGCTACGAAAACCCCACCTATGCTTCTGGCGGGCAGGGTTTTACAGGCATGGTCATCTCGTCTGTTGGCTGGGATATTATTGGTAACTACTGCACCGCCTCAACGATCGCTGCCTCTGGCTCGAACCAGGGGCCTTCTGTAGGAAAGGCGAGGCGAAAGCTTTTACTTTTACAGGGGATCGACTCGGACGGTTGACCCCTTGACCAGCAGGCCCCGGGTTCTCTTGAGGGGAGACGGCGATAGTGGTATATGAGGGATCGGGAGGGCACTGGGAGAGCCTATTCAACCAGAAGTGATAACATTCGACCTTGAGAATAGACAAATTTTTAGTATAAAGTCTCACTATTTGTATAGTAAGCAGTGAGAAATTGATACAAATAGTACATGTACATCTCCACATCTCAGACTCCAGTTGTATATATTGGAACTTATATCCACTGATGTGCTTAGACGCGGTCCTTGTAGACCTTTCTTCTATGGCTCTTGTATGTATTCTCATGCTACGAGTTAGGTCTACATACTCCCAGCAGCAGCAATATGCATTTTATTTCTATATAATTGGTCGAGCAAAAGAGCATGTCATGCATGAATAGGTAGATATAGATCCGAAACCGTCTCGCACGTGACATGTTCCAGACCAACTGTTCCTCAAGGGTGACATCGAACACTTGCCAGAATCCAGCATTATAAGCTCTTCAGTGATATACAAATCCATTATGTTAACATCGAGTATTTTACAACCATTCTAGTTTCCTGGCATCCTCTGGCGTCGTTGCCCGGCGCGACTCCTTTGAATTTACCCGGAAATGCCTGAGTCATTCGATACAAACTCCGATTACCTAAGTGGTACCCACCGGGGCGTTCCGCAAGGAGTCATGAGGGACAAGCGCTGGGACACTTTCCAAAGGTATATGTACTCTCTTTCTTTGCTTTACGCGGTATAATTCGAAGCCTGATACCGTAATTGCATTTTCTGCAGACTGTGAAGGCTTCCAGTGAGGTTTTTGGAGACAATGATAGCCGACTCGGAAACTCAAGCGGGGGTGTCTCGCAAGCCTTCGCTCTTTTCATCCCTTCCCCAGGTCGCCGGCGACGAGATTTTCGCACTTAGCCATGCGTACATAGCAGACAATCACCCCCAGAAAGTCAGCCTCGGTATTGGTGTTTACCGCACGAATGAAGGCAAACCGTGGCCTCTCCCCTCGGTGCGCAAGGCCGAGGAGCAATTGCTCGCTGAGAATGACATTACCAGGCACGAGTACCTCGCCATTGAGGGCGATGTGAAGTTCCTCGACCTGGCCCGGGATTTGATGTTCGGTTTCGAAGACAAGAATGAGTCACCCGCACAGCAGCAAGCAAAGCAGAGGATCGCATCAGTTCAGACCGTGTCGGGAACCGGTGCCAACCACGTCGGAGCACTGTTTCTCGCCATGTACCTGAAACCAAAGACTATCTGGCTGTCCAACCCCTCATGGGCAAACCACACGGCGATCTGGGATCTCGCCGGGGTTCCCCGGAAGACCTACCCGTACTATAACGCCGCAACGCGCTCTTTCGACTTCGAAGGAGCTATGCGTACACTTGAGGAAGAGGCTCAGGAAGGTGATGCTATCCTTCTTCACGCCTGCGCTCACAACCCCACCGGTCTCGACCCGACCAAGGAGCAATGGAAGGCCATTGCGGATCTGTGCGAACGAAAGGGAATCTTTCCGTTCTTTGACTCCGCCTACCAGGGTTTCGCATCTGGATCGCTTGAGGAAGATGCATGGGCCGTCCGGTACTTTTTCAACGAGAAGCCCGGGATGGAGATGTGTGTAGCTCAAAGCTTCTCGAAGAACTGCGGACTCTACGGTCAGCGTGTCGGGGCGTTCCACCTCGTAACAAACGGCGAGTCGCCGGACTTGAGGGAGAGGGCCGTGAAGAACCTCTGCCATATCATCAGAGGCGAATACTCCATGGCACCGCGTCACGGTAGTGAGATCGTCAAGAAGATCCTGACCAACGAGCAGCTGAAGGCAGAGTGGATCCAAGACCTGGATGTGATGAGCTCGCGTATTAAGAAGATGAGAAAGGCGTTGTATGATGAACTGGTCAGGTTGGGGACCCCAGGGACATGGGAGCATATCGTCAAGCAGGTACGGATATTCGTGACCCTACTTTTGCACAGGGCTTAAACGCAACAAATGCTAATAAGAATGTCTACAGAACGGTATGTTCTCCTACACCGGTCTCACACCCCAGCAGGTTCTCGCCATGAAAGAGAAGTACCACATCTACTTGCTTAAATCCGGAAGAGCATCAGTCAGCGGCTGTGAGTGCTTTCTCCAGTTTCCTTCCTACTATCCCTTGATACTGATAACGTTCTTAGTGACGGAGAAGAACGTCGAGTACGTCGCCAGAGCCATCGATGATGTCGTTCGGAATGTCGCATAAATCTAGAATACTTCCCCTAGAATTCAACGCATTGACGGGGTTAAGAAAAAAACCATTTGTATAAAAGCAATGCTTTGCCAGAGTTACGAAAAAAGTACTACCTGATCTGGTTAGATTTCGATTTCATTTACGACTGGAACGATATGGAAAAGAAAAATATAAGCATATGTACATACATACCATATTGCAAGCCATGATCAAGATTGAGATGAGCCTAATAAATATAAAATGAACCGACCAACCGAAGATTTGCTGGGGGTTCAGATTACTGCCTACTTACCCCGTAATTTCCATCATTGGTAGGCTACCTACCTAGTTGGTAGTCACCTGCAACAGCAGTCGACGTACATAGAGACCGGTCAGTCACCTTGACGGTTAGTTATGTAAGATTCCACATAGTTCTGGAATCCACATTAGGTAGGTACATACGTTTGCATAATCATTAAATCCGGATTCCGGAAATCGGCCTCTCTTGCTATTCGTCTCTCCCCCCCCGTTCTTTTTCTGTGTGGATGTACAGTACATATGTACAGCCTGCATAGCATGCATGCATATGTCAATGTAATATGCACAAATGACACTAGCGTTGTCTGACGATCTCTACTCATCCATTCACCGTTCATGGAAAATGGTGATCCCTGGATCTAGATGCATGTTTTACTGGCTGGCTAATGGCTGAGGGGTATATGTACATACAGAATACTTTAGGTTCAATGGGCACAGCAGCTGAAGCTAAACTTGTCTTGTCTACCGGCATGTAAGGTATAATAAGTCTGAGGGGATTTTAGTTTGTATGTCTGCACCCCGGCTATAGTGAAGTAATGCGCGCAGATTTGTTCCAGGACTTCTACATAAGCTTGCTTCCAAGTGTACCTTTGGCTGGGATAGGTAGGTAGGTAGCCCGGGATCGATTGGTTTCCAAGTTGGTAACTTTTTTATAGTTTCATTTTTATTACAACGCAATGCATTAATTATTTATATCTATTTGGTCTGAGAATAGCTTGGTTTGCGGACAATCTGATAGCAGGTACCATCAGATCCAGTAGCGTCGTTTCTTCTCATCTGATAGATTAGGCAGGTACTGTACTGCAACACCACCATGGGATAAAGGAAGCTCTGCATTCAGATAGCGATAGATAGAGAATTCTCGATCACATTGGTTTATTGACTTTCCGTGTCTTGAAATTAATTTCGACTCTTGTTGTTATACATAATTGATAAAGGCCGTGTGGAGCCTGTTACTATTTATTACATCTGAACATGACATGCACGAGCCTTATTAATTAAGTGTAGATTAGGCAGGGTATAACAGCTTGGATCACTGGGGTGGCTTCTGGAGGCCACGAGCTTTTTACACAGTAGTTTGAGAGCATAGTCAGATATGTACGTACATAGTAAGTAGGCTTTGAATGGGCATTATGATTCTGTATGTACCTATGGAATCATTATGTCTGCTATGTACTTGTATGCCATCGCGATACGCGATACGTGCAGTGCTTCTTATATGAATATAGTAGTGGTATGTAGTAGTAATTAGAGATTCGTGAGATCTAGCAAGAGGCTCCTATGCAGTTTGAGTAGGTGAGAATCTGACCTTAGTCTGGAGCTTCTAAAACTACACTTACCATTACTAAGTAGTATCATCCATCCCCCGCGTGTCAGCAAGGATAGGGTGCTGCGGCAAAACGGTGGTGGCACAAGTCACGACCGGGACGACACGAGATGGAGATGAGATTGTCTCCGTCTTCCGGCGGGGCTCACGCTCGTGCTCGCCGCTCGTCATCATCATCTCGATTCACCGAAACCTACCGCCAGATGTGGAAAAGACCCAATCAGGAACGGGGGGTTGGCCCTGAGCGGGGGCGTAATAGCCGGATCCGTGATTGGCCGGGAGAGGTTCCAGAACCCGCTTGGAGTTGGAGGCAGCGATATGCCAGCCCCTCACTCTCGGTCACGAGTCACGGAGTCGAGCGACTTATCGACCGAAGGATGGACAGAGAGATTCTCCGTGCTCCGAGCTGCAGGCTTGAAGCCCTGGAGGGAAAGCAAAAGAGAAAAACTGGACAGACTCCATGTCGGTGACCATGATGGACTGATGGACTGATGGAACCTAAACCCCGAAAGGGCGTGGCGAGCCCGGCTCCCCCGCTCGGTGGTGCTGCAAGTGCTGCTGCCGTCCTGCCTGGAATAATCCTGGGTGAGTCGACATGGGTCTGCTGGAGCTTTCAGTCATAGTGAGGCCACGCGAAAGGATGAAGAGGATGAGCGATGGAAAGATGGATCGATGGCAAGACCTGTTGTCTTGTTGCCCAAGTGGCGATGCGATCATCGGGAGACAGTCCTCCTGGTTTCGCTTTATCGTGTGTTGTCGTCTGTAGACTCATCTTGTTCCTCCAGTTGAGTTGGTTACACGTTATTATCATTATTACTCAGACCGGGGCAATAACAGTGATGATGCGGGGAGAGTTGATAATAATAGTAGAGAGCACGGGTAAATGATAGCAATAGTATTGATCTCAAGTGGACCGCAACTTATCAGTGCTACTAGTTAGATGGGTCGCTGAGGTCAGTTTGGTCTCCCCGCGGCCCTGGTAGGTAATAGATACGAGGGCAGCATTTACTACGACTAAGAATTATTTTTTTTCTTTTTCCGCGCAACCCTTCCTGCAGATAACGTGATCTGTCGCATCTTTTCCAAGAATGTTCTTTTCCAGATAGCGGACTGGGGGGCCTTCCTGCTGATCTAACCAACTACTGTAAGGTCGGCTCCGATGTCGCCCAGCAAGCCCACCCTATTGGTAGCGCATTTGTTAGGACAGGGCAAAAGAGAATTTTTGCGGACAGATGGATGAGCACGAGACTTTGCGCAGTTAGGCGCAGAGTCATACAGAGTACAGATTTTTCTGCTGCAGAAGAATAATGATTACTATTGGGACGGGGTGCCCATCATGCACACAGTACGTGGTACATGTACCGCGCGCGGTCTTGATGATTCTCGAGTCCCAACTGCGTTTAGCTAACTGCCACGAGATGATCGTCCTTGAGGTATAGGCCAGTCGGCAGCTTGCGGTGGATTTACCACGACAGGACAACTCCACGACCGTCCGCGGTGAACCAGCTGTATGAGTGTTTTCGCCTGCTCTGGCGTCACCAGAGACGATAACAATCACGCGCGACTCCTTTAGCGCTTCAAAACGTAGGGCTACTATGCATCGTTACCAGGTACCTACGTAGCTGTAGATGAGCTTTCATACATAGCTCCATGTGCTACTGCTTGAAAGGAATCTAGAGATCCACTGGAATGGATCCTGGTACTGTACCCCTTTGATGCCTGGGCCTAGTGGTGACTCTGTTGTCACCTACTGGGTCGTGCAACGAAGCATGGTGGAGCTCTTACAACCTTCGAGGCTGGAGCTTCGAGATGGTTTCCAGCCACTTACTTAAGTTGCTCAAAAAAGGACAACAAGTGATGACCAAACCACCAGCATAGTCACTATATAGAAAAAAATTTTTTCTACGCTGGAGCAGAGGATCACTACAACAGGAGGGGTACGTTCGGGCAGGGGGAGGGGCTGGTCGATGCAGGACAGCTCTCTCATCTGTATGGATGGTGGATCGGGCAGGCAGAGAGAACGTGGGTAGGAGCGAGAGAAAAAAAGAGACGAAGCAGATCAGCATGGGACACGCTGACTGGCTGGCTGTGGAGTCATCAGTATCATGCTCGTTCTGGTAGATTTAAGGCCACTGCCCACGCGCATAAGGACTTATGCTGTCTGTGTCTCATTGCCTCCTCCCAGCTGGGTCTAGGTGGCGCGGGCTGGGAGAGCGGAAGCGGTGGTTGGCTGGTGTCGGATGCGGTCCATCAACAAGGCGGCGGTGGACGGCAGCAACCAGGAGAAGCAGAGACTGGGAAGAGAATAGCCGAGTCGGAGGCTGGAGTACTGGTAGTTGGTGAGCTTAGAGCTCTGTTATGCTGCTGTAGAAAAAGTGAACTGCCCCCCAGCCCTGCGGGTGGTTTAGTTGTTTTTGTTTTCATTCTGCTCCAGAACGCCGACATGACCTGGCCACGGTACTATATCTGCGCAAGCAGCTTCTAGGAGTCTGCCACGAGAGATATTCAGTTGATTAATCACTATTGCTATTCTTCTTCTTCTTCTTCTTGTTTTGGTTGTATCATCATCGCCCGTTTTTCTTCTTCCCTGCCCGACCTTTTGCGCCTTTCAGCCCTATCCAGATCCAGCCCGTCGCGGTCACGGTTGCCATCTTTGCTGCCTGTTGCCCAGCGGCAAAGAGTACGAGGCGTGGTCCCACGAGAGTCTTGCTTCGAGAGAGTGTTCGTGAGGTGAGACACCGTGCCCTGCCCCGTTTCGCCCCCGTAAGGCCGCGTCGAAACCCCCCCAAGAGTCACCGCCCACGGCTGCCGGGAGCCCACCGGACCCGCGCTGTCCATGCCCAACCAGGGCCAGACGTACCGCTGAGCACAGCACAGCACAGCACCGCATCCTATCCCGGAACCTGCCAGACTCATCTTGTTACAGTCATATCCGCATCCGCCTTCGTGCTCCCCGTATAAACCTCACCCCCGACCGGAGCTGCCTCTTGTGCTCCTCGAGACCTTCGTGCCTATTCTCTTCCGCCGCCGCTGCTTTGTGTGGTCACCTCGTTCGCCTCCCTCTCCCCCAGGTGACTGTTGACTGCGCGTCCCTGTTTCCGCTGCGGCCTTGAATCCTGCCTCCGCCACCTCGCCACTCCCAGCTGCTCAGGAACGAATAGGGTGGGTGAGTGACTGTCCTATTCCCTTTCGTCCCATTCTTTCTTTTGATCCACTCGTCTCGTCCTGCTGGAGGTTCCCGCCGGTGACGGGTGTTGGTGACTGGCCCGCCCGCTGGTTAGTCATTGCCTGTTTGCTCCGCGCTCCCCCCATAGTCATCCGCTGCCCTCCCCGGCTCGTGGTTACCTCCGCCATCCCTGGGGCCTTGGAGGGGACTCATAAAAGAAAGCAGAAGAGCCCTCTTGAGATCAAAAGCTTTGCTGACTCCGCTCCACCTCAGCTTGTTGGTGACTTGCCTCCCGCTTTCCCGCCGCGCCTCCAGCCTCTTTCCGTTGATAGACAGCCGACTGCCTTAACAAGCGCCAGGCCTTCACTGGTGCTGCCTGCTTGTTGACAGTCCGCCGTTTTATCGGCGCCCCTTAACTACCCTCCAGAACCCCGCGATTCCAAGATGTACCCTGTTGCAGAAATCTCCTACGTTCCGATCATCCGCGTTGCAGAATCCTCAGCTACAGATCTCCGAAAGGCCGGTAAGACTGTTGCGCGTGTCTAGAGAAGGCCGGTTTCAGTCTGTGAAAGAGTCACGCTGGTATTCCCTGTGCTGCGCCGGGCATATCCGCGTACCTCTTGTGGTCTACATCTGAATTATTCGGCTGGATCTACATCGGACTCTACAAACGGTGATCGGAAATTATTACCTACGTCCTCTTGACCCCTCCTTCACCTCAACGCTTTCTTCTCGACGAATACCTTATACATTCACCACGCGATCCGACCTTGAATACCTACTGCTCACCTCCTCTTCTTCGAATTCCTTCACTTCCGTCCATATACTGTGCAAGCTGGCGAGCTATCAGCTCTAAGGGCCTTCCGTCGCCTATAGTAAAAGACGGGCCTGCTCTATTCGGTTTCCCTTTCCGGTTTTTGCTCAACGGTCTATCTACAATTTCACGGTTCTAAATCGGCCATCCTGCTTGGGCATATCTGTGGCTGGCAAAACACGCTCCCGAAGGTTGCCGCGATCTTGTATGACCCTTTGACCTACAGATCGAGTGTTCAATTTGCGAGTTACAACACGGCAACGTCCTGGATATGTCAGGGATGGACGTCTTGGGTTTGAGTCTTTCAAACCCAAGTATTCAGCAGAAAGCATCGCATGCTCATCCTTATGCTTCTTCGATCGCCTCGTCGGCCTCCTCGTCGTCCTCGTCCATTTTTTCCCTGGACTGCGTTTCCTCCCAGAGCTCGATCTCTTCGTCTTCGACGAACCCTGTAGACGTCATCTGGGAGAATGAGGCGTCGGGTGAGTCTCAAGTGACGGGCAGAGGTTTGGTTCATTCAAATGAATCTAGTTCCCGTTGCCTTCGTGGTGGTGTAAGGGGAAGTGCTCCTAAAGTTGCTGACGCTGCAGTGCCGCCGGAGTTGCGGAAGCACCCTCGGCGTACCAGCTGCAACAATGTCGCTCAGCCGAACGGCGTCCCCTCAGCATGTCCGCGGCCGCCGCCTTCCCTTGTGCGTCAGTGTGAGCGGAAGGTCAATTTCGTCGATAACCTTGTCGGTAAGTCTCATTCAGATGTGGGCTTTTTGCTGTTCACTGGCTAAGATCCTACAAAGATACGGCGTCGCAGATAGTGGAGGCGATCTGGCCGCTCTCAGTGATGGCACTCCGGAGCGACTCCCCTCTCGGATGTAAAGGTGTCCTGCCCCTCCGTACTTTCATTCAGGAGACGTTGCGGAGATCTCGGACTAGTTACAGTACACTGCAGGTGGCACTGTACTACCTGATTAAGATCAAGCCTCACGTGCCGAAACATAACTTTACCATGGAGCAGCCCCGCGATAAACCGGTCTCTCGGGCCATGCAGTGTGGTCGACGCATGTTTCTGGCTGCGCTGATCCTCGCATCCAAGTACCTGCAGGATCGGAACTACTCCGCTCGTGCTTGGAGCAAGATCTCGGGACTGAACACGCTTGAGATCAACCAGAACGAATTGGCGTTCCTCGAGGCTGTTGGGTGGAGGCTACACATCCCGGAATCCACTTTCCAGCGGTGGACAGATATCGTCCTTAAGTACACTCCAGGTGCGGGTGGACCTGGTCCCTTGGATGGTCAATGTTGGCGCACGATTATTCCCAAGCTCACTCCGGAGCTTGACAATATTGACGTGGAACCCGCTAGTCCGTGGGGCTTTGGTGGTTTTGAGACAGCGCCGGCTGCAGATTCCCCATCGCCTCGCAGCACTCTTGCGCGCGAGTCCGCGATGGCCAATCTGTCTTCGAATGAACAAACACCAACGTGTCCGCGCAATATTCCGCTGACTCTCGAACCCACCCCGCGTATGGAATGTCCTAACCCGCAACTGCCTGCTATCCCCCGACCTAGCCTCCTCCCGACTCCACAGATGACGCCCCAGTCAAGTGCCGCCTCTACTCCTGCTGTGAGTGTTGGCGGCATCTACCCCCGCAGGCCGTCAATCTGTGCCGCTATGACCCAAGCTCAGAACGTCTGCATGTCTCGATCGACGCTGGATCAACGCCCCCCGCCGACATTCTGCAGCAAGTCGGGAATCTCGGAAGGTTACCCCGCTATGGTTCGCCGCTCTTCTCTGGCCCGGTCTACCTCGTCGACTTCGTCGCCAGAGTCGATGATTTCCGACGTCTCGACCGTCTCGTCCCGTTCGTCACGGTCCTCGTCAATGTCTTCCAACGCATCTGGGACTTGCGCGCTCGTTCAGTCTAGATTGGCCGTCAGGGCGACTCGTCGATGCGCAAACAACTCCCTGAAGGAGTGCAGGAAGAACCTGGCGATCGCTTCTCCCATTGATGAGTCGGGATTGGCCGAGATGTACAGCTCTCCAGAATCCTATACAGGGCCCGCAGGACAGGTTCCTGACCTATCTAACTTCTCTCTGAGCACCCCCATCGACCTAACTGCTCAGGAAGCAGCCCAGGGTCTCTGTGAGCTATCTGGTGCGATACCACGTTCCAACCCGCCTTCTGAGCCATCTTTCGAAACCCGGCGGTGCAGAAAGCGTGGTCGCACCTCTGATGAACTCACGCTACAGAGCAACGTCCGTCAGATGATGAACATGGACACGATGAAAGATGACCAGGTCGTCCTGTCGGACCAGAACGTCGCTGACTCGTTTTTGATTTCGCAGCCAAAGGGTTTGCAATCCCCGTCGGCCTGCCAGCTTAGCTCGCTCAAGCTTCCCGTTCCTACTGGGAGCATGAAGCGAGCCTGCTGCGGAACCGAGGCGAGAAAGATCCCATTGAATACTAAAAACAGGTCAGAGTTTACGGATTAAGTTGTCTTCCGTTCCCTCAAGGAAAAAAAAACACATCTTAATATGAATCCGCCTCACTTCACGTGGGCGGATGCCTTGCTACACGGAGGAGAGGCTCTTCAAAAGCAAGAGCGGCTGGCGGATGTGTTTTCCAGTTTCTCTCCGAGCGCGATGTCTTGTGTGTATATACCCTGCTGTCGTCAAGAGGTCGGGAAAAGCGTGTGTTTAGTTCTCTTTACGTATCTCGCTCCGCCTGCTTGCCTCTTTGCTCAGGCTGGGAATTTCCCAGCAGTCCCTCAATTGTATGATGTACGCAAGGGTGGTTATCGTCGCAGTTGTATTACTGCTTGCTCATTCTTTTCTTTCTCATTTGTCAAAGGCGTGCGGTCGGCACGGTGGGTTTTTACTGTCTTTTCTTTCTTTGTTGTCTTTTTTTACGGTCAAATACTGGGAAAGGGTTATCCCATGTGGGGGCAGAGGCGAGTTGGCATCCTACGGAGTCGAGTCTTACATGTCTTCGGACAACTGGCGTCGTATTTCTTTTATTGTCGCGTTCCATAGCCGACCAATAGGGTGGGTGATTAGGAACAGGACGATCTACCTGCGTGCACGTAGGATAGCCACACAAATACAGTACAGTAATCTCTAAGAATCCTTCGTGCTCTGTGCTTCCAAGGTTCTCCGTACGTGTTAGTATAGGCAGCAGTCTATGAAAGACCCCCAGTAGCCTTCTATTTGCACAAACCAAGTCCCAGACGGGCCGCAAGCAGGCAGGCCTTGGTGTCTCCGTTGGATGTCACGAGGGCTGCTGCCTCGTTGGCCCAGAAGCCGTTGGGTCTTCGGATGTAGTCTGACTCACTGCATACAGCCCACGACGCCAAGCCAAATACCTGGCGGTATCGGGGTTGTTTCGGCATTTTCGGGTCCTGTTTCTTGGTATATCATCTAGCGGTGCTCAGGATGGTCAGCAAGTAGTAGATCCGCTGTGGCAAGACGTATAAAACACCGGTGAGTCACACGTAGTAGAGACAGTGTCCGTGGGCAGAGGAATCATCATCCATGGGTGTGGAGGGATGCAAACTCCGCAAACAGGAAGCAGGCTGCGTTCCCGTCACGTGGTATCGGAAAGGACCGGAAAGGGCCGGAGGTCACCTGAGAACGGACGGGAAAACCCGATCTGACGGGACTAGCCGTATTAGTATTAGCGTCATCAGATAAGATCGTACTGGTGACTTTGATTATGCGGGATTGGGTATAGGCCGTCAAACGGTCACGCTTTCCCCTTTCCGAACACATGATACCATCACCTGGGGCCACTCGGCACTCTGCGTCCCCCGCCATTCTTTGCTTGTCCACCTCCTCTTCCCTTATAGCAGTTCTTCTCCCCGTAAACAGAGCCTGAGTTTGTTTTCCTTCGCCAACACCCTCAATTTCAGAGGCTGGGAAAACCCGCTTCCGGCTGCTGCGAGCTCTGCAGAAAGCTAAACAAGTCGAAGCTACACCGCACCATGCGCGGCCTTTCTATCGTCACCTTCTCCTCAATCCTCTCACTTCTGCTGCTATGCATTCAAGTGACGGCAGTTCCTCTGGCTGACTCCGACAATGGAGCTCCGGGCCAGGCCCTGCTCACAGGGGACCCTCTAAAGGATTTCGTATCCTCCGTGACCAAGGGCAAGGAACACCACCACTCGCACGACTCCGACGTACAGGATGATGACGACGCCATCTACATCCAGGATGAAGATGACGATGGCGATGATGATGACACCGTCGAGCCTCTGACCCGCCCATCCTGGTTCACGTCCACCTTGAGAGCGCGTCGCATGCTGGCCCTCTCCAAGACCGGCATAGTCTCGACCATCTTCCCGGACCATCTTCCATCGACCTCGAGTGCTCCGCCTGCCGTCGCAGGGCTCTCGATCCCTCTACCGGAATACATCGCTGATTGCGATGAGGATCTGCCGGACGGCAACGGCGGCGAGGGTAACCCGACTTTGCTTGCGCTGCGCGTCGCAACCACGTTCCGCAACACGGCCGTCGGGTCGAATATCTCTCTTTCCCTCGACTGGTGGGATCATCTCGACAAGACGAAGCCCGTCTACCCAGGCTTCCCACTCAGCGCGGCAGGCCTTCCCCGCGTGACTCTTTTCGGATATGTCGTTCCATTCCCAACCCCGCTCTCTAACGAGACTAAATCCACGCTCGAGTCGTGCTATCTGTCTTCCCACCCGGACGCAGCGGTGTGGTTACCCGAAAAGCAGGGCTCGCCGCATTCGAGCTTCTGGGCCAGGATGGTCGTCACGCAGGCGTACTGGATCGGAGGATTCGGGGACACGCAGCAGATCGGATGGATCAATATGACGGAGTGGGCAGGCATTAGGAGGAAGGGCAGTCTGCCGGGCGTTGGGGACGGACGGGGATGGGAGGATGTGAGGTTGCCGGGGGAGGAGGATGCTGATGACTATGGTGATGAGTAGAACTATCTCATATCTCTATTCATATCTGGAAGAGGTTGGCTTTCTCTCTGGCCAGCTTTTCAATATCATCTATTGTCCTTCGACTGCGGGAGTTTGCCTTTCTTGTTTCTTTTGCTAAATGAAGTCATAGCCGAACCGCGGTCCTTAATGGCCTGGTATGGTACGGTACAACATATTGCATGGATTGATGAAATCTCTTGATGAGGCCAACGATAGCAGTATGTTTAAAGTAGCTTTCTAGCTAGGTAGCTTGTGTGTGGGGAGTTAGTTAGACTTCCATTCCGATTGGAGATCGACAGGTAGCAGGTGATTGGTTGGATATACAACATAGATAGACCGCCACATCTACAGTCAGTCGCTTCGTGACAAAAACAATTAAGAATAGATAAATACAAAGAAATATTGCCAGGGTTAGTTAGAGCGTTGATCACTCTGAAGGTTGTATTGTGACTTTTTTAATGAGCTGAGTAGATGGAGTAAAATGTCCGCTCAGCCAGCTCAGCCCGACCAGACCTCAAGCCAGTATAGATAGATAGTATTATAAGCTCCCTGAGGTAAGTAGGTACCTGACTATTACATAGTTGAGCCCCCCTTGAAGTGTCAGAAGGAACTGCTGCTTCAAAATCACAGACAGCTCATGTGCTGGTTGTGTCTTGGTCGGTTGATTGATCAACGGGCATCAGTTAGGTAGGTAGATTCAGTCTATGGTCTACACTTCTCCAAGGTGGGTGTTCTTTCTCTCTCCCTGTCTCCATCTCTGTCAACTACTTCAGAATGGAGGATTGACAGCCAATAACGGATATAGGAATAACATTCAAGAAGGATTCAAGCTTATCTGTGATAAGCATGGGATGGTTCCTGCTCCCCCTTGTGGGGGCCAAGCATCCTGCAAGAACCCCGTTCTGAACAAGCTATCCATGTTAATTTAGACCACAATCGGTTCAAATCTTTGGGGGCTGCTTTCACATCATACTCCGACTGCTCGGGGGAGTCTTGGTGTCGCTTTTTCCAGCTCGTCCATCAGGACATCATAAATACTACTTTATTCCACTCTTTAAAATGACGAAAGGCAGCGCTCTTTCTGTTAAACGATCGAAGAGATATCGGATTCTTTCCTTCCCTGCCTCACGCTGCCCATTATGAAGCTCTTCTACGCCTTGCTACCACTGGCTTTCATTGTCTTGGGTGATCTTGTCGCTGCAAGCCCTTTCAACCCCCTCAGCTACGGAGATTTCGTACGCAAAGATGGCCTTGAAAACTCAACTTTCCCTGATGCGGCCAGTCCTCTCGAAGAACATACACATGTTGCCCGGGCGAGAAGAAAGCCGCCGCCGCCGCCGTCTCCAAAGTACGATACCCAGGTGAATGGCACAAAATACATCGCATTTCTCAACGACCCAAGAAGATTACCACATGGGCTGGAGGAGAGCACGAAGATCTGCAGATTCTGTACACTCTTGAGAATGCTTGAATCACCTTCGAACATGCTTGAAGGAAAGGATAATACAGTACCTATTACCATATCTTTCGACATTTGTTATATTGCGATCTGGACTGGCTTTGGTTAGACTGTGACCTATTATAGTGTCTAGGTACCCTGCAATAGCTTCAAATTCAACATGGGTATAAAATAGCAATCTGCCCAGACAGTAGGTGACGGGGGAGGGGGTGCCGAAAGAAATGGCACAGTACTGCACAAGATATATATAGCCACCATAACGGGTCCCTATCATTAGTGCCCGGCGCAGTGCAGTGCCTCACACCCGCCCCCACCGCATATGACCTGCTAGCAGTCTCTAGCGGAGGAGTTATAAGACGTGATCAACTCTTGACTTTTCCCCTGGAAGCTCAAATAAATGACTTTGAAGGATGTCGCTCTCAACAGCCCCGAAGCGAAGAGGGCCGAGGCAAAGGAGTTTTACTGGCGCATACACAGAATCGATTTCGGAAGACCCCTCCGCGTCTTTGAACCCGGACCCGTCTGCGGATCCGTTATCCTTTAGTCTCAGCCAGAAAACCGGATTACAGTTCCAGCTGGTCGACCCTCGGCACTCTCTCGCCGGAAGAGTGCAGAGACTCCTGTTGCGAAGACGTCGCTATCTACCTGAACCCCCCCCCTCCCGCCGCCGCCAACAGATAAGTCGCGGAGTGCGAGGCACCTCTTCAAAATGGTTTACCGCCGCTTTTTCCTGCAGCGGAACACGGCTTTTAATCTTGAGGGAGGCCACTTTTCGCTCAAATTATCGACTTCAGGGCTGTTCGAGGCTGTTCGAGGCGGTAGGACGTTGTCGGAGGTGACGCGATTCCACGAAGCTCTGTGCCACAAGGTGGAGAGCAAACTTCCTCATCTGAAGCAGAATGACCCTCGCCTGCCTGAGGGCTTTGGCCCGTCATCCATATTCAAAACTGTCTTCTCGGTGATCGACAATGACGAAGATGTCAAGTCTGCAGAACCAAACATTCTGGTGGTCTGTAAGGATGAAGAGACAGCCAAGCGGCTGGGCCTCCAGGACAGGAGAGGGAGCACGATCCGAGTGCAGGCTCTGCGGGAAAATCTGATGAGGACGCATCGAGGGCCTGGCCTCTCAGGTATCGTATCAGCTTGATTCGGCTCATGGATTCCATATTCGCAATCAACGAGAATAGGCGGATCGGCATTGAGCCAGATAGTTTGTTCTGGAAGAGCCAGATCTTAGATGAAGAACACTATAAATTTGTTTAGGATCAAATTCACCGCATGCTGGTCGATCAGATGCTGATTTGATGATATTGGAAGGGAGATCATGATTCATGACATGTACGAAAGGAGGGACCTTACTGTGTATCTCAAAATTTCTAACTCGTATGAACTACACGTTCTTTGATCCTTCATTGAACAGAGTCTTTGATTCTTCCTTTTGTTTGCCTGTTGGAGAGGATGACCGGGCCGAATAGGATCACGCCACACTGCAAGAGGAACCACACTAAGATGAAGAGCGTTGATCTAAAATCATCTAGCACAGGTTAGAAAAGAAGAGATAATGGGTCTGTTTGTGACAGAGATGTCAACATGGGTATGCGATGGGAGGATGATGTAGGAAGTTCGAATTCTTTAACGCTGGTCTAAATGAATTGTATGAAATAGTTGTGTCCTGAGAGACAGTCGCAGGAGATATATATAGCAATGAGGAAGGTACAGCAGGGGACCTTTTTAGATTACCTCTGCCATTATGATCACCAAGTAATTTAGCCTAGATACCTACCTACGACCTCCCGTCGTCATCACAGGCCCTCCCCCCACTTTGACATCGACTTCATCTACAAAGGGCAATGTCTTCCTATGTAGATTAGGTAGGTAGGTAGTAGGTGCTATTCCAACTTCAACTATATATTCACAGTATACCTCTTTCTCCACAAATACCTAGGCGCATACTACTATAACATCAAGCACTCCCCCTCAACACAATATCCTTGATCAAGCCCCTAAACCGCTCCCCGATCCTCGCAAGTGGTGCCTCAATGGCAATAGGACCCCAGACAAGGCTTTCGCCATTGATACCCATCCGAGTAAGGAACTCCATGATCACGGCCGGTTTTTGCTTCCCACTCGAATTCGATACGCTCAAAAACGTTGCATTCCCACGTCCGACAAGACTGACATCCGTCCACGTGTTGATGGGAAGGCTGTAGTTGAGCATGTATGGGTTCCCACCGCTGACCAGGGTCACGTTGCTGATGGAGCCGTTGCCGGTCAGGAGGGTCGAATCCGGACCGGAAAAGAGAGCCGCCCCTGGGACCAGCGCGGTGGGTTTGATGGAGAAGGACAGGGTGTAGTTGCGGCCCTTGCTGCCAAGAGGGGTTTCGAGGTAGCAGTCGCCGGAGAGGTAGAGGACGGAGCCTTGGGTCCTACATCCTTTTCTGTGCAGGATTCCATCGTATCCGTTTCCTGAATGGTCTTTCACCAGTGGTGGGAAGCCGACTGTGTGGTTGAATTTATAGCTTAGAATCACATCTGATTTGGAGGGGATTCGACGATCAAGATTCTGGCCCGGAACCGCAGCATGGAGCTTCTCGAAGATCGAATCATACTCCTCTTCTGCCAGATCACCGCCCCATTGCTTGTCTCCCAGGGCGGGCAGCACGTCTCTCCATGAGTAGTATGCCTCGAGCACGGTCGTCGCGTTGGGACCGTAGTCATTCCACAACGCAGCAATATGACCGAGGACCTGTGGATTGTTCTGTGGAGGGTTGTTGGTCGCATTTTTGGTATCAAAAATGTTCGGGGCGAAGGCTCCGTTAGCAGGGTTACCATGGAAGACGCGGGTCTTATTGAGGTATTGTGGGAAACTTCCTGACCACTTCCCGACAATATAGAAGGCATCATCACTGTTGAGGACGTCATACCCGTTCTTGATGTAGTCGAAGTACGGATTATCCTCGTAGAACTCCCAGTGCTGGATTGAGACATCTGTCGACACGTTGCTTCCCTGCGACGGTGTGAAAGTACCCCAGATCCGCATGCTCTTCGATGATTCCTCCTTGATGAAGCTGTCCATCTCGTTGACGAACATGGTATAGTCAGGTATGAGGCTACTGTCATACTCGTCTGCCCCGAGATGGACCGTCTTGCTATGGAACCATGGAAGGAAAGTCTTCAAGATTGTCTTCATGGTTGGGATTGTCTCGGGGTGTGTGATGTTGATCATGCTGAGATCTTCGAGACCCAATTCAGGCTTCCACTGCACGATCACCAGAGCATGTCCTGGGGCTTCGATTTCCGATATGATAGTCACTCCACGCCTCGCACACTGCCATTGGACGTTGTCAAACTGACTCCTCGTGTAAGATTCGTTGGCACGCTTGTTGAGACCTGCAACTGCTGGATCATCCGACCAGAGTCGAAATGCAGCATATAGTTCCATAGACTGCTCAGTCGAGTATCGCTTCACATTGTTGGACAAGTTATCAGAGAGATGGATGTGGAACACATTCTGCTTGAAGAACGATAGGTAGGAACACATCTCTATCAGGAACTCAGGAGGATAATAATGGCGGCCGGCATCAAGCTTTTCAAACATCAGTCATTGAGAAGCGTGTCTGATTCCACAAGCATACATACCATGACTCCGCGAGTAGCCCATCCCGGCGCGTCAATACCAAAACCATGCGATATACTCAGATTATGACTGACCACAGCCGCCTGGACCACAGAGCGCGTCCCCCACCACGTTCCTAGAGGACTGCTTCCAGCGATGATGATTCCACTTTCATTGACCGTCAACGAATATCCCTCCGACGTAGGGCGGCCCGCTACATCTTTGAAATTCTTTGTGTCTTTGTCAAGCGTCAAGAAGATGGAATTGGGTGAAGCCTTCAAGCCCTGTAATAGGGGTATTCGAATCCTCAGGGACGACTGAAGGTCTCCTTGGAAAGTCTCAGCGAACTGCTGTAGAGTTGGCGGGATCAATGTCTGCCCGTCATTGTCTACCGCATCGGCATAGCGAGAATCAACAATGAGGCTCTGGAGTTGGTGGAGCGAGTAGGTCCCTTCTGCAGCGGTAAATGGTGTGGCTGGCACCGTCAGAAGGCGGCTGGAACCTAAAGAGCTAGTTAGTTCTAGTATTTGATAAAGGGGGGTATATTCGAACAGGCTATAGATAGATATGAACAAGAAGCTCCTAGATCAAGCAAGCTCAAATCAATTGGGACCTCTACCCCAACAGGAATTGAACCAACTTACCTCCAAGAATTAAAGACTGGAAGGCAATGCCAATAGCAAAATTGCGCTTCAGCTGCATCCCTACCTTCCTAACTAGGCGCCTAGTTAATTGGACCTTTAAACTGACCTGGAGCCTTCTAACCCAGAGCTCTCAGCAAGAGCTTCCCGACCGCATCAGCCTTTCGCTAGGTACCGCACAGTTAGGTGGCATGCGATGATCTAAAGTACCATAACATGGAAGAAACCATCTCGCATATGTACCTATGCACTAGTACTGTTGTCCATTTTCATAATAGATGATTTGATAGATCAGGGTTACAGCCGAGTATGGCGTCGACCTGTCAAATTTCATGGCGATGTTACATCACCGCGACGCTGACTAGGTACAGTAGATAGCAAGCGAAGGTAGAGATCGGCGGGATGCAGCTCTGGGCGATATCAGGTGCTAGCGAGCTTCCTACCTGGTTAAGGTTGCAAGTCAGGGGAACGCCGCTTTTAGCGTCGCCTCCCCTTACATGACTGATCTCAGCTCACTGAAGGGCCATTATAGCATTCCATGCAAGAGAGCTTGGTATTGGAAGGTGATTAAATAAGCTAGTTAGCTCCAGATATCAGCTCATTAATGGAATTGATATTGTTCTATTATAACTCTATAACTCATAAATATAAAGACATAGACTGGCATTTTGACAGGACAATGTGCAATGTTCCGGTTGGCCCAGGATCACGGAATTCGACAATTTTCGATTAATCGCATAATTTACCTGAAGTTCAGAGACCGTTTGTCTGACAGCGAGAAACTTCTGTTGTCGAGAAGGGGCAGAAGGCAAAAGTGTAAATCAATAATATTGAACAGATGAACTGAGGTACATTGGCAGCAATTATACAGGTGGTAATGGTAGGAGTCATTATGTAGCAGGTTTTAGCCTCCTTCTACAAGCAATTATACCTCTTTAATGGCAATCGAATGTCCTGGGAGCCTTAACAAACCCTTTAATCTTAAAAACATGGGGTTTACTCTATCTGAGTTCATCACACGTTCCCTGTAAAGAAGCGGGGATTAATTTGAAGGGTATTATGTAGATTCATGGATCATAGCATACAGGGAGTACTGTGTCATATGTTCCAGCACTTCATCCCCTGCTACCTACTGTCTTGATAGATTGCTAATTTATACCCATGTGATTTTGAAGCTATTGGATGGTACCAAAACACTATAATAGGTCACAGACCCTAGGAAAAGCCAGCACAGATTGCAATATAGCAAAAGCAGAAAGGTGGCTGGGCGGGTGGCTTGGACAGGGGGAGAGGGGGGTCCAAAATGTATGCGGTTGGAGGTTTCACCATGGACCAAGACCGCCTGTTTCAACATATTCCCAGTCCTTTCCTCATTGAGGGGATACAGGCCTGGCTAGAGAAAACTGAGGATTGATTGTATCCTCCTCTCCAAATTTGGTTAAGTACCTAGGTAGCTACATGCAACTTCCGATGCTGACATTCACCCAAAAAATTGCCAGGGACCTTGGCCGTGACCAACCCCCTTCTCTCTCCACTTTATATTCATTAACTTTCCCCTCCCATCATCTTCATCGTATTCTTCTACTATTACCTTTACACCAACTTATACTCCCAAGCTTCAAGATCTCTCTTGTTCATTCTTCTATACTCTCATTCTTTCAATACCCAATCATTATGCCTCCCCAAAAGTAGAACCAACTGGCGGAGTTCAGGCAGAAGTTTGAGAATTTCTTATCTCGTCTCGATACGCAAAATGGACAGAGAGTTGGAAGCTCAGGCAGAGGAAATCATGACCTCTCTCCAGGTTGCCAATCCCTGTAACTCGATTCCAAATTTAGCCGTGACCGCTCTGGAAGAGGGACAGGTTGAGGAAATTTTTGCACTTAGAAAGGATTGCAATTATCGATAGAACCTTGATGAGGATGAACTATGCACCAAGCCTGAGTGCCTTGGTAAGCCCCGTTCTGCGGTTTTAAGAGCTGAATAACTGATAAATGTTAGACCGGTACTCGGGCATTTGAATATGCGTCTCACGGATCACCAAAAAACGAGGCCTTGATTCGTACAAGACTTGATGTCATTTTGATGCTATCTCTTGCCGACCAGAAACGGAGTCTTGAGCGAAGACAAAACACCTCTACAGACTCTACCCAATCTTTTGAACGTTGAAGTCTATCAAGGTTCAGTTCGAAAAAAGAACTTAGCATGAATGTCAAAATTGGCGGTCAGCTCCACAAGCTAATACTAAAGCGGACTTTACTCTCTGGTACGGCTCTTTTAGAGAGCTAGAGAGCCATCTAGTGGTTGTTGAAGCCAAGGCAAAGGGTAAAGCAAGTGAAGGGGACCAGCGATGCCACGCATACATGGGTAAGCAAAATACCTATCATGTATACCCGGTCTAATGTACAATCTTAGCAATGATCGATCCACCGTGCACGGAAGACATCTGGCAGAAAGTATACTACTGTCTTTGGGATATCCACAGACAGTTACACATCCAACTTCTTCCGAATTGGCCAAGACTCTAGAGTAAGTTGCTCGCAAATTGATAATCTTAAGGATTTAAAAATATAATCTTATACAGCTTTCAAGAATGCATTTGGTTTTTGATAAACGCCCTGAGGACCAAATGATCATCTCACATATCCGGAAGATCATACGCTAGACAGCCGGTTTGAAGCCTGCCACTGGACATATCCCTGCTGGTTCTTCTTTCTGGAACAGATGGGCATAGGGCATTGGAGGCTGAGTGGATCCGCTCAATTAAATAAAAGCAAATTGTCTCTATTCAGTTTGAAGTCCTTCATCAGTCATCCTCCATCTCATGATCTGACTGACAGACTCTAACTCCCATCTGGATACCCTCCGCACTATCGGTGGTTTCACTAGTTGTATGGGGACAAGTTAGCTGCCTGTCGTATAATATTCCGGATGTGTGAGATAATTTTTTGTTCTTCGCTGGGATGCCTTTAGACCCTTGAATCTAAGTTGCTCCTTGGGGAACACCTTACCTCTCCATTGCCGTCTATTCAAAAGAATTTAAGCTCGAACGTGTCTGTGGAAATCCCAAAGATCGTTTCGTACGGTCTGCCGCACAATTTTCGAGCCCGGTAAATAATACCTAAGAGACCCATGTCAGACTGTCATACGTGAGTATAATGCCCAGGGTGAAGTTCTAACTCACCCATGTATGCTCGACATCGAAGGTCACTCTCGCCCAATTTACCTTTTGCCGCTTCCACCACGACAAGATTGATTTCAAGCTCTTCCTTTCCGCCGTACCAGAGTGTGTAGTTTGGCTTGCCGGCAAGCAATCGGGCAATCCCATGATATCCTATCTTCCATTTTAATTCGGGACCAGATTGCAGTCTCAACCGCTTCAATGTGTCATTGGACTGGCAAGAGCATTTTGCTCTCTGTTGTCTTTCGAGTTCTTGCTTCTCATCACCAAAATACAGAGTTAGAATCACCCCCAGTCTTGCACGAATTGAATGCCTTAGAATATACATACATCATTTCCAAGGGCATATCTAAATCGATCAATTGTTTCATCTAATCATAGTAATCAGTGCCTAGCTCTTAAGACAGTAGGATAACACTAACTCACCAAGACCCTCGGGCTTGCCGTATTTTTCACAGGATGAGAGACCACTTATATTCGACGATCCTCTAGTCCGAAGAGCGGACCAAAGTCATCAAACTTTAGATCTCCCAGGTCCAGCTCTGTAGGAAGCTCCTCGGATGAAGGGAGGTTGGAAGCCTTTTGCCTCGTGGCTTGTTGCTTGATAACCTCGACCGCTGCTTTGTCTCTTTGCCCTCAATACGGTTCAAGATGGATATCATGCAACGCTTAACCTCCTGCTTGAGCGCCGATAAACAGACATTTATCAGACCCATGATGCACATGGCTGATGAAAGTGAAAGATGAGAAGTTTGGTTCTGGTGGATGTTAAGGACATGGAGAAAAGCTACTAGAGAGTTTTAACAGGCGATCCCAGCATCAGTATGTATTACCATACTGTCAAGTATTAAAATGTATACTAAGCCTCTTTTGACCAGTCCAGGCACCATTTCCATGTAGGTAGATACCTAATGAATCTTGTAAAGAGAGTGACTCAATACTAGAGGTATACTAACGCTGGCTATTCCGGTTGTGGAGACTGAAAGAGGCCACAAATCGTGCAGCCGGTGAAATCAGGGGAAAATGAGGATGTTAAAGACGTAACCAGAACCGGGAAGAGGTAGGCGGTTTTATAGAGGACTTGGGGATATTATCTATGTATAATTTGAATTAAAGCGGCAAGACTAAGCTTAACCTGACCAGGAAAGCCCTTGGCGCGTTAATCTTAGCCCCAGGTTAAAACTCCGAGACCAACTTACCCCTCGCAGCATGCATTTGAATCTTCTCCTATTGGTGGGATAATGTAGTACAGTCTTCAGCATAAAGCACAAGTACATGTACATGTACAGTACACACGCATTAATCTGAATTATTTTGCTCAATCCTTATCTGCGACCTTGGCTCTTGTCGCACGTGAATTTGTGCTTACAATACGAGAGGACAACGGTCCCGAACCCGAAACTCAGAAGAGGCAAGAGGATCTTTTATTTTGTAAATTGGTAGTGTTATTCCCAATTCCGATTGATATCACTTCAAGATTATGGTCCCTATTTTGCAGGAAAAACATCAGACATTACTTTTACATGTGTTTGTCGAGAACCCTTTTGAGCTCTAGCAAAAAAAAAGCAGATGTGACAGTCTGGAAGGTATCTAATTACCTGGTACCTAATTATCTAGATCATAGACTGCATACATGTATTGTGTGTCCCGAAATAAGTAGTAATAAGGACCCGACGCGCGGGGGAGAGTGAGCGAGTGAGTGACTGTGCTGCTGAGGCTGGGATGGGAGAATGATGAAAGAACCGATTCCAGCAAGGTACCCACTAGTCGTGAAAGCAGTGCCCGGCGCCCGGGAGGACGCCGCTGTTGCGCGTACATTTCAGGCATCCCCCCCCCTTTCCCTTTTTTTTTTTTTTTTTTTCGGTATTGGGGGTGAGCTTCAAGTATGTTTCCTCCTCGGCACGATCCGCGAGGAAGCCGGGATGCAGGAGAACCTTCTCGTTGGTGACGGTGCGACCATCGACACCGCGGTATAGTTCCATGAGGTGCTCCCGTTCAGCTTTATTAGGCCAGGCACGGAGCATGACGTCGATCTCGTCAGGGCTCAACTGCTTGTACGCCGCAACGTCGTGTTTGGAATCCATTTTGCGCAGAACGCCGTCCTCGCCGAGTTCGATGTAGCCGCTGCTGCTGGGGTCGTCGGGCGCCGCCCTGTCAACTTCGCGAAGGAGGCTGCTGACGGCAATATCGTTCTTGTCGTAAGGCTATATAGTAGATAAAGCAAAAAGAAATTAGCAAGTTGAAGGGCAATCATCTTGAGCATTTAAGCACTTAAGTACTTGCAGGTAGGTACCTAGGCACATAGAAGCAATTTACTAAGTCCCTAACCTAAGTACTCAAGGCAGTAGTGTGCTGGAAAACATACCACGGCTGCACTCAAGGCGAGTCCGAACAGGCAAGCAGACACGGCAACCAAGGAGAACTTCATGATGGGCGGCACGGTGATATGGTATGCCTCTCAGGTTGCAGGTTGAAATGTGTGATGTTTTCTATTGTCTGTGAGTCGAACAGCCCTTCTGTTTTTGCTATGGAAACATGTTGACTCACAGAATGCGTAGAGTATTTTACCCAATGTTGCTGATAAGGTAGGTACCCAGCCTCGTGGAATCCGAGGATCAGAGGTGTAGATATTGTATGAGAGATGATACCTGAGAAGCAACAGAGGTGAGTTAGGACTAGGTTATATACCTCATCTACAAGCCCGATATTCCGACTGACATTGTATCTGATGAGCGGCACCGTGGTGTTCATAGGTGAGTGAATGCCTGTCTGTGAAGCAACAGAAGTACTGCTGTACGCAACCAAAGTACTGCACATGTTCATGAGTGATTTTAGAAACAAAGAGGGTTGCGTATATACGTACCACAGGTAGGGATGGGAAAAAGCCGTAAAGGAAGTCCAATTGAATTGCTAATAGAAAAATCGTGAAGTTTTACAGTATACACTGATGCCTGGGAGGCGCTGTCAAGGATGCCATTAATTCCATTCGTGGTTTTCTTTGTTTGCCTAGGCATATGGTACTTAGTGTATCAACGGCGCTACAGTCAGCAGTCTGCACAACATGTACACTTGGCAATAGTTCATGCAGGATCTCAAGAAAGAGCAAAGGAAGCTGCTCTAACCTATAATAGTCACAATAATCCTGCAGGCAAGACATGAAACCTATCCCTGTAAAGTAATGGCTCCGCCGTGCATTAGTATGTACTACAGTACTATTGATATTACCTAGGTAGCTTTGACCAGACTGTTAACCCGGGGAATACGTCAGCTTTGTCCGCTAGTAAGAAAGTATCTACCTCAGTATTGTACTGGGGCGTTCTGCGAAGCCCAATAAAGGGTGATAGCGTAAGCCTAGGCGGAAGCCAGGGAGCTCTTCTGAACGATAACTCTAGCTATAACTTCTACTTATCATTCATTATTATTGTTGTGTTCTATACAAATGAGAATTGTTGGTTTTCATATATGACCTCTGTGAAGAATTGTATGTGATTTGACTATTAGAAGATCCTTTGTCAGGTAAGGAGAGTCCTAGGCTGGTCTGAATATTTGAGTCCTTTGTGGGCATTTAATTTGGATACACAGGTTATCCCTTGAGAGCAGGCATTCCCTTCGAGCAGTCGACTTTGAGACCCTCTCTGTTCGACAAGCTTCCCTATACAGAAGCTTTCCACACTGTCCCAGTTCAGTAGGTAGGACAACTTGTGGACCGCAGTAGATACTATGTGTTACAGCACAGCCTAGAGATCACCGATGAGGGGAAGTCATGTGACCATACTGAATCGTCTGCGATCCATTCTCATGATCCATTCTCATGATCCATTCTCATGATCCATTCTCATGATCCATTCTCATGATCCATTCTCATGATCCATAGTCATGATCTATCGGATAGGTATTTCCGGGCAGGACTCAGCATGTATATAAGACATTCCTTAACCATGGGGATTAGGACCCCGTGGTCAACTCAAATAGCAATCCTGATAGGTAACATTGCTAGTAACGGCCTATTCATTCATCTCTTTCTCTTGCTTTCTGTCCTCAAGATAAACCCAACGAGCCTCCGCCTAAGAAGTCTTAGGTCCGCCGTTACACTATGTACTATTTTCTTATTTGGCAGTAAGAAAGGTCGCATAACCAGAAAGGTATGCGGGGAATTGTCAACTGTGAAACATTTTGTAGGATGTCTAGTTCCAAAGTACCCACGCTGTTCATAATCATCATACCAGGCTGATATGCTTGGAGCATCTTTCTGTGGTAGGTGACTGAGTGTAACATTTCTGTTCTTGATCGAAGTCTTTCCCTCTTTCCTTATGATTTTTTTTCAGGTATTCTACATATTGTAAGCACCTATTGAACCAGTCATTTTTCTCTTTCTCTTCTAAACTAATCACCCATTACGTATACTCATGTCCCAAATGACAACAAAGAATGCCTACAATATCCGATCCATAGCCTTGATGAACTTCTTGAACCCGGTCTTCTCGGGAATCTCCGCTGCATCTCTCGCCCCATATGTTCCCGCCTTCTCGTCGTCTGTCCCAGGTATCGGTTCGACCCCCTCGACAACAACTTCCCTCGAGTCATAAATCTCGTCCGGTAGGACAGCGCGCTCGACTAGGGCCTCTTTCACAGGGAACAGGTATGAGAGGATCACATAGACAAGGCTCGTTCCCGCAAAACCGAGTAGCCATCCAAACTGGTAAGGATGGATGCCGACGCCGACATCGATGTGGCTGTTGACAGAGCTAATCAGGCCGGGGAGGTTGGGTGCAACACCGCAGATGAACGCGACGATGGAACGCCAATTGACGCCGTGGCAGAAACTGTAGATGCTCCACGGCTGGTATAGTGCGAGGGTGTTATATTTCCTACGTTTCACGATCCAATAGTCCCAGAGCATGATGGCGGCAATGGGGCCCAGGAAGACTGCATACGCAGACATGAAATTCAAAAAGCTGCCAGCGGATTCCAGGATCTTCCAAGGGACGAGACACCATGACAGGAATGCACATAGGAGCTGACCGCGCCGGAGATTGATGTACCGCGGCGCTAAAGCCATGAAGTCATTCGCCGCAGACAAGGAATTGGCCGAGATATTGACTCCAAGGCTAGCCAATGCGAAACTAAAGGCCGCAAAAAAGCGACATGCTCGACTGCTCCAGTAACTTATCAACACGGTGGGATCCCAAGGGATCTCACCACCATATCTAGCGTGGCCGGCCGAGGAAGCGGTGAGACCGATGAAGGCGATGAAGGTAAATACTATAGGCAGCATTGGGACATAGAGAAGTTGCCAATTGACGCTGACCCGGGAATAACGGGAGAAATCAGACTATATCAAGTTAGCCCATGTGTCCTATGTATTAATCACCTGGCTGCGGAAGGCAAAACCCACCTGATTGACACTAAGCGTTGCATAATTGCCAATCGTGGAGGTGAGGTTGGCAAGGAACAACCAGCTATAAGCTGAACCTTTTAGGGTAGAGGGTTTGTCAAAGAGGTCGCCTCCGCTCTCAGCGACGAATGCCCATATCAGGATCGCGATCCAGGCGACAGGAACCAGCAACGATTTGGCCATGAATAACCAGCGTAGCTTATTGGGGTGCATACAAATAAAGGGCAGCTGAATAAGCCAGAAGATAAAATAGCTGACCATGCCATTTGTCGTGATGCCCTGGTTCTCAAGGATATCATTCTTCAATGTCAAAAAACTTGGCCAGATGGCACCAATCATCACCTTGACCGCATTAGCCCCATTAAGCTGTTGTATCGCAAACCAAAAGACAGCCAAGATGACTCTCGAGATAATCGCCACGTAAGATCCCCAGAAACCCCAGCTCGCGCGAGCAATAACGGGGAAAGGAACATGATATATGGCCCCGACGGCACCATTCCCGGAGATCACAAACGATACTATAAGGAAGGATATCGCAACCACCACGAGAGAGTCGCGATAGCTCATTCCTACTGCGAGCATGCTGCTCGCAAACTGCCAAGTCGCTACGTTGAATGCGTCCGATATCCAGTAAGCTGCATGGGGGAAGATCAACGATGTGTTCCTTTCGTGATACTCACAACGCAAAGGTCAAGCTCCATACCGATAAAACTAGTGACACCCCATTTGCGCCGGTGTCGTGGAATGGGGTCCAGATCGAGATTTGTCCATCGAGCGTTTCCCTCCGCGAATGCCGACTTAGGCTGGGTGACATGGATGGTGGGAAGCTCGAACTTCATTGTTGACGATAGAAGAAGGCGCAAGCTGAGGTCGAGGACGCCACTGACCTGGGGATCGAGGTCTTGATTTTGAGGAATGCTGCCGTGTCAGACGAATGAAGTTATTGGTGGCCCGAAAATCATGAATCGTCACCGATCCCTTCTGCAGGCCTAACAGGTAGAGAGAAAATGGCCGCAATTGTCGAGCTTGGCAGTAAAGTCATCGATGAAGTCCCCATAATCCTTTATAAACGTTTATAGGGACGCCGTGGAGGCCAGACTCCTTATGGTGCTCGGATCAAGGAGGCTGATAGCTATTCCTGATAAGCTGCACGTCAGTCCTGATAAGCCGTCGGCATCCCTGCCAGTTCTGCAGCCGGTGGGATATAACATGGAGAGGCGCTAGCCATTCTTAATTGGCCGATTCTTCCTTAGCCTGGAATTGATGATAAGCAAGATAAGGCTGCATTTTGACTACCATGGTTGTCATACAGTCGACTAGAGATAAGTCGCTCCCAGCAGTTTGGGATTAGATTCCTGACGACCAGGAAGCGGTTTTTCTGAGGAAACAGATGCAGAAGGTCACCGTAAGAAACTATCTGTACGCTCGTTCTCCATCTTGGCTGACAAGACGTTAGGTTCACTGTATACCCTCGTTAAGCTCTCCCGAACCTCTTGGAACTGCCCCATTCTCCCCACCTACGGGGTGAAAGTCGCGAAGGATGATTAGCTTTTCCGCTGATCTCTCCTCTATCTCAACTCCACTCCTGCCCCCATTTCTATCCTTCCTATGGCCATGTATCTAGCTAAGGAAAATTTCTGTCTCCCTTTCCTTTATCTTATCACAAATAGTCGCTGAGTGAATAGGTCCTGCATCCTACTTCAACATGCTGTTGGATTGACCGCAAACAAGCGGAGCCCCCAAAAGCACAAACCTCGAGTAGGTGTCTTCATTAAGTACCTAACTATGGACAAAAGTAGCAGTAACACCATCAACTACTCGGTGTCTCGACAGCCTTTCATTATCGATCTCCCAGGCAAACCCAAAAACCAGGTGGGAGAAAAGGAGACCTTAGGGTTCGCAATTTCATCGCCGTCTCAGTTGTTAATCTCGAAATTGTCTCGATAGCCATTATTCGTGGACTAGGCGCCGTCTGCTTGCTGAGAGGTATTGCCTATGACATGATCAATATATTTACCGAATTCGCCTTGTAGACTCAGGCGTCACACTTTGAAAGACCTGCAGAAGAGCAACCGAACCATTTCATTGCAGGTGCTTCCAGAATTCCCATGTCATCTCTGTCTCTTCGCAAAATCTTTCAGCTCTAACGTGTGAGACTTGTAGCACACTAAGTCGGGAAGAGGGACAGGAATATCCCTTCGCTGTGCCCTCCGGCAGCCACCGTCTTCAGGAGTTATCGCGTGTCTGGAAATAGTCTAGTCTCTCTTTTACGGTCTAATATAAGTAGGTAGACAACAGCTATAAGAGGGGAATCTGGAGGAAATAGACGTAGGAAGGTCAAGAAATAGATGGGGAGGAAAACAAAAGGAAAAGGTCTCTGCCACTGCTGACGCTGCAAACCACAGGAAGGTCAACAAAGCCATTCCAACACGAACTACCAACACAAGTCTCTTTTCTTCTCCACATCCCTCGAAACATGCGAAGGAAAGTGATGAAAAAAAGGGGCAGTGTTATGTTCGTTACCGGCTATGGCAACAGAAACAAGAACAGCCATTGTGGAAGATAAGACAAGGTTCCAAAGATTAGTTAAGAGACCCAAGGCGCCTAGGTCCCTTAAAAAGTGCTCATTGCACGTCAGCCGCACGTTAGCACCGTTCGCCATATCCTGCCATAGCAGGTTCGTTTCTGCAATTGCTTCTGGGAAGAGCGACTTCCCTCTTTGACTACCCGCTGAACAGAATGAACAGACTGGGTATTGGAACCGTTTGCTATCTCCTAAGGTATTTAGGAGAGTGGCTTTGCCTCTGGGAAGAACGGCTTCCCTCTCTGAACTGTCTAACTGACAGCAGAATAGGCGTTGGTGCTTGTCACCGTGACGATCTTCTGGAGTTCAGGAGATGGTAAAAGAAAGGGGCCGGAGTCGGGAGAGGGTATAAATAGAGGTGGGAGAGTGCTGGCTCCGCGTCCCTGCCGTCGCGTGTTCCGGGTGGAGCACCCCATCCGGATGCTGCTTTCCCGGCTACTCTCCCTGTTCGCGCCCGGTGACCTCGATGAAGCAGGGCGAGCAAAAGCTCTCATTGGAAGGTCGAGACACCTCTGGCAGGATGGAATCAGGGCATAAAAAACGGAAGCAAGGCAGCTGTCAGGTACACGGCCCCACATGGTCCAATGATCGCCATCCGGGGAAGCTCGTGGAGATCGGACCCGCTCTGTCCAACCCTATCGACCAGCGGAGAGCATGCACACCGGATGCATGACAGCGGATGGACCCGGGTAGAAGATCGATCGATCCTGCTGTACCGGCTGCTGCTCCGGCTGCTGCCTCCGGGCTGACGAATTTGAGAAGGAGAAGACGACCCGTTTGTTTTCTCTCTTGAACAAATTGCAGAGGATGACACAACGTAAAAAAAGTTCGTCTTCTTTAAATGAGGGAGTAGAGACAGTCAATGTGGCTTATTTACTGAAACCGAGTAGAGACCTAGGTATTTCAACTTTATAAAAGAGAAGCGGATTTTTCCTGTAAAACGGTGGAAAAGATGGTGTACGCCCAACCAAATACTGCTACTGCGATAAATCTCTGTATCCTGTTTTCCTAGTCTAAAGGCACAAGTTTTGTATATAATGCCATTTGAAGCCCGTACTATCTGATTCTGAGAATCTCTTGTAAATCTTATCTGGGTATCTATGATCTCACATCTTCCCTTCTTCCTATGTAAGTGTGGCGTTTCAGGAAAATTCGTTTCTCCAAAGCGGAGGTTCCCGACAAGAGGAGAGCATCAAAATCACTGCTTGAGGAGGTATTCAAGACATCTCAGTGCATCATACATTAGAGACAGTTGGTCACCATAATCCATCGTCTCTGGATGTTCTAGCAGCTTGACCTGGGGCCGGTAAGGGATACCTTTTCAACACAGTCTCCCAGTGGGACGTTCAGCGTTGCTAAGCCATGGATTGACCCTGTATTTTTAACAGATGGGTTCATACCCACGGTGGATGCAGAACGTTCGATGTGCTCTCGAGGCTCACTCTTAATGTCGGATTAGTAACGATACGCTTGAATTGCCTGATATAATCCCATTTCTCATCAACGCCGTCAAACTCCTGCACCATAAGATTTCGCTTCCTTAAGCACTTTGGACACTGCAGCTGAAGCCCGTCCAACTTCTCCTCCCTCCTTGCGAGCGTTCTCCAGTCCACGTTCGACTGCTCTCAGAAACTTATCGGAGAAGACTCGATACCTGTCTTCCCGAGTCTCATACATCTCACCCTCCTCGTCCCTTGGCTGACCGAATAAGTTGAGGTAAGCGTACGGAGCCGACGTCCTTGGAATCATATGTTGCGCTGCGTGACAAAGCGGGAACATCCATCCCGAAGAATATCCTTCTCTTTCGACATCGGAATCATCATCCATCCTATCACCTTCCTCCGGTTTGCCAATCCCCGCATCCAGGAACTCTGCCAGCGTCTGGAGGACTTTGACCATGGGCTTGCCCTCACTACCGGCTTTCCCAAAGGACCCTCGACTCGCGGACCACTTGGCCGACTCTTCCGTATGCCATCCAAGGATGGAGAGGAAGCAGTTCATCGTCTTGATCCAGCCTCCCGCACAGGACACAACTTCCGGTCCCGCGATGTCAACCAGCCACGAGAGTATCTCCACGGCGGAGAGACGGATATCTGCCGCGAGGTGGGTCATCCCCGCGCGGATGTATGGCAGGAGCTGGCCCACGTGATCCTCGATCTCGGAGGCGGGCAGACTCCGTAGCAGTTTCAGCAGCTGGCTGCGGACGCCGTTGCTTGCGTCCAGGATGAGTGGTAATAAAGTGGGCAGGATCATGCTCACTGGCTGTGGAAGGGGTGAGTCCACGGGCCGTGAGGATATTGAGGTGGTCAGATGCGCGAGGGATTCCTTGCGCTGGGTGTCGGATTTTGAAGACAGTAAAGAGAGATGATGAGAAAATTGCGAGGAAGATGACGGGGCAGTCGTTGAGATCGACTGCTGGTTGACGACGATTGCTTTATTTCACAGTTAGATGTTGAACCCAATACAGCTATCTTCATTGCTCAGATAAGCAGATCGACTTACCCTTTGAGCGAAAACTGGTGTCGGTGTAGTTGGAAGGCTTCGGTTTAGCCTTTCCAACCTTCAATTTCGGTTTCTAGGAATCGAGTCAGTACCATCCAACTTGGAAAATGGATTTAGGAGCATCCGAGAGCGAAATTCAAATGCTCACCTGAAAGTCCTTCTGTTTCTCCTTCTTCTTTTTCGCGCTCGAACCCATCTTTCCCCGCTGGCGATGCGCTGGTTTATAGCAGAATAAAGTAGCTCGACAGACCTTAAAAATTTAAACAAGAGTATACGAAGCAAGAGACAGTATTAAATAAGTAGGCAGTGCTGCGGACCGTAGGAGCGGCAAAAGTCTGGTGGGTAAATCTCAGGTTTCCAATGATGAAACACAACACAGACTTGCAGGAGCCAGAACACCGTGGGATGGAAAATAGTTTCACAAACGAATAATAAGAAAATCTTGCCCCCAAGAGAATCTGTTGATTACTCATTTGGCAAAGAAAGTGGAGCAACAAATGCTTCTCAGCGCGATTCGAATTTCTCGGATACATCTTATCACGTGATTTAAAATTTCACATGGCTCATTTAAGCCTGAGGCAACAAGGCAGAACTTGTATGCACCTATCTGGTAAAACTACTATCGAATTATTTTTGCGGTTTACTCAGGAGCTATAACTGTTAACGGAATCCCTAAAGAATCATGAAAGAATAATAATCGTCCAAAAGCCGAATTTCACTAAAAATTAGGCCCAACGAAGATGCCATACGGAAAAGCATCCTAATTCGGCACTATTATTTCTTCGAGGACCTTGACCAGCCCCTTTATTTCGTCCTCTAGAAGAAGCATCGTCAGCGATGGACCTATCCATCAAAGAACAAGGCAATATATCCCACGACAGGTTACAGTACTACTTACCGGTATTATAATGCAACATGCTCACCCTCACAACCCCATCATCCACATCCTCTAGTCCCAACACCTCCTTCACCAGCCGGTGACTATACATATGACCATTCCGGAACCCAAACTGCGATCTCCTCTCCACCTCTTCCACCACCGCCTGGCTCTTCATCCCCTTCACCGTGAAGCTGATCACGGGGACTCTGCGTTCCTTGCTCGCAGACGGCTCTCCGTAGACCGTGATCCGCTCGTTGCTGTTGAGATATTGCAGAAGGATCCCCTGGAGTTTCTCCTCGTATGTGGCGATCTGCTCCCACGCGCTGGCCACGTCCGATCCGAAGTACTCCAGGATGCGAGGGATGGTCTGTGCCAGCTCGTAGTTCGTGGAGGCGAGATTCAGTCTCAGATCCAGTGTCTCGGTGCCTTTGAAGTAGTGCCCGAGGGGGCTGATCTGGGAGTGGATGCGGGAGGAGGCGTAGAGTTGGGCGATGTGTGGGCCGTAGACTTTGTACCAGGAGAAAGCCTGGGCTGGGTTTAGAACAGACCTGCTAGTAGCAGACAAGACATGGATAGAGATCGACTCACATAGAAATCGACGTCTAGCGCTTTGACGTCCACCTGTCTGTGCGGTGCAAGTGCAACGCCATCAACGCAGAGTAGAGCCTGGAAAGAACATTTGAGTACGTATATTAAGCGTTTTTCAACCGGGCACCGTAGTGGAATATGCGATAGAACCCAAAGAAACAGAACCCAGATCCTTTAATCTTCCCGAATCACCACTTACCCTAGGAAACGAATGCACTACATCCGCAATCTCCTTTACCCTCGTAATCGTCCCCGTTATATTCGGAGCGTGCGGACAGGTCACCAATCTCGTCTTCTCCGAAAGCAGCGACTTCAACTCCTCGACATCGCAAACCGGGTTGACATTATCGACAGCAGACCACCATTTCACCATCAACCCGAGTCGCTGTGCAATTCGGACCCAGGGAGAAATGTTGGCTTCATGGTTGAGCTTCGATAGGATCAACTCATCTCCCGGTTGGAAATCCAGGGCCGTGGAGAGGTTGTGAAGGAGTTGGGTGGTGGACACTCCGACTGATATCTGTAGATAATCAGTCAGCAAATAAATATATAGGACTCAGTCCTCAAGACTTGATGAATGAACGAACTTCATCCGGACTAGCATTGATGAATTTGGCAGCCGCCCTGTATGCTTCGTCGTAGGCTGCGTTACATGACTTGGCGACATTGTAGGTCGCGCCAAGCTGAACATTTGTTCGGGATAAATACGCATGAAGCCTCGACCTATCTGTTAGCGGTAGGAAATAATATAATAAGTCTCCAGACTCACGAGTCAATAATGCTGTCCAGCACTTGACTGCCCCCTGTCCGATGAAGACTCCAATCAGTATATAAGAAATGCCATGGAATCCTTTGTTAGATTCTTAATATGTTTGTGAGATGGAGTGATCAGGCGCGTAGGTTGATATAGATGGTGAAGCGACTCAAACCGCAGCCCTCAGCCCTATGTCCTTTGCTAGTGCGGGTTTGTTGACCTCTGCCTCCGACATCCTCTGATCTCAATACATTAGGTAGAAATAGAGATGTGATGACAAACCTGCATTATCAAGGAAGACTTGGTCCTGTTTCAAAGCGGGGAAGCGTGATCGAGCTTGGGCGATGTCGAACGTCGAAGCCATGGTAAGCAAAGGATAAATGTATGAATTGCAGTACTGTACTTCTATTTCGTAGAAGAATTCAAATGTATTTCTGCTGCTATTTTAAATCAAATCCCTGAGGGTCTTCTTGTGTTTAAAAACTGACAGTGGCAGAAGTACCTCTGTTTATGGATATGTCGTAATACAAAAGAGGGGTAAGCTTCAGTTGGCCGATATGCAAGTTGCCCGATGTTAAGCTAATCGATAGCAACCGGCCGATTACCTCCACTTCGTGCGCTTATTTCGATGCCAATAGAAATCTAGGAAGTGAAACAGCATATCAACGTAATAGAAAAATATCTAATACATGAAGTCCCTATTGACTTAACACTAATTCGAGGTGACTCAATTTCATGGTCGCTTTCCTGCGTCATTCTAAGAAGCTGGTTATTGGGATTCGATGTGTCCAACCACCCGATCTTATCATGTCTCCAACTCTCAAGTTGATGATGCAAAGACAAGGCCATCCCATTGCTATGTCTCCCAGCAAATTAAATATCATAGATATTGGCCAAGTGCTTCACCTTGACCTCTCTGCCGTTCAAACCCCGCGCTTCCACCGTGATCATCTCTCCAGGCATCATGTCCCACAGGTTGTCTGACCACTCCGGCTCCTCTCCGCTCTTTTCATCCACGTATACCATAACACCTTTAGCAGGGTACTGTCCACATTTAAGCAAGACCCAATCTCCATCGACTTTGATTTCAACTTCCGTTTCACGTGGTAAGTCCAGGTACCGGTAGGGTTCCGGCCAAGAGACTTTTCGCGCGATTTCTGCACCAGTATCTGCGCTATGCATTGATGCAGAGAGAATGATATACGATGTCTCTTTGACCGCTGGTGGACATTTCACCATGGTGAATTCAGTGCTTTGGTTTGGTTTTAAAGTGTATGTCGCTTTGGCCGCAGCACCCAGATCGATCTCTTGGCGGTAGGCAATATCGTACATCCGGAGACGTACTTCCACTTGCTGTTCTTCAAGAGAAAGATTTGAACCCCAGATTTGGAAAGTGGGGATATCTGTTTCGTGGGGATTGTCGTTATCGATGAAATGCAAGACCGGGTCTCTGGCGATCCCTATTATTGTTGCTGAAAATGCTCGAGTAGACGAATAAAATGCAGCCTAAAGGACGTTAGTCATTCAGAAACAGCATTTCAAATCATGTATGACAAGTGCTAGGAAGTCAAACCTTGGGACGGAAATAATAATCCACAAGAGCCCATGAGGTTGTGGGATTCGAGTCATTCAACTGAACAGGAAGTCAATCAGCAGGACTTCAGCATCGAAAGCTGTGTAGAACTATACCTGCCAAATGAGAGCGCCGCTATTCAGCTCCTTCCCTTCTCCCTTCCAGTCCCTCCTCCAGTGGAGTATTGCGTAATCCAAAGCTTCAGCCTGCATCAGCTGAGATAAATAGACGAAAGATTCCATGCTGTTTGGCAAGCGGAAATTCATCCAAAGGTACTTGCCCAGTTTGTATTCTGCTCCACCGCTCTTGTTGTGGCAATCCATGATCTTCGAAGTTGGGTATCTATCCTTCGCATCAGGCGCAAATACTTTGATGGTCCGCATATCAGGGAAGCCATGAAGTCCGAACTCCGATACGAAGCGTCCTCCAATTTTCGGGAAGTGCTGATACGGCAGTTCCTTGTTGTGCCATACTGAAGGACGTCAGCTGAGCCTTTCCAGAAACGTTGACGGCCCAATCTAGAGGACCTACCATCCCATTGATGAATGTCGCCCGTACTGGGGTCGTTTGCCATCTTTCCCCCAAATGAAAAAGGACTAGATGGCCAATATGCGATATCAGGCGTCAGTTTCCTGACAATGCCATCCCAGATCTTTAGGTAGATGATCAGATGCGGGAAGTCGGTATCGTCCCATGGCCCAGTTACATTATTAGAATCGAACTTCAGGCCTAACCCCTCTCCAATCATCACATCCTCATTGTTTCCGCACCACAAGGCAATTGAAGGATGGTTCCTCAGCCTCTTCACTTGCGCTTCAGCTTCGACTTTTACAGACTCGAGAAATTCAGGGTGGGTAGGGTAGCTTCCACAGGCCGTCATAAGATCTTGCCACAGCAGCACACCTTTGCGGTCGCAGAGATTGTAAAATTCATCATCCTCGTAGTAACCTAATAAACTTGTCAGTGTGATCTCCTTCTCAGAATTACGGGTGAACTCACCGCCGCCCCAGACCCGAATCATATCGTTGTTGTTCCGCAGTGCCAAGTCCACCCACTTCGCATACCTATCCCTCGTAACCTTCGGCGTCTGGTTGTGAGCAGGAACCCAGTTTGTACCGCAGACATAGATCGGTCTCCTGTTTATCTGGAAAAAGAATGATTCTCCAGGCGCATCCTTCAGCGGGCGGCGTATGAGTTTGATTTCGCGAATGCCAAATCTTATAGACCGCTCATAGATGAGGACTCCCTGAATTCTACTGTTAGAACATCAGGCAAGTCCAGACTAGTTGGGTTGGAGTATACCTGTTTCTGTAGACGAGCTGTCACACGATATAAGGGTTGCTGGCCATAACGATATGGCCACCACAATTGCGGATCGGCTACCTCGAAATCGACCTTGTAAGTTTGTGCCTTTGTATCTATAGCGTCGATCTTTTTGATTTCAAGAACGGTAGTCGAAGAACCTGCCGGTCTGTTGAGCTGGACTTCTATCTCGTCGTAACCGCCCGAGCCCTCGACCTCAAATTCAACACTAACGAAGGCCTTTTCAAGTTTTTCTGATAGTGTAGAAGATGCGTGCAAATCACTGACACGGGTATCGAAAAGCTCGAGCCGGATATCCTTGTACGGACCAGCCGTTACCTCTTGAGGACCTAGCAGAGGTTGGTAAGATCCATGTTCTCAAGAGCAGAGGTTAAATACTTACCCCAGTCCCATCCCCAATGGTATTGCGCCTTCCGGACCTGCACCCTGCCACTGTCCCTGATGGCACTTCTTTCCTTGCCATACTTCTCCTGCCTCTCTCTTCCCACCCTCCAAGCGGACTCGAACAGGATATGCAGTTCGTTGTCTGCGCCGTCAGGCATCAAAAGGCTCTTGACGTCCACCCTGTATGGTATAAACATATTGTCGCACTTGAGAATTTCGACCCCGTTGAGCTTCACCGTCGCGATCGTATCCAGCCCGTCGAATGCGAGGACCGCGTTCGGATGATTATATATGTCCGCTGGGGTTGGAAACGAGGTGCGGAAGCACCAGTCCTTTTTACCAACCCACTGGATGTGGCGTTCGTTCTCTCCGACGAAGGGATCCGCAATCTTGCCAGCCGCCTCCAGCTCGTGGTGTATGACAGTTGGAAAGGAGACGCAATCTAGCCAGTCGTCAGGACCGGCAGCATTGTCTTTGTACTGCCATTTGTATTTGGAGAGTGACAGGTTTAGGGCGGCCGCCATGGTTTGGAGTTCAATATTCTCAATGTACAGACTGCGAGAACACGGAGAGAGATATTCTGTCTTTTGATGCGTATATCCCTCAGATGGTTTGGTCATTATTAACACCTTCCACTGGGCCGGGACGCTCAGGCAATTTCCTAAACGGGCAAGGAGCTTGCTCCGTGGAGCTCCATTGACGGGGAATTCCCCATTCATTATTCCGGACAGACACGGCACAAATTCTATATTTCGGATTTCTTCTTTAGCCAGGCAGTGAAGCGTTTGCGGCAGTTTTCAATATGTAGTTGGTGGTTGTCGACCAGCGTTGCGGTTTCGAACGGGCGGGGTATCAAGGCCAGCTGTAGATGCATGGTGCCTGAGACATCTGGAAATCGCGGTCCTTGAATGACGTTAGCAAAGCCCCGTTTAGTTGGACTTAACTAGTACATCTCTTCTTGATAGGATAAATCCAGCGATTCAGCAGAGCAGTGCAAATCGAAGAGCAGTCCGGATCCTGTTATCAAATACTCGTCCCTACCTTGCTGCCTGCTGCTTAAGAGTGACAGGGCAACGAGGGTACTGACGTGGGGTGAAGTGAGTGGTGCTCCACATTGTCAGTTGGCTGTTCCCTTTGCCTCCAACCGGGAGTGGTTGGTCTGTGTGTAGATAACGCAACTTGAAGATCAAATGCCTCACATAAACTTGCAAAGAGAACATTGGAAGCGCTCCAAGTGTCTTAATAGGTGCCATATGCTATGTAACAGACTCGAGTGCATCTAGACCACGTGCCGATATTTCAATGTTAATTATCGCAGGTTAGGCTGAAGCATTCTCTCGATGTACTGTGCGTTATCAACCAAGCTCTGATCGACATTAGTAATAGCAAAAGCCATACAGAAGATATCTACGTATCTTCTGGCTCTGAAAGGCAAGTCCTGGGCATGATATCCATGCAGATCTCGCAGTAAATCTGATTACACTTGGGTATATGACATGAAACAGAATGCCGCTAAGGTCACCTGGGCCAACAGAAGAAAGTCATGACGGAAAGAGACGGATTAAATAATTAATAGTATCCTTATCCATATCCACCTCACTTGGAGCCTCCTCCACCCCCTGGCCCTCCCGCCAAGGCGTCGTGTATGACGCAGAGTAAGTACTTCTTGTCGGGCACTATGACAACCTCGTGCTTCTTCGTTCTCAGTCGTAGCAGCTTAATTTCGTCTTCTTCCTCCTTCCCATGAGTCTCTGCTTCGGCATCCTCCTCCCGAGTTCCGCCATTGCTGATACTCTCTTCAGCGCCGTTGACGCCGATAGATCTGGAGCCGGTTCCGTTCTCTGTGCTGGTGCTGGAAGCAGGATGCGATAGAGATACTCCGAGAGTCGATGCAGCTGAAACGAAAGCGTGAATTTGCGCCGCCATGGCCTCTGCCTGCGTTGGCTTGTAAGGTGCTTGGTTTGCAGGTGTCGGGCTGGTAGGATTGGCTGGAGACGGTGAATCTGAAGATGTCGTTGTTGGGACGGACGATGTGTCGACAGCGGTCGCGGGCGTACCACGGGTATTATTGCTCTGGTTCTGGCTTGATGCCAGCAATCCAGTGCACTGTATTATGGATCCATCTTTGCGGGAGAGAATGAGGGTGGACTGCACGCCCGGGCGCGATGTCAGGTGGGAGAGTAAGGCAGAGACATGCTGTGGTACATGCAGCGGCTACATTGAAGCAGTCAGCTTTTATGTTTAATAACCGCGACAGCTGGGGTTCACCAACCAAAGTAGCTTGCGCCATTCTTCTGGAGGCCGTGTTGCAATCAGGCAGAGGATGCGGTCAAGGTCAGCATCAACGGGGGATCGTAGGGACTTTGCCAAAAATCTTCCTGGATATGTCAAATTCAAGACATCTCTCCACGCGCAGTCGCAGCAGATACCCCGGATCTGAAGTAGGAGATGCCCAGATGCTCTTCCCGATCTGGCGACATCAACAATGCAGGCAGCCGTCAACAGGTGCCTGATGACTAAGCCAGTCGGCACCTGCTCGCTCTTCTACTCCGAGGCGCTCCGCCGAGTTTTGTTGGTTTGTTGACTTCCTTCAAACCGCGGTAACAGATTGCACCCAGGTACACCTAGGCATTCGTTCGTCATTGATATTCTTAAACTCATTCTTAGAAAGCTTGGCCTTTTTGCGGGGCCCAGGATCCATGGTAATCGAGGTCAGGCTACTGGTGACCCGAATTGATTCGTACGAGGCCGCATCTTCCTCGCCCGTATCAATTCAAAAGGCTTTCGGCCAGAGATAAAGCCCAGGTTGGCTATCCAGTTGCAGGCTGCAGTCTGCAAAAGGGAAAATGTTCGACCTGTTCATTAGATTCCGAGTATCCCAAGCGGGTCGCCCCAAAGCAGACAACACCCGCAGGCCTAGCATCGACAAACGAGCCGAAAAACCACTCCCCCAAAGGCGTCTCCTCACAATTAAAGAAATCCCAGCATGGGTCGACGCGAACCCCTTCATTCTGTCTGGCTATCGTCCCGCAAGCAACTCAGCCCGAGTGTCCCTGGCCAGCTGGACTTACCTGCACAATGAGTCGTGCAACATCTACTCGCACCTCATCCCGGCCGTGGGAGCACTCCTTGCCCAAGGATTCCTGTACCATCATGTTTCAACGAAGTATGAGAATCTGACGATCTTCGACTGGTCGATTCTCTCCCTCCAGCTCCTATCAGCCCTGATCTGCCTGATGACGTCGACCCTGTACCACACCCTTCTGAACCACTCCGCCCAAGTCGCTCACCGCTGGCTCCTGAATGATTATGTCGGCATCATCACCCTGATCCTAGGGAACTTCATCAGCGGCCTTCACTTCGGGTTTTACTGTTCGGAGCACATGAAGCTGGCATACTGGACGCTCGTTAGTCAACCCAACGCGCCTTATTGCCCAAAGCCCATTTTTTGTTGCCCATTGAATTTCGTAGAGCCCATGCTGACACTCGCCATGTTCTCCCCTTTTGCCCGATATAGATCTTAGTCGTGGGATCCGCAACTGGTATGATACTCGTCAGTCCCAAATTCCAGGGCCCGGAATGGAGAATGTTCCGTCTGAGGAGCTTCATCTGCACTGGTATGTCGGCTTTCGCCCCAATCGGACATGCCACTTTGCGCTGGGGACCTGGATTCGTAGTGCGGATTGGAGTGCCTTACTATCTTGGCGAGGGGCTACTGATCCTCATCGGCTGCTATTTCTGGGAGGTTCGTCGAATCAAATCTTTTCCTGTCCGTTAGACCAGACAGTAAAATGCTGACGCCCCGGATCACCGGAAAAGAGACGAGTGCCCGAGCGCTACTACCCCGGACGGTTCGATATCTTCGGCCACTCCCACACGATCTGGCACATATTCGTAGTCCTAGCCATCGCACTACATGTACTGGGCCTGCTGAGCGCGATGGACTACGACTACAACGAGTCAGTATGCCGCCCCTGATCTGATCGTGGCTTTCTCCGGTACTGGTACTGCTTGAAAAATGAGCCCCCCGTGGCTTAGAGCTTGACAAACTTCGATACCTGTAAATATTGGACGACAAGAGGCTTTTTCGTGATGCGCTCCCTCAATAACTGTCAAGAAACTGGGAAGCGCAGAAGTACAGTACATACATACATACGGAATAAATATCATTACATCTCTAACCATGACCCATACATATTGCGTAGTCTTTTGCCTTCAAGACGTAAATATACTTCTAATTTGCTTGGCTTGGCTTGGCTTCGTATCTGCAAGAGGAGCTCCACAGGATATCTGTCAATATGAATATATGGTCTGAAATTAGACACGCAAATTTTGTATATATATAAGGTGAACGCCACTCCAGAAAGTTCAAACTAAAAGGTTCCCTAGCAAAAGGCTCGTTCGACTCATATGATTACCTAAACGTCCAGCGTTCGAGACAGAGGAGAGATAGGAAATAAAAATCGGACGGACGGCCGCCCCTTATCGGCATCGTTCATCAGCCAGCTTTTGACTGACATTGTGGATCACGCAAAACAAGCGCATAAACATAAAAAAGATTCCCTTTTTGCTCCACTTTTGAAATTGGCTCATAATGACAAAGCATATACCCGCCCACCTAGAATTTCTAGAAATTGGATGGCCCAGCCATGAAAAGGGAGGGAAGGAAGGGGAAGGGATGTTCTACTGCATAGATTTAAATTTCGAGTTGCAAGGGAGTATGAGAGGGAGAGAATAAGGGTGGGGGTTAAAAACAAGAAAGAGAGAGAGAGAGAGAGAGAGAGAGAGAAGAAAGAACGCATACATATGTACATCATCTTTATCTATCCTTTCTTCTTCTTCTCCTTCTTCATTCCCAGTATATCTTTGTCATCTCAGCGGTCAGCGAATCTATCTATTATCTAAAGATTGTAGATCCTTCGTTTTCTGCGGTGGATACTAATGCTGACGCTGATGGAATTAGTTGCGTGCGGGATGAAAGAGAGAGACCCTAATAATATATGGAGTTAATACTCCACACAAATCCCACAAGTGCGGCGTACCTTTATCGATTCTATCGATCATCCTCAACTATTCATCTTATCAGACTACCATGGAGGTCAAAATTGGTGAGAATATGGAAAGTGTCTTGGCCTCCATTGCAGGAATAAAAAAAAGTGTCAGCTTCGGGGGGAAAGAGATTTCTTCTTTGTTTTTTTGAACTCATTCAGAATAGACTACGTAGACAGGTAGATAGATAAGAAGCTCGCCCCGACCCGCTGATGTTCGATAGGGCCGTCGATCACACAAAAAGTGGAGACCCAGAAAAATAGACGGTGTACTCCGTGAGTACCTAAGTAGGCCTATGATTAACTATCTATCTATCTGCTTACGTAGTCTCTAACCTATCTAACCTCTTGTCATCAAATAATGAAGAGCAATTTTCTTTTCTTTATCGTTTGTTTACCCCATCTTTCGTGGATGCGACTCGGAAAGTGAGGCGGTTAGTGCCTCGAGATTTCGACGTCGGGAGAGGAAGAGATAAGGCAACGAATGTGAACAAAATTATTGCATGAATCAATCGATCATGGCCTTGTTTCTGGATAGTAATGGAAATTCTCAAGCGGAAAGAACTCAAATTGCGGCTGATAGCTATCTGTTTATCTTATAGAATGAAGAGCAGAAGTGGATACTGGAAGCAAAGTATGCATAAGCGCTAATGACGGAGGATGTGTCTGTCTGTCATCATCCCGCATGAGCTATGATGAGGCTTATTTTATCTCCAGTGTTTCTGAGAAGGTGCAACTTGGCTGACGTCAGTTGCTGATTGCTGACTTGTGCAGCTGCTGGACCGGTACGCAGAAAAGCAATGAAGAAGAATGGAGAGAAGATAGTATGAGGTCTTGTTATCTTCTCCATGACAAGGATGATAGTATGAAGTGCTAAACGACACAGGTTCAAGCTGAAGGACTCGACTTCTCGCGACTAAAACACTGGTGAAAAAGAGACTAGGATCTGGAATTCCAGACAGCCTTGACGCGCCAAGGGCGCTGCGACGTGGCTGTCACTGACGTTGCTCCGCCACACCTCATCGAGACGCGAAGTAGTCAGATAAGCATAATAACCACTGCAGCTATCCGCCACTGGAGTCCACGGAGAAACCGGGATGACAGGGATGTCCGCAAGTTGCGATAAAATGCCATGTAGATCTTGGATGAATGAGATACCTAGGTAGGCAGGTGAAGAATGGTAGAGATAGAAGCTGTAAATCATACATGTCACCATCACAGCGGCGAACTGCCTGCTCTGATAGATCTGTCGATTATTACTGCATCTGGGGAAGTAAAGGAGATCGGGTATCGTGGTAGACTGGGAAGATGTAAGGCTAAACAACGAAAGAGCCAAGAGAAAATAGACACGTCTGCATATCATCAAACTCAAGGTTTTAATCTAGGCTTGTCGGTGGAGGATCCATGGTGTAGAACGTCAGAATGAGTGCGACTGTACCCCGTACTGCACCTTATCGTTGAATAGTTACGCGTGCTGTCCGGCCCAGGGTTGGTCCCCAGAGATAGCAGGCGGAGAACTGGAACATGGATAACGTATGATATTTTAATATGAAAGACACAAAGCGATGGGCATACTGTGTAGTTGGAAGAGAAATAGATCTAACGACGAAAACGGGGTAGTGGAGAGAAAACTGGGGTAAACAAAGAGAATACCGAGGCTCAACTCTTCGAGACGCCCGGGCCTGGAGAGATAAGGGAAAAAGAAACTCTTTGCAACAGATAATTGCCATTGGTCACAAGGTGACGATAGATAGCTGCACAAAATCAAGAATGGAGAGATACAGAAGGATCCCTGGGCCAACGTGAAGCGTCCAAGGCGCACGATGTCTGTTTGATCCCCTTATCTTGAAATCGTAACCTCTCTGAGGCTGGGTTGACGCTGCTGAGCTTATGGGGTGACATACCGCGCGCGCCTCATCTTAAGGTACAGGACTCAAATCCCGACCGTTAAGAACCCCGGACTGCCGCAGGTCAGTTCAGCTACAGATATGTAAACGAAGAAAAAAAATTTTTCATGTTCTCTTTGTCTCTTGGCTCTTGACCGCACAGATACCTATCGTTTCGCCGTTATTCGTGGGATAACACCTTATCGCCATTTGCTCGCGTGATGACAGCAGATCCCGGGTGGGCATATAAGCACGGCAACAGGCCCTCTCTTTCCTGAGGACGTTTCAATTATTCCTAGAGTGGATGCCCTGCTTCTATTCAGATCTCGATGGACACCAACAGACTTGGGACGGCCTTGCGTGCTGCGAACGCCATCTCCTTGGCTCGAGAACGACGGAACATCTCATCCTCCGCCTGCCGACCAAGTCAGAGATATGATGATATATACTACACCAATCTGTCGTTGGGACAGGAAAGACACGCCAGAATCATTTCACTTGTGGAACCAGCTTATGCCAGGTGTCTTTGGAGATGGACATGCTTCTCGAGAATGGTATGCTGGCCTGAAGGACATCGACATGATGGCAGCTATCGACGATGGGTCTCGAGAGTCATTTCCCGAAATGGATACTACAATAATCACCCGCAGCGTCGATCGACCAAGACCCAAGTCCGATTCCCGAGTCTGACAGAACGGACGGCGGATATTGTTATTGCCACTGCATTCTACAACTTCCAGACAAGTCCGCTGTGCATGTTTGAGATGGACGTCCACGCTAGGGATGGATGGGATATCGGCTTCCAGACAGGCAACTTGACGCGTGATCTCCGAAGCTGACGTTGGGAAGACACGGCAACCAGAAGATGCGCGCTCCTTATCAAGCTCACCGGATAGGCCGGCCGTGCCTCAAACGACGAACAAGAACATTATTTCCCCAGGAAAGGGGCGAGGATGACGGAGGCAACTGAAGCAGGATTATTTGAAATGCAGGAGGATATATTTCATCTAGCCGCACAAGCCGCCAAAAGGAGGGGAGCGAGACAGGCTGAAGGGGGCCGGAAAGGGCGTGCAGGGGAAGTGCCGGGGAGCTCCCGGTCTAGTGTGGGGGTTTGCCGGTGGGCGACCTGGAGACGCTGCCGGGAGGTCCCGACGCCCGGGAACGGTGGACGGCCTTATGCCTTCGCCTTCATCGTCATCGACTTCGACTTCCTCCACGACCGCTTCACTGTTATCCCCGTCGTTTTGCCTCCAAACCCTTGCCAGCGGAGCTGGACTTCGTACTCTTGACGTTACCCAGCACAGTCCCGAGGAATGCCCGTTGCTCTGCCTTCTGCACGGACTGTTAGGCTGCGCTTATAGCCCGCCTTCACATGCATCTTCCCATGCATACTTTTGCCCCGTCTCTACGGAAGATTACCTTTGCATATTGCAAATGCCGGCTACTGTCATTGATAGAGACCGCGGACTTATCAAGCCTCCAATGCTGTGAGTTATCTGTCCTGCGCGGGCAAATACAATGCCCTCTCATTCTCTCTGTGATCGGGAATTGCCATTTCCTGGCCTCCCGGCCCGTCGATCGGGACCCTGTTCGCCTTCGGATGATCCCTGGACCTACCGATGCTAGCCGGCTGTTGCTTTCTCCACTGTCTCGCGAGTTTCAGCCCTTGGATGGGCCACTCACTTGCTCCAAGGCACACGACATCCCCTTGTCACTTCAGTAGTGGTGAGTCCGGCTGGAGTGAGGTAACTCTGGTTGATGTAGGTCGGTCGGTTGAATACCGCTCGTGACAGACAGTTGGAAAGTTTGACGCGGTGTGGACCTAGAGCTTTGACTTCAGATTTAGCTCTACTCCGGTTGGCCAATTGGTGGAGGGTGGCAGCGAAAAGCCAATACGATGTGCGTGGTTGGTCAGCGAGCGTGTCCATTGCATCAAGGATAAGAGCCAACCTCGACACGAACTTTGGAGACAGAAAGGCTGAAACAGGCTGACAGGAGTCCGACCAGTCGGTAAGGAAGCCTAGATAATCATTATCAGGCGGCCGCCACGATCCCACCCCCAATTTAGCCCTGGCCGAACTGACCGCTGAATGCGTCATAGACACTGATAGCTGGATCTTGTCGAACTCTATTTATTCCTCTACATTGAACGCCAGTTCCACTGCGCCAGTCGCCACAATTTGACTTGGCGATCGGGCTCTCAGGAATATCCGTCGAGGATAACAGGAGAAAATGAGCTAGATAATAATAACAACAGTCCTACATTGGCAGTACTGCTTTGGTGACTAAAGGGATATACTGTTCCATTGGCGTATGCATGGACGCTCACCGCTGCCAGTGAGTGTGGGACAAAGATCCAGTTTAACCGCGCGGGTCTGCAAGCTACGAGTTACGGAGTACTCCGTACTCCGTGCAACCAAACGACTGTGGCCCTAGCTTCGGTCTCCCACTCAAATTGGCAACTTCTCACGTTCAGCAGATTCACTATATACGGTACACGATATCGAATTCTGATCGAAGGAATAGACATCGGAACCGCAACGTCGAATAAAACATGCTACATAATTTTCGCGAGAGATGGCCTAAAGCAATGTCGAAGTCGCTAACCCATACAGGATCTGTGCTACACAATTACACGCTAGGGCATCCCTTGGCCATGCAGTCATGCACATGCACCACGACCAACAGAGGCCGGGTGTGACCTGCAGATGATCAGGATTACCCGGGCCGAAAACAGCAAAAGGCGGTGGATGGGATCGTAGTGAGAGCTGCTCAAGGATTGAAGTTGAACGGAAGTTTCCTAAAAGCACGGTAAGGTGTGTCTGGCGTCAACGTGCCTGGATGAGAAATAGGCTATCCACAATTTATCGGAAATGTCGAAGTGATAGAAGAAGCATTGACAACAACAGTTTTGGCCTACACGTGAAAGAGGCCACAGTGTTAAAAGTGGATGTGGACTAACCCACTGTGCCCACAAACCGCAGAGACCTACTCCATACAAGGGTTCTCGAAAAGCATCCATCTCATAGCATATACCCACAGTCCTACGGTATAGTTATATCAATAATTTTGGAAACCCAGGATGGGCTGTCAGACGTCAGACCCTAACTCCATTCCATTCCATCCATACGGCCCTGAATACAGGATACCATACAACCAAATACCATCGTGACAATACCATACACAATACCACAGTCGAACCGGGTAATATAGGGATCGATCAGAGGCGTCCTCGACCTAAGCCTTGGCGCGCCCGACGTGAACTTCTTAACTCCGGCGGCGCGGCAGCCAAAAACGGGCTATGCAGGCTTTGCAGGGCACCAGTTGACGCACCCCTCCCCCTCCCCGAGCTGGAGATCCCATGGGACCGGCGGACCGCCGACCGGCTTTAGGGCCGAGGCGCGGCTAACTTCCCGAATCGAGTTGAGCTGCCTGCCTAGGTGTCATCATAAGCATATACTAAGCACTTGCCCGGGAGAAGGGGGGACGGGGACTTCCGTTCTCTATTTCTTTTTCTGATCTGAGCGGATTGTATGCTTATAGTATTCACCTGATGTTTACTACTGTGGAAATTTGGTTTGGATGGTTTCAGCTAGATTCCATACCGATCCATGGTTTGTCACATGCTTGCTTGAACCTTCCGGATACAGTAACTCATGCTGGATGAGTCAAACACTGAACGTCGGGACATTTCACATAGTAGCTGCCTTGAGTTGATGCATATCATGCCTTCGGTTGAATCACATTCTTCACAGGTAATCACATATAGGGTATCAAGCATATCATGATCGGATCTGTAGCCCTCTGCCTAGCTAGGTAGGTAGGTACACGAGTTACCTAGACAATAAGCTTACCTACCTAGGGATTTATTCAAATCCCTAAGTAGGACTAGACCTGAGTACCTGGTAGAACCATGATGATCAATGCTTCTTTTTTTTACTCTTCAATCAATCTCATCCGATTCAATCTATGTATCGTCTGGAGATCGCATTGCATAGGGTTCCAATTGTCCATTTTCATCATGTTAGAATCATTAGTTCGGGCTGTTCTTATATTGCACTTTTTACGCTTCCCATTACTAGGCAAGAAGAATAATAAATAATAAACAACGACTAGTTGTAGTAGTAATCATCATCCGTATCCTGTTGAAATCAACAGCTAGGTAAACAGTTATTACTCTCCGTCTTTTTATCGTTTTTGTCTCTCAGTTGGAAGCAAAGCGACCCGACCCAAGTCGGTGTCCGATTCCACTCTTCACCCCGGTTCTCCGTACGGAGTATGTAGGTATGCATGTACATTGCACAGACTCCCGTAGCCCTAGCCCCGGGGCGAAATTTAATTTTAATTTTGTTTCAACGTGGGTTTTTCTATCTGTCCACTTCGTCCCAAGTTTGCCAAAGGTAGGTAGTTAATAATATGTCACGGGTGATTCTGCACAGGACGGAAGGAGGCTGAAGCTTTGATCTGGTTCTGATCCATGTGTGCACCGCACTCCTACTGCGTGTGTTTGAGGGTGGATAAGAAAAGAGAGTGTGTCTACACAGTACTCCGTAATCCGTATCCGTGCTCCGCACTATGTACATACGTAGAGAGCTAAGAGAGGGAGAGAGAGGGTCCCGTCTCATCTGTCTCATCTGTCTTGCGTTGGCCCTGGCTCTGGCTTTGGCCTGGCCCCGGCTGCCGGATCGAGATCCGCCGGTGTTGGGGAGATTCGGGAGGGGGGCAGCCCTTTTTTTAAACGAGTACGGGAGGGACTACCTAACGGAGTAGTTAGTTACCTAGATGGCTAGTCGACAGGACGAACATGACTCGACTTGTTTGATTGAGACTTGATTATGAATCGAGGTACGAAGGCTGGGGGCTGGGCGGAGAACGTAATATGGTAGTATAGTATGTAGGTGTGCACTGTGTGTAAGTAGTAGTAGTACTCCTATGTAGTGTGTGCCGCTCTTTCAACTACACAGCTAACTGTATATTCGATCGTAAGAAGATGGGGGGTGAGGTTTTGTATGTATGCCTGTGCGATATCTGTGCCATACTCGGCCTGGTCTTGGGAGATTTACTGCGTACTGCTATGCATATGCATGGCTCCCCTGCTAGCCAGGGTCTGGTCTGTCTGCCCCGCCGTCCCTGTATGTATGAATATGCATAGCACATAGCACAGTTCTTACCTGGGAGCGGTCCGAGTGAGAGAGAGTGTGTACTGCCGAAGTTCGATCGTCAAGGCCGAAACTTCGCCGTGCATATATATTCTGGGCGTTTTTTCTGGGCGTGCTGTATGCTGTGATCGAAGAAAAAAAGATAAGCGTCTCTGACATACATAGATTAGACACGGCATTTGAAAATGATTGGGAATTAGTATTGGTGCCCATCATACTGGCAAGAGTTGCCCGTCCGCTGATCACGACGTCCCGTCCCGCCCGAGTGGTAACAGCCGGCCGTCCAAGCGTTGTCGGCTCTGCAAGACAGTTCTGCAATCATGGCTGAGAGGCTGAAGCGCTGGCGGATGCGAAACATGCTAAATAGTAAACCGTGCCTTTTTGTGGCGTCTGTCAACTACATTAGAGGAGAGGAGAGAAAAAAAAAATAAAACTGGGTCCAGGGTGATGAGTGCACTGGTGAATTTTGAAGAAAAAAAAGGCCCCGGCACGGACTACTCGTGGTGGACAAGCCGCAAGCTTGCCTTGCAGGCCGCCGGTGTCCTAGCTTAATGTTGGTCCCGTCCGGTCAGGGCGTAGTACGGAGTAGTTAGGGCAGGGTAGGGAGGGGTTTGGTAGGTGTTTCGACGGATGGTGCTTTGGCCGATTAATAATCCTTGAGGTTGATGCCGTGGTCGATGGCCGAGTCGGCCGATTCTCGTCGCTGTGCTTGCTGGGATCCGAAGGCGGGATGGAAGTCCTTTATCAATTCTTGTTGGTCCTTTTTTGTCCTTCACATCTATCTCAAGAACGCGAAATTTAGAATAAATAAAGTGAGTGCGCTGTAGACTCTATGAATGACATCAAAAGTATCCGGTTTGTTTGTTGATATTTCACAGGGGGTTTGGTCTGTGTCCACGGATGGTCCGTGTTTGCGATTAGATGGAGAATATAATAATATCAAGTTTATCAACTGCCGTTGGGCCACTGATATAGAAATTAGGCTAAGATATAACCGTGCCAATGGTGGTCCCGCCAATAATGGGTCATCCGCAGATTAAAATTCAAACCGTGTGGATTTAAGGCCGAGGGGCCAAGACTCTAAACAGCCAGCCTCCCAGCCTAGCACTGCATTGGCCATCTTTATTCCATTCCGAGATAGCTCCTCCTAGACGAAGAAATATCACCGGTCATCGACAGCGGCTTGCAGGGTTACTGCAGACGATTAGATCTGTGGCGGCATCCCTGTTTTAATGCTGAAAGCATAGTAGGTTTGAACCGTTGCGGCGGCATTGCGACCACGGCTGGTGACGAAACATTATTACTCCGTCGAAAAGATATAGATAATCAGGAAGATTGACCTTTGATGAGCTGCAGATTCTCGGTAGCGGATACCAGGCCACGAGCAGGCTGATCTGGACTTTGACATGCAAAACAGAGTTTAGCTGAGGAGCGGGAAGGCCTCCAACCAAGAAAAGCATCTGAGACTCGAGGTTCCTCCAACATGTCATTCGCTGCGAGACGAACTCCCGGAGCGACGACCGATCCAGAACAACGGGGTTCCACTGAGCAGGACCAGCATGTGCCCCTGTGCCTGTATCAGCAAAAGACGTCTTTCCCCTCGCCACTGCACAGCCGGTCCGCGACGAGGCGGGAAATCGTGCACGCTACTCCGGATCGAGGGAAGTAGACTCGTTTAATATAGCTATCTCCTGGATGATGCGGAACGGGTGGAGTGCCTTGCCACGTTTTCTCAGCTCTCCATCACTGTCGGACGCTCCGCGCACCAGCCGTTTAAGCAGCAAGATTCATCTGTAGGCAGTAGTCAAATGAGCAGAAGAATCCGCAGATATAGCTGAAGGTTCAAGCCTGCGTCCTAGAATAGCCTGATCCACGGTTCCTGGCAGGCTGCAGCGGTAGAAGATACGTAGCACTATACGCAGCAGTAGTACACAAGTAAGTGGTTGGGCTGATGGAGAGATGTACTCCGTACGGGGTGATGGGAGACGGCGCTCGAGCAGAAACAGCAGTAACCAGATACCGGGGCACAACGGCCCGTAACGATACGCCGTCATGAAACGCGGTTTCGGTACGGTATAGCCGATCCGAGCAGTCGGACACCGCAGCTCCTTCGAGATGCCGGCTGATGATCGTGAGGATGCCTCCCATCATCCTCCCGACGATTATCCCCGTGCTTGTCGCGGCCAACAGGGCTTTTCGTGCAGTCGTGAAGAGCAGAGAAAAATCTCTGTTCCAACATCCTCGTCCCTGTCGAAGCAGACGGTCCACCTCTCCAACTCCACTGTCATCGACGCGCGACAGACAGCCTCCGCGCTAATACATCCCCCACTGCTCTGGCCACGGACAGCGTTACCTTTTCCACGCTCAAATCAGCCCGCCGTTGCACATCCACCCGCGTGTTCGAGAAGTGCGTGCGTCCGCCGCCGTCGAGGTCGCCTGGGCCAACCGCGTCAGTGTCTGGCGATACTCCGGAACAGGACGAGTGTCCGACGAGAACAGCAACCGAGTCAGATCCTCCTCTAGCGGCCGCGCACGCGTCTTGTCCTGATTTCAACTCTGCTTACTTCGTTATACCCGGATGTGCTTCTCAGGCGTCTCTCCCTTGTCCTAGACGGCCATCCGGTGCGGTACCGAACGGTCCATAATAAGCTGCTGCTGCTGCGGCTCCGATCGAAACCGTCAAGCGACCACTTGCCCTTCCCACCGTCTGATCCAGTCGGCTTGGTGGAAATAATAAAATCACAGCGATCCTCTGGCGTCTCCGCCCACGCGCCTCTCGAGCCAGCCCCTCCACCTATCCGTGGGCCATGCACCTTTTCAGGTTCTAGCCCCAGGCCTTCACGCTTTGTGCCCAGGCGGGAGAACTTCTCGACAAGCCCGTCCGGACTGCAGCCCCGGCGCCCACGGAGTTCACCGTATCTTCATTACCGTACCGTTTTTTTACCATCCAAGCACAGCTCTCCAGAAAGAGCTGGCCGGGAAACGGAAGACAGAAAGAGGGTCCCAGAGCGGGCGCCGTCCGAAAACTGCCTGCTAGTCAGAGGAAGAAGCTCTCGAGGCAGAGCGGAGGACGTCGATTATTATTGACGGGGTCGAGTCAAAAGGAATTGCCTCCCCTCCAAAACCCGCACCACGCCCGTATGTCTTGCACCCCAGGGCCTCACGACAACGCCGCATCACCGGAGCTGGCAATGTCTGGGGCGAAGGATGGAGAGCGTGGGGGAGCAGAAGCCACTCAAACTACTGCCATCTTCCCTGGCCTTGACCCTGCAACCGATCCGTCGTCGTCCTCTGCGTGGATGGCCGGCCTTTCCTCCAAAATCCACCCTTCCTCCCACCTGTCGCAGGATCTGTCCTTCGGGTCCCCATTAAGCCCTCCAGACTCCCACCGTACCTCCGAGAAAGGCGACAAGCTGGATCTTTCACTTCATGACAGCATTGTCAGCGGGGGGCTGCTGCGCGAGTCCATCTTCCCTGAGTGGAAGAATGGCAGCACCCGTAACAACATGGAGAGCCCCGACGAGATGATGAAGAAGGACCCGCTGGCCACGCAGATATGGAAGCTCTACTCCCGGACGAAATCGCAATTGCCAAACCAGGAGCGTATGGAGAACCTGACCTGGCGGATGATGGCCATGAGTCTGAAGCGCAATCAACGAGAGCGGTATGTATTCCCAGAAGCTACCCTGCAGCACGCTAGTTGAGAGCTGCTATCTCTTATCTCCTCCTCGTCTCTTGCACTCTACATCCATGCGAGGACCAGCCTTGCTGACAAGATTCGGTTCTCCAGTCTCTCTTCGCAGAAGAAGGATAACAATAATAATAACAACAATAACAACAACACGAGTGCGGGCGGTATCTCCCAACTTCGGAAGTCAGTCGACCAGTCTGCGACATCCACCGCTTCAGCGGCGGATCCTATGAATTTGGACGACTTTCTCATCCCCTCCTCTATCGGTTCTCCTGCGGGAATCCCTACTTCTCCTGCTGAGCAAGCTTCCACGTCCGGCAACACTTTTGCGTCCGCCATACCCATCAAGGTTCGCAAGGACCAGCAGGCTGTGTCTCATGGGAACATCGCCCCAGCCTCCTTTCCTCACCCTCCTCAGGATCAGCGCAGAAACAACGAGTTTGGCTACGTCCAGCGCCGGGTCCGGAAGACGAGTGTCGACGAACGAAAGGTAGTTCCTGCAGCCCCATATTGTGCCGTTTTATCTGACTCGTGGGTAGACTCGCAAGCGCCCGGCCGACTCCTCACCCCAGGTGCCACCGGTATCTAGCCTGATGATCCCTAATGATCCCGACCTGGATACTGGGATGCCGGACTATAGCCTTGACCAGCCGCATTCAGCGTACTCGATCAACAACCATACGTCGCCCGGCGTTCCCTTCAATCTCGATACTTTCCATCTGAACGACGATCCTATTCTTACATCGGCAGGTCCCTACCATCCAAATTTCACCTTTTCCCCTACGGAGTCTGCGATGACAACAGGAAATCCGTTTACGAACATCTATTCCCACACAACGATGGGGTCGTCACTTAACTCTACAGACTTCTATTCCCCTCCTCCGTCGGGGTACCAGTCCACTGCCTCGACTCCGCAGCCGGCCTTTGACGGAGATCATTCCATGTATTTTGAGGGTTCGATAGATGCACGAACTCAGCAGCATCATATTCCCAACTATGCCTCGCATAGGCCCTCTAACCTCTCTGCTTCCTTGCAACCCCGTTATATGTTTAATGCAAACAACGAACAAACGTTCGGTGCCATGAGTGGGCAGTCATCCAACATTCCGTCGCCAGGATTTTCGATACCGCAGCAGCATGTGGATCCCTCTCGTGTCGTTGGACGAAATGACTTCTCTACGGGACCGTCCCCGCACAGCCTGAACTTGACGGCCAGCGAAAGCATGTTCACTTTCGGCGCCGACTCCGACAACGAGGAGGAGGATGGGAACCCGTTCCCAGACAGGAGCATGGCCATGCAGACCGACTATAAAACCGTTGACGACTCTTCTATCGATATGAATGCAGGGTTGCAATGGGACTTTTCGTCTCAATACAACTCAATGCCTAGTTTCCAGGGCCAGCATAGAAAGCATGTCACGATGGGCTCCGCTGATATGATGGATTCGTCGAGGGATTGGAGCCAAGGAGGAAGTCTCGGTCGAACTCATGGGTCCGCTGCGTCTGTCAGCGAGATCCGTAGCCGCGAGCAAGACCCTAGAAAGCAGAAGATCGCACGCACTGCCTCCACCCCGAACACCACTCAGCTGCTTCAGCAGAGCATGAATAACCAATCTCTCACCTCACCGAACACGCCGCCTGAGTCTGGATTCAGCAGTGCTGTCCCCTCGCGACCGGCCAGTCCAGGAGGTTCGAAGAATAGCGAGCAGAACAGTACTCCTACGACATGTACGAACTGCTTTACTCAAACAACACCGCTGTGGCGGCGTAACCCGGAGGGTCAACCGCTCTGCAACGCCTGTGGTTTGTTCTTGAAACTGCATGGAGTTGTGCGTCCGCTGTCATTGAAGACCGATGTGATCAAGAAGCGGAACAGGGGCAGCGGTAACAGCTTAGCTGTCGGTATCTCTTCAACGCGGTCTTCGAAGAAATCCGCTCGGAAGAATTCCGTGCAGCACACCCCTGTTACAACCCCAACATCCAGCAAACCTCAGAGCGCGAATGCATCGGAGTCCCCGCCTTCTATGCAAGGGTCGGGTAGCTCTACGACTGGAACGACACCCACCAGCTTTCAGGGCTCGGGCAAGACAAATGTTGTGCCCATTGCCGCTGCTCCTCCTAAACCGACCCCGGCTGCAGGTGCGACGCGCGGGTCCGTCCAGGTTGCTCCCAAACGCCAGAGACGACTTGAAAAGGGGTCTTCTGGTTCTGTGTCCAATACTCAGCAAGATACAGATATGGATGATGCTGGCAAGGCTAGGTCAAAGGTGGTTCCACTTGCTCCGGCCAGACAGCCTCCTGCAGCGGCCAATCCTGCAAACCACAGCTTGGCTGCGGGATCGGGTTCTGGCAGCCAGGAATGGGAATGGTTGACGATGAGCCTGTAACGGAGGGCTAGACGAACACTACCGGGCAGCTCCCCGCGATCACGTTCTCGAACCCATGCAGATTTTCCTAATTCTATTACTGCCATAATTGGTTTATAGATGTGATGGAGAAAGCTTGGCTGAGGTCCAAGAAGCGATCGAGACGGTTATACAGTGTCCCTGGTATTGGACTTTGATCGGCGAGAAAGAGGTTGGAGGGTGCCAACGACGTTCTTTTCATTAGACTGGGGCAGTCTTTGATCTCTGGGTTTGCTTTCGCTGCCGATACACGGCACTCGGGAGCACTGCAATATGGTTTCGATCTCGGTTGATTCTTTCTGGTTCTTTACTGGATCTTATGACGGCTTATACGAATTGCGATGTCCTGGGACGTTATCTCGGAGGTTGATGTCCATTCCGATTGCCTCTTACCTCATTTTCTTACTGACACATAATGATCCGCGGCGGCCACTTCGCTCAGTCGGTTCTTCTCTGGAAGCCAGTCCTACTCGCTTGTGTGTGACTGCGATGACTCTGCTAGATGTGCGTTCCTGGTTTTCTGTTTGGTTTGGTCTGATTTGTGCTTTTGATTGATACAATCGCGTCTGTACCGGTTGCCTAGCCCCTCTTTTTGTTTTTCCTTTGTCTGCTTTTGCTTTTTGTTTGTTTGTTTTAGTTGTGGGCTGTTGTCGTTTTGGGCTGGGCGCCGGGCAGAAGTGCGCATCTCCTTGTTTTTGTCCGGTCTTACTGTTGATGTTTATGTCCTTATCCTGCTGTTTCTTCTCTTGTGACCCTGTTGGTGTCTCAGCAGTCGTCGCATGAGGTTACCGAGTTTGGCGTTTAGTTGCAGTTAGAACGTCTGCGCCTTGTGCCAGATTCAAATACACGTATTTTGCTTACCAAGCCACCATCTCTTAACTATCAATATGAAAAGTTTATTCATAGTAATGTAATGCAGCCAGAAGGCTCGAGCCAACTCTATAGTATAGACTACTGGTTGAGCACAATTCTCGTTGTTTTCTATTTATCCATTGTTATATTCCATCCTGGGAATATATAGTACGCAAAACACCAGTAGCTGTCATCAAAGCCTTGGGAAGCATGAAGGAGAACAGTGAAGTTTCATATGTTCTCTCCAGGGAGACTAATGGCATTAAAGTATAGGCCTAGCTCCACCGGGACCATGCATTATCAACGGGATCCTTGAAGGGGCCAGTCCGCTCGCAAGGCTTCCTGTTTGAAATGCTTTACGTATATGAGTCCATGGACTCTATACTGATGCTCTGACTGGAAGTTTACGTGGGGCATAATGGTGTGCCTGTTATTAGCGTGTCGAAGCCCACAACGGGGCTTATCTTATATTTGTGTACAAAATGGGTTTTATCTAGGGCGCCTTGTGCATCCTTTCCACCCATAACCCAATCTCACGTTTGTCCAAAGTAAAACGGTACATTCTGTCCCCTAATCCTCTCACTGGTACCTAGGTATGACGTGGATTGGGATGGTGTGGTGTGCGGAACATTACATCACAACGAGCACATATTCTTGCGGGGGCGACTCAGCTACTCTCGCCCCTCGTCGCTGTGTCTAGCACCCTTCTGTTGTCTGTTTGTGGAGAATATCATCACCACTGCATGAGAGAGGCCTAGCCTTGCTTATCATACTTCGTTCGAGACTCGACGTCGAGCGTGATTCTCCATAGTCTTCCTACCCTAGATAAGAAGATACAACGCTTTCGTACTACACGAGGAAAGGAAATATTGATCCGTCTATAAATCCGATCCATACGTACAACATGGCTGGCATGCCGGTATGTTCTTATGTCCTGACCCCTGACTCCTCATTCCCTGCTCCTGTTCCTTTCCCTCCGCTACGTATTTACAGTACAAGCGTGGATGCGGAGGCAGTTTAAATCGACACTATATAGATATCCCTGTATGGAGAGACAGATTGCTAACCCACCGGACTCCCTTGTCTGGATCAAAAACAGAAAGAAGGCACCGACTCCTATGCCCAGGGTATGTATCTAATCTCCATATCCCCGTACATACGTCCATCCGCAAATGCGTGTATATATACACTGTGCGTACGCAAGAGAGGACACAATCCTAATACTAACTCCACAACGGACCCTCCCCCAGAGGCTTCGGACAAAATCACCCCAACGGTCCATAACCAATCCGCCGTGGAACGCGCCAAGGAGAAGGCCGGCGGCATGGCTGAGCGGGTTAAGGGCGCTTTACAACCTGGTATTTACCTCCTCCCGTTTCCGTCCTAACCTTCATGTACCTCTGGTACTGTACACCTAAATATATATATATATATATATATGGAGATATTGATGGGTGATGCGAATAGGCGACTCCAAATCCACAACCCGCCGCCTCTCTGACACCCCGGCCGAGACAAACCCACAGGCAGCAGAGCAGCAAGGCGGGAAAGGGATGCTGCAGCAGGCACAGGAGACGGTGGCCAAGGCCCTGGGAGGAGGGAGTCGTGGTGGGTGGGCGGTTTTCTAATTTAGTTCTTTTGACCTGATGCTCCCATTATACTCTATTCTATATTCTGATGATTCTCTGATGATATGATACAAAGATTCGATATGATCGATTCGATTCAATTTGCGTTCAACTCTCAAGGTTGAATGAAAATTGACTTGAGCGTGATCTTACTTTCATCTTTCTGATTCTAATTTTTTACTTTTCTCTTGTGGCCTTTTTATATATATATGTTTTCGTGGTTGTGTTTATTTTTTTTGGCTAGTTTCGAAGCTGACGATCGACTACCTGTATTACGGGTCTAGGGAGTTCGTAGGTCAAACGAGAGATGGAGCGTCTGCTGCGGCTCGACCGGATTATTTGAACGGGAGGAAGGATTTGTTGTGGGATGATCAGTAGGTCGCTACGCTGGTCGAGGCTGGTCGAGGGATCTCAGTTTTAGATCTGGAATGTAATGGAAGGGTCAGTTCAATGAGTGGACGAGTTGGGAGATACTAAGTAAACTCGAATCTGAATTATGTATGCCTCTTTCCATCGATAAATCCTGTCCGTCTGTCTTTCTCGCTATGGGTTCGAATGTAGGACCGTAATGATATAAACACAGGCTCTCCCATGTTCTTATTGTATCTGTAAACAGACAGCTCAACAAGTCCCTTTTGTCAAGCAAAATAAAGCCGTAGATTACCCGCTTTGGTTATCACTGCCACCTCCGACCAACCCATCCAGTTCAACCTTAGCAAACCTGCATGCTCTGCATCTTGAATCCCGAAGTCCACGTCAGTGCGAACATGTCCGAGCGAAAGGTCCTAACGAAGCACTATCAGCCAGGTATGGGTTTTCATCCAGCTACATTTTTAGCTCAGGGACTTGGGGGTTGGTTGGAACATCAGCTAACACGGTCTTAATACAGACATCGATCCAAGCAAGATCAGCCGACAAAGGGAGACACAGCAGAGTGGCCCGAAGCTACAGACCGTTCGCCTGATGAGCCCGCTCTCGATGCGGTGTAATAGGTAAGTACCTCCCCTAAAAACTCACACGCGTTTGCCCCTCCCCCCTACCTGTCGGAAATAATAATAATCAATATCTCGCGGAACCCATACTGATACTAAATAGGCCCCGTTAGCAAGTTGCGGCGAATACATCTACAAAAGCCGCTATCGCTGACGCGCATAGATGATATCAGGATGCGGAATGCGAGGATAGACAGGGCGCAGGCACAGCTGTCTTCCTCTTCTGTAGAGCAAGATGCTCGTCGTAGAGACGCGAAACATCAGGCTGCGCAGCAACAAGATCTAGAGGACGAGGAGGCCGCGCGACGTGCTTTTCTCTCGCAGGAACGATGTGGGAGAACACATTGTCAGGACGGTCTCTGATGAGGATAATGTTGCAGGTGATAGTACTGGAACGACTCCCATGCCGTCATTATTCCAGCGATCGACGAAGAAGAAGGGCTACGGTGCCGCGCTTGGAATTAAGCGAAAAAGAGAGATAAGTGGGTGCTTTACGGGTTTCGTGTCAACCTTGCGATCTTTTTGGGCATTGATTGAGAAAGGAATTCCAATGCAAAGGTAAAGGATGACACCAAGTCCCGTACATACATCCAATTAATCAGCGACTCTCTTTCTGGAGCGATAGCAGGGGGGCAGTCCTTCTCACCGAGATCTATGTGTTCGATGAACAGTCATAACGTCATGAGCAAGAACAGAAGAAAATTTACGTGGCATCAAAATCGAACCAAAGCAGGCTTCGAATCTGGACATCGTTCCCAAAAAGAGATTTACTGTCCTATGCACTAACTTTACTCATCTCAAACCATTTCCACGGCGAGCAAGCAAAAAAATCTCATTGGCATCTCATAGATGCCTAGTACCTGATGCCTAGTTATCTATCTACTCGACCTTGCTTTGAAAGCACAGTACATATACAATGTGATGCACAGTCTTTTCTGCCTAATGTTGCATTTTTGAACAGAGAAGGTATAAGTCCAGTATCATTGAGGCTGCCTGTACCAGGATGATATGCCTTTTATCTCTTCCTTTCACGCAGTCAAATGAATGCTCAGAGTAAGTAAAAGAGGCAGGCTTATTATCGACCTTTGACTGCTTAAAAAGGCAAGAAAGTAACATAGAGGAAACCTCCCGACCTACAAGAAAGAACCTTGGAGATCTAGGTAGTCTATTTAGGTAGATGCCCCTTCCTTCAATGCAGATGAGATGAGCCCGCGGATCTCAAATACTATCTGTTTAGGTATTTTATATAGATCTGGAAGGAAGGAGTGAAGAGATATACCATTACAAAAGAGAAATCCTAACTCTTAGTCTTAGAATTTGAGAAATATAGAAAACAAAAAGTAAGAGAGAAAGAGAGGTTATGTTCCACAGATCGGAAACCCCACCCTCCTACGCGCCCCCCTCCCCCTTCTCCGATACAGTTACACAATCTATCTGACCGCCGGCACGTGGAGACCCCCCGAGTTTATTTATTTCTTTTCACTTAGTTGCTGTGGCATGGATGGAGCCAGATACTATCCGACTCTATCTCTACCTACGTCCTAACGTAAAGTGCATGCTGTTCTTTTTAGGCACTTACTACAAGACAGAGAGGGAAGGGGAAAGGGAAAGGAAGAGAGTGAGAGGAGAGAAAGAAAAGCAGCACCACAAACACTCAATCCAATCTAACCTCCACATAGGTGAATGTTGAAAAAGGCAAAAAGACTGACTGACTGACTAGTAACCGACTTACTAAACTAACTACCCAGCTGATTGGCTGATTACCTAACTTAGCAGTAACCTGTATATTCCACGTGCGATATATGCACGGTAGTCACATCACATGGCGACAACCATGATGATTATGATGTCGGCCGTAAAAAGCAGAGCATTCAGATTTGAATTTTCTGGATTTTCTGAATTTTTTTTTTCTTTTTTCTTTTTTTCTTTTTTTCTTTTTTTTTTTTTAGTAAATTCGGAGAGGTCTGCGTTTCTACGGTCTGTGGCTAAAAAACCGCCGATCAGGAAGGATGATCTCGGCTTCAACAGAAGGGAAATTCAAATCGCAAGATTGTGTGGACTGTAGACTAGACTAGAGTGATGGACACAGAGACCACATGGCCGACCAAGATCGACAAGGACGAAATCTTAGTAGGTACTCCGCTCAGACCTCGCGGATACCAGATCGGACTTGCCTATTTGGGCTTTGCGTTCTTTGAGGTCCCGATTTCCCCGACAGATCTTAAAATCCATGTGACGGACACACGGACTTTTTGCATGGAGTTGGAGATGCAGACAGAATGAAGAAGACAAGGTTTATCTAGCCTGCTCCTCGTCACCACTTGAACCAGCTACTGTACAGATTGACGTGTTATATGATAAGAATAAAACCTGTGATAATGAAGAAAGTTGTTTTGCTTGTCTCATCAAACCGCCTTGTTATAAGATAAGAAGAAGTCTATCATATCAATCAATATCAATAGTGAGAAAAAGGAAAAAATAAAAATTAAGGGAATCATTGAGAAATTAAGAAAAATGACCACAATCTATCCGGCTGTCCCCATGCACGAATAAACATACGTCCTATCAATTCAGCCTTCCCATGCAGCATGCCGCCTGCTGCAGGAACGAGCCCGAGACGTAGTAAAAGAGGAGCAGGATCAACACTGCACCCCAGATCATCCTTGTAACGGAGATATCTCTGGTCAAGGTCACACATGCATGCATGGCCGCACGAAAATAAAATAAAATAAAAAAGGCCATGTTGAGCCGAATCAAAGGTTGAAGACTGAAGTCTGAAAGACTGAAGTCTGAAGTAGAGTTGACTGCCGCAACAAGCATCTCCCCGTCTCGTCTCTTCCCACATCATCCTTTTAAAACCATCAAGGCTTTAAATGCCCACCTATTGTGCCGAACGCCAAACAGAATCGAGAGTTGGAACCCATCCGCTGATAGTTTTTAGTAGCAGTCACAAGTCATTATTGGAGATGCGAGCCCAGTGCAAAAACCGATGACCGCAACAACGATAACAAAAGGAAAAGAAATCTAACGGTGCTGTGCCCCTGAAATACTGTATCCGGGTATTCAGGTGAAGAAAAGATGACGCCTCTGGCGACAAGAAGGTGATGAAAAGAAGAGAGAAACGCTCGGAGAACCGAGAACCGGAGAAAAAATATGCCGCCCAATGATCCTTTGCGCCCGCTAATGACCAGTGCCGAAAGTCACACACGAAATGTAGGGAAGCCCAAAGGGTATATAAGCTTGCTGAAGTGGAGAAGAATGTTTCTGCCAAGACGTAGGGTCAGGACGTGGGAGAACGCGTCTGACCAGGATGGCCCATGGGTTGCCCGCTGAAGTCCGTCTGCAAAGGCTCTGACGAATATACGGGGTAATTCCCAGGACTCATCCCAGGAATGCTGTTCGGACTATGCCACGTCTGAAAGCCCATGGCTGGCGGCTGGCCTGCAAAGGACACTGGAATCTGGCCCGCTTGCATATCCGGCATCGAAGGACTGGGAGTCTGCATGGGCGCGTTGGGGACATGCCCAAACGACGACTGCGAAGGGCTCGTCATCCGCCGCTTGAAGTCCGGATGGATTTGTTGCTGCTGCTGTTGGGGGAACTGGTTCGGATACTGAGAAGGCAACTCCGTCGGCGCAGAGACCGTCATCGAACGCGCAGGCTGCATCGGCCAGACTGAGCCATCCGGCTGCATCCCGAAGGCAGCGTTTGCGTCCATCATATGCGACTGTCCCGGGACTCCTGGCGCTCCAGGCATAGGCGAATTTGACGGGAGCGGAGCCACTGGAGTGCCTCCCTGACTCCAAAGAATGGGGTTCACCATCTGTCCCTTTCCCATTCCCGCCAACATCTGCGGATCAGAGATGGTTGTGAATTCATCCCACGGGACGGACGGATCGAGAGATGGGGGGGCTGCGGTGAAATCAGGTGCGGAGGCTGGATCTGTGTACAGCTGTTCAGTATGCCATCGTTCCCCCTAGACTCAGAGAGTTTGTGTGCCACCAACCTGGACTAAACGTCGACACCGGAGTTCCCGCAAAGGCACCAGGGTTGAACGCGCTCATGTCCTGACCTGAATTCATCGGCATCGGGGCGTATGGATAGAAGCGCTGCTCCCCCTGGTCGGTCACGCCCGTGGCACCCATCGCAGGAGGTGAAGAGGAGGTGGTTGAAGGATCGGTCGACGGGTTCTCCATCTTCGACCCGGGTCGCGACCTCTTCTCCACAGGAGGCTGCTGATCGACGGGGAAAAAGTGGCATTCTTTTCTCAGACGGATGCAGTTTTCGCATCGTCCCTGAGCGTCATCGGCGGCAACCAAGCATCGTATCTTTCTCCGTCGACAGTGGACTGTTAAGAGAAACGGCAGGTATGAGCAAACTTGGAAGCGAACACACATACACACGGGATAGAGAGGGAAAAAAAAAACACCATGCACCCTTTGTATTGCTGATGCAAAGGGGTTTCAAACAAGGAAAGCAGGCAGATTTTGGTATTTCAGTTCACTAACCACATGCGACAGATGTTCTATGATAACCGAGTTTATTTCGCTTCTTATCAGTGCCCGACGACGTGCTGGAGCTCTCCATGGCCACACCTTCAGGATTCGGTGTCGAGGGCGCACTTTCGACGACCGCAGGCATAGCTCCAGAGAGCAGGATCTGGCAACAATATGGCAGAGGGGAGGCGCATCAAGAACCTGCACGGAGGCGGTTGCTTGAGCGGCGCGGTGAAGAAGATGTTATAACGAACGACGTCAAATTGTCCCAAGAAGAATAATCGAGACAACGTTGACGGGGACGGCGATCGAAATTCAACGTTATCACCGAACCCAGCCGGCTTACTCCACACCAGAGGCCGCCACAGAGTGAACCTTGAGCGTGCTCACCATACAAGGCTACCCGATGGGAGAGAGGACCGCCCCGCGGATCGCACCGAACTTTAGGAGGTCTCCGCTTTCAGACAAAGACACGAACGATGAGAGAAAAAGAGAAGGAGACTTTGTCCCGGGAAGGGAAAAGCTGCAGAAAGGCTGGGTCGTAATAATAATAGCCAAGTCAAGAAAGACATCAAGTGAGCGAAGCTAATCGTGGGGTGAAACGCCTAGGGCCCAGTGCAGCGCAGAGGGAACTACAGCAGCGAGGAAAGCTCTGCTGGAACGAGGATAGTGGCCTTGCTGGTTCACCTCACGACTCGTCAGGGGCCTGGACCCAATGGCAGCATGCTTAGATCGTATCCCTAGGGAGCAGCCGGTGTGCTGGTGTTTTCACATCCAGATTGATGAAGCCCGACGGGGCCGGTGGGGAGCGTCTCCAGAGAGTTCCCCAAGCGGCCTAGCGCGTCGACGAGACCTGTCAATCCCTACTCCAGCCGTAGATTTCTTCCCAGACAACCTCGGATCACTTCCCCAATCCAATGGTCGAGCCAGACTGAACGTATGCAGCGTCTGTCGTGTCTCTCCAGCCTGTCGGGTGCATCTCCCCATTGGGAACTCGAGCCACCCGGTGCTGCGAGCATCCTCAACGCTCGATCCTCCGTGCTTCAGCATGGGAGCAAATGCTGGATGTTTGATATACCTCCCCTCTCCCTCGCCGGGGAGAGCCTCCGTATAGATGGAGTATAGACAGTGGACGTGAGCTTAGAGCCCGGGCCATATGGCAACCAGACAACGTGGTGGAGACCACGGACCACCAGGCTCCTTGGGTCATCTTTTTAAATTGTTGGATTTGGAACATGTTAAATTCTCATCCGGTTCCACGTTTTCTAAACCTGCGTGCATCTTCCCCATCTGTTTATAGTAGTGATGGCGATGATGATGATGGCTATGATGAGGGAATATGGCGCACCATGGGGCTTTTTTCCTTTTCTTTTTTTTCTTTTTTACTACGGGGAAGATGGAGATATCACGCAGGAGGCCCGTTGGGCCACAATCACGATGCTACTGCTCGTACTGCGCCTTTTGCTGTTCGTCCTCGTCGAGGGTATATCTTTTCGGTCAGGCATGGCATGCAGTTGATGATCTTGCACCGTCACGTCAAAGGTCAAAGGACTGTGGGGTCCATGGGAAGGTTTGATTAAGGATCATACCCTCACCGTAGCGCCTCTCAAAAACCATTTGCTGGGGTCTTGGCACGGGTCTTGGCACCTTAGCGAGGCCAGGGCCCAGGATCGCCGTTCGTCGAAGCCTGAGCCAACCTTCGATGGGGAGGAGATCTGGTGGGCGAGAGATCACGGCGGCCAGGACTCTTGCCCTTTCCGGCATGGTCCGTGGAGGGTGAACGTGTCAGCATCGTGGCTTGGACTCAGCAGCGTGCGCTTTGCGCCAGTCAGAGCCCGCAGAATGTGTCTTGGTCCCTTCCACGCCCATGGCTCCACCCCACATGGCCTGTCCCTGCACGGAGTCGTTATCCTCTTTGTCCCCACCGTCCAGCTGCGCCATCGACATGGGAAACCTGCAGCTACCGACGGAAAATAATGCTAGTGGTCGAGGGATCTCTGTGCATTCTGCAGGAGGTCGAGCCGGCGCTGGACAGATTAACACCATACTGCCAACAGAGGGTGGGGAGGACAGGGCGCTCGGGGAATCTCGTCCTGCAGAGCACGGATGGCAGATGCAGACTACCGGGCTGAGCTAGGGTCTTTCGAGAACGCTTTGCCGGAGCTAAGACAGGTGCCAAAGATAGGGTGGAGACACGCTGGGGCATCTGATGGCGTTTCGGCCTTAAGCTGGGGGGATGGTGAAACGCCTCCAGAGTCCCTGTGCAGACCGACCACCTCAGGCCTCGGGCAGGGATCGGTGATTATCTCAGCGGGCCACGAGCGCCAAGACGCAGACCGCGGGTTTTCGTGCTGCCACCCAGGCAGGACCTCAGGGACGCCGCTATGCTTGACGCGGCTTAGTATGGGGTGCGACATGACAGGTCCAGCGCTGCATACGGAGAGCAAGGTGCTCACGGTCCCTGAGGCCCGGCAGCAGACCTCAACCTGAGAAGTCCCGTCGGAACAAACTGCTTCCCTGGTTCTCCCAGAGGTACACGCTGGCTCCCAAGAACGTCATTTGCGCCCTGGCGCCTGCAAACTTTGCGCCCCTTCCCCGTCCCTGGTTCCTGCGCTATTCTTATTCGAGCCAACCCTCTTGCTGTGGCATCGAACGCTTCCAGAACGTCATCGCTACTACTACTCCCTTCTGGGACATTTTTCCGGGCCTCAACACACAGACCACAGTTACATTGGTAACAGTCGCATGGCGTCATGGGTTCACTCGGTTGAGGATTCGGTAGATGGACATGCGGTGTCGCGTCTCCTCGACGCCATATAGGGCTCCTAGCAGTACGACGCTGCTTTCGCGTCCTGTTAATCATGATATAGTAGTAGCAACTTGGCATTGTTGTTTGGTCGTACTACTACTACTGTCCGTAGGACTCCTTAAGTTCCGCACGGCTTTTGACCCCTTTTTTTTGTCGTGCCAATCACCATTGCCAGGTACGCTGCTGACAGGCCAACTGATCCACTGGTCTCCGATGGGGCTGGAGGGAGCTGAGGACAGGATACCACAGATTGCTTAAGCCTTACTGTACGCTCTTTGGCCTGACCTTTTATGCTGGCCGCGCGGCACCTTGGTTCAGCATGGACACCGCCCGCGTACACAGTAGTGCCGGCGGCTGATCTGCTGCCACCTGGTTCGCCTGGGTCGCGCTCTGCGAATTTCAAGTGGTCGCTCTGCGTCTCCAGAAGATGCACGTACCACGCGTACCTGGAATTCTGGTTCCCCGCTGTTTCACCAAATCCTGTCCCTTATCTAGATGCAGTCATGTCCTGATGCTTGCTTTAAACTCTTTGCGGACTTCCGACTCTCATTTTTTTTTCCCTCATCCATCGCAACGTTCCATTTGCCCATTACATGGATCCCTTCCATCAGGCTGCATTCTTCGGGTCCCTGAAGATCACCCAAGGAGGTGGCGATGCTCAGTACACGAAGTACGTTGTGTCGTCCGTAGCCCCGCACCCTTTACTCATTCCTTTGCGTCAAGCAAACATGCGGCTTCCTCTGGTACTGTGTACCTAGTTATATTGTCTTGCTGCTTCTACTTTTAGAAGGCTGTCGATGGCTGGAGGGCGACCGGATTCCGGAATATGTGCGGGCCGGGATTCTCCCGAGGGCTCTTGCGCGCTCGCTGGCCCATGCCACAGTGCTGCTGATCATGATTAACAGCCTAAACCTAGAGTGCCAATTATGGTCAACAAACAGAATGCATCCAGATGCAAAGGTGGAACAGACTAACACCTGTTGGACCTTGCATCCCCGGGGATCTGTACTCCGTATGGCCCATGGGCGAAAGGAAAAAACAGAACCCCTCAGCGAGTCTGAAGATCGTGCCCGACACCCCAAACGGCTGTCAATTCCTGTCGTCATTTATCATGAAGAAGGAAAGGAGGATTTGTCACTCTCAACCTCCAACACGAATGACGACTCCAACGTCCACTGCTCTAGCTTCCCTGATGCAGCATGCCAAGCATGTCCGTCCAACCCTGCCTATGATAGCGCTGGTCCCGACAGCAGCGCACCAGGCACGTGCAAACGCCTCTTTATTTCGGCTGCCCCTAGCATCCACGATCCACGTCGGTTCCGGATTCGAGGTCTCACTACTTGATCGGGACGATGATACCGGTGGTTCTCGAGTTTCAGGAAGGGAGGCTAGAGGGACGTATCGATACTTGTAGGAGATGTGCAGCGGATGGCCTGGGAGACGGACGGCTGCCACATGCTCAGAGTTGGTCAATTTGTGCTGCTGTGCATTGATCCGTGTTGGAAAGGTGCTGCAACAGTGTGTCGCATATCCATGCGGCGGACGACAGGTGTATGAAGAGATAAATTGAACGTTGTAGGCCAACGGAAAGGAGATCGTAGTCGGAGAAGCTGTTGGTGTCGATGCGACGTTGAAGAATACAGCTGCTGTACCAACCACCGTGGAGTGCTTCGACGATTGCTGCTCCCCATTTTTAGACAGCACCAGGCTCTGAAAAGCTATCTCAACCGTCTCTTTTGATGGCACATCTACCGGCAGTGAAAATGTCTCTCCAGACAGCTCTCCCACTCCGAGCGGCGTCGACTGCAGCGCGAGCTTCGTTCCGTGTCGAATGCGCGGCTTCTTTGAAGTCCTCGGCACATCTTTTACCTCCACCTCAAACCACGTGTCTACCAGGGGCTCCCCTGCCAGAGCATCACGAGGAAGGATGTTGCTCCTGATCCAACCCATACATCCTGTGGTGCCGTTCAAGCTGGATATCACTCTTCCCACGACGCACATCTTGCTCCACCAGCTTTTGCCCTCGTATACAAACCCTCCGTAGAGATTAGCCAGTGGTCCAAGCTTTGCCATGGCTTTCGGGTCGTTTTCCAGCACCGTGGCTATAAGAAAGTGACTGATGACTTCACCTGGAAGAACCAACCCTGACAGCCACGTACGAGACATCCAACCACCAACGTCAGGGAGAAGAGACTCTTCATTGCTCCCGTAAGGCCATTGAAGTAGGACTAATCGACGGGATGGGCTCTTGCGGTACATTTCAGACCTGTCGATTTTCTGCGGAAAGTTGGGAGGGGACAGGTTATGGATAGGTGAGCCATAGATGTTTGTCGCGTATGAGATTGGACCTCCGATCTTGAGCTTGGACTTCATCGTTTCCTTGAACTTGTCAAGGCCCGGCCAGTCGAGACACTCTGCAAATACAAACAGCCCCTCCATCTGTTGCTGAGCACGACGTGGGATGAGGATGCAGTCCCATGCGTATGCAGTATCACCTGCGGTTGTCCCTCCAGCATCTTTCAGCTTGAGACTTCCAATCCTGGACAGGAGCCTGGGCCGGCCGCTGGGTCTGTCCGATGATGGAGATGGACCATGATCTCCGGCTGGTGACGCGGGAAGGGACGGGCTGTACTTGACGATCAGGCTATCGAAAAAGCGCCGCACCATAATAAGATCCCAGTCTACCTTGCCAGTTCGCAGTTTGTCGAACTCGTTGATCTCTTGTGTGGAGATAACTAGATCTTTAGACTCCTGCAAGATTGCGACCCGAACGATGGCGTCAAGACGAAGGAGCAGCTCTGCAGCTAGGACAATCTGAAGGAGAAGCCACTTTCGCTCAAGGCCGCGATCAATCAAAAGCTTGTGATTGGCATCCTGACAGGCATTCGGGTCGAGATAATCCCCGTCCGGGTGCGGAGGTGCCTCCCAAAGGATCTGACCGATACGCATGCGCCATTCGATGAGACTGAAGTCAAACCACGCGCCCTTCGTGGCCAAGACCTGAGTTAGAGTTTCGATCTGGACCTTGAGGCTGTAAGGGTTGTCCTGGTCTATAACGTTGAAAGGGGGGTAAAGGAATTTTGTGAACAGGTTGTCGTACAACCGGCGGGTGGACTCCTTGTCAAGCATAGTGATCGGCTTTCCCTCCTGTAAGATCTCATCACGGAATACCCGCAGTTCTTCAAGTCGTTCCGCCACTGCTTTGATACTGAAATTCCGCACACCTATACGTTTCCACGCCGTGGGCCCTTCACAGATCAGCTTATGCCGATCGTGCACTGTGTCTTGATTACACTCAGAGTAAGGGTCATTGAGATGCTCCATGATTCGATATGCTTCTGCGGCTGGCAGATTCGCGAGTCGCTGGAAATCAACGCTTGCCTTTGGTACCAGGGGTCCCTTGTTCTTGACGACATCCGCGACGGGCAGTTCAAGGAAGTGGCCGAATCCGACACAGCCTGGTTCCTTCCCGTTCATGGACAACATGTTGGGTACTTCAAAGACGCCAACGTCAAACGTCGCCCGTTTTGCACCATGTTTCCTCCTCCAATCCGTTATCCTTACCTTTGTGTCACCTCTTATTGCCCACTCATCGGGAACGGGAAGGTGCGCATGCAGTGTCGACAGCGTGAACGACTCGTGGGACAGCGGCTGCCTGTCCCATAGATCCTGAATAATTGGATCATGATGATCCCAAGGGAAGATAACCTGCGGATACCAAAGACCGTTTCTTCCTCTTTCGAGCAGAAAGTGCGGGGCCCCTGAGAAGATGTGCTTCAGGTCTTCCTTCGTCAGAAGGGACTCTCCACATTCGTGAGCGTCAGTTTCCTTCATTTGCGTCTTAGCCTCACTGCGTCTCTGCGAAGCCTCCAGCGCATTCTCCAAGGCGTCCTGTATGTTCGTGGGCTGCTTTGGTTCACCCAGTGGAGACTTCGGCGACTCTGGCGATAGCACGGTATGCTCATGATGGTGAGCATGGCGATGATGGGGCCTTGGCTCTGGGATTTGGACTGGTGCTGTTCTCGATACCTTCTCTTGCTCCTATCTATACATGTCAGCAAGGTGTCGGACCAACCTCTAACAGATCACCTGGAAATGAATGCTAATATCCAAGTTTGAGAGGTATCTATTCGAAACAACTGGATGGGCGAAACTCTGAGCTGATTCGACACGTACAGGTACATCGGCCTTCCTTGCCGCTTCCTCCCTTTTTGCTGTTTCCGGGACATCGGCCTGCCTCAAGTTCTCACCTCCGCTGCTGCGTCTGCGGAATCGGCTGAACAGTGTATTTCGGTTTTCAGAAGCATTCGCCGCTTCCCTCACAGAGCCTGTGTTTCCATTTCCGTTTCCCGTAGACGCAGGCGTCGGTGGTGTCCTGTTGGACGGAGACCGATGGAGTCCTTGGAAGAGAGGCATTGTTCCTGCACCAGCCTCGAAGACTTGCAACCTAACTGCCAGATAATCGAGGGACGATAGAGATTCGATCCATGATTCCACGCGCGGCCGCTGGACCTATCTATTATATCTGGCCATGAAGCAGAGGCAATGGTGGTTGGCAGCTCGCTCGGTCAGAACCAGGCAGCAGGAAGACAAGATCGACCGACGATGAAAGTCTGGACGAAGACCCAGCCACTGCAGGGCAATCAAAGCCAAGCTTGAAGATAGACTCGTGGTGAGAGAAAGATTAGCATTAGGTATTATTGATCAGAGGAACGGGTTCGTCTTCTCGATTCCTAGTAGGTAGCTGCTCTCGTCAAGAAAAAAACCGGACGTCGAAGAGGTTGACCCACGTCAAAGAGAAAGGAAAGAGGGGGGAAACGAAGAAACGTAAAAGAGCGCAGAGCCCCTTCCGGAAACCAGCTCCGGGTTGGGCAGCCGCGCAGTCGTGCTGCGCTTTTGGTAGGTATGAGCCTGCCTAAGGTATGCTATGGATCAAGCGGGCCCCATGGAGAATCGAAGACAGCAAACGCCCAAGAGCCTGGGACAGCAACCTAAATAATAAATACGCAACCGGTGTAGTAGGCAAGAAACTCGGCGACAGGGATGATATTTAAATAAGCTGCAGTAGCTTCGTTCTAGGGCATGCCCGGCCCAATGCCATGAAGGTCTGTCCGGGACTGACTGACGTAACGGTGCCGGTTTTCCGTCCTCGGCGAACTTTGGTCAAGTTTTCTTGTCTGAACTTTTCCGGGTCCGTCTTGGGACTCGTCGACGGTGTGTGTTATGATCTCTTTTTCGCTTTTTCGTTTCTTTCGGCCATGTGACCGATTCGTAAGTTAAATCCGAGCTGAGACTCGGGCTCGGACCTTACTTAGATGGGTCCGTCCGACGAGAGCTGGAGATTGATTGATTGATTCCCCGGATCTTCAGCGCCCGTCGATCTCTGTCCTTGTCTTATCCGTGCCGTGGCCGTGCAGGGCTAATTATTACCTAAGGTAGATATGACGTGCTTTCCAGATCATTTTAAACCTTCTTGTGGGGATTGTCCAACTCCGACGGACGGGGACGGACGTCCCGGGACGGGAGGGATAGATGGATGGAGATCCCGGGATACCTGGATAGGATAGGACCGATCTTAGAGGTAGATCAGATCCCTGTCTACTCCATAAATACATATCTCAGGCTGTGTGCAGAGGGTCGCAGCACGGCACCTTCTCTGTCCGTTCACCGGCCGGCGGCAGATACAGTACTGTACGGAGTGCAGTACATACACGTCAGAGGCGTCTTCTAGGTGGATCCCTGTTTACTGTGTGGAGTGCAATGCATCTAGATGTGATACTTCTCCTGCTTCTGCTCCTGCTACTGATAAGAGGGGGTAGGTATCCTGTCATGTCAGATGGGACGAATTACTTCGGAGATGAGGTGTTTATCTGCAAATTATTCATTTATTCGTACCGATCTTTTCAAAGTGAAATTGAATTAATTAACCAAGGCTTTTTCATACCCTCTTTGAATGGCGTAAGTCGTGATTTCCGTCCGTGCTTTTCTTTTCATCTACCTATTCCGTGACTTCAGATCTTGGACGTCGTGCCATTCCTATGATGGTATTAGCAGAACTGCAACTATCTTCAGGTCGTATTGCTGACCACCGAGAGAGATATTAGAGAAAAATAAAAATATAAAAAGAAAGCCCATGCTGCCCATCCAGGTCCGTCACATGACGAACAGAACGGACACCTACAGGTGCTGGTGCAGGAAGTTCAGAACGGTCTTGTAGCCCCTCTCGTACTCCTTGCGGACCTCGGGGTCCTCGAGGTTCGACCGCGCGGCCATCCAGCCGTGGATCTGGGTCGGGAAGGTCTCGATGAGGTTAGGGACCTTCAGGTTCTCGCGGTAGGCGTTGACGTCCTGGACGGGCTCGTCCTTGGAGGCCAGCAGGGCCATCGGGACGGTGACCTGCTTGGCGTCGTTGGGATCGACCATGGCCGGGTGGCACTGCACGGCGGCCCTGAAGGCCTTGTTGTCCTGGCCTGCCGCCAGATTGGCGATCTTGCCGCCCCAGCAGTAGCCCAGGATGGCCCACGAGTAGCCGCTCTGTCCGGGAGCCTGGCGGTCGGCGTCGGCGATTATGTTGGGGATCTTGGACAGCGTGTTGGGCGGCGCCGCCTTGGTCTGGAAGAAGTTGCCCAGCTTCTGCTTGTGCTCATCCGTCTGGGGCGGGTACCAGGAGATGTCGGCCGGGCTGCCCTCGAACCAGTCGGGCATGTACACGCGGTACTTCTTCTCCGGGTCGGAGTTGGCAAGGATGTCGGCACCCTGGAGGGTCTGAGGGAAGAAGCCGAAGATGTCTGCAGAGGAAGATAAGTTCTTAGCTTCACGATTGGCCCTTATCAAGGGATACGATCATGCTCACCGTAGATGACCAGGATGGCCTTGTTAGTGTTCTCGGGGCCGGTTACGTCTGTTGTTACCGTCAGTACATATTCTTCGACAATCAAAGTTGTTCCAGGGACGAGATCAGTGCACATACAGGTCTTCAGACCACCGATGGTCTTGAATTCGCCCTTGGCCTCGTAGCCCTTGGACACGACGGGCGGGATGCTGCAGCAGGCATTGGAGTTAGCGTCTCGCGTTCTCTATTTGTTTTGGGGGTAAATATTTATAGGAAAAATGCTTACGAGCAGCAAGCCTGGCTAGGTTGCGACATGGCTGCAGAACTGCAATGGATGGGCCTGAAAGCGCTAGCGTGGTACGGTTTCAGGGATGATGGAGCAAGATATGGCCTTCGAAGGGAAGTGCTTAGAAGCTGCTGAAAGCGCATACGGGGTAGACGGGGAGGGGAGGGAAACAAAAAGCGGACGAGGAGCAAGTTAAGTAGGCAATTGTTAAGTGGGCACGGAATTGGACGAATTGGTTGAGGTTAAGTGGTCTCCCCAGCTGGCCTTTTCTCTGAGTTTCTTCAGAGGGTGGAGAGACGCTGCTGTGCTTCTCCCCAACCCCGCCGGAGCAGACGTCATCCCAGCGACATCGGCAGCGAGTCGACGTTCCGACATCCGTGCCGGTGTGACGGCCATTGATTGATCAATCTGGCTGGAGACTATCGACAGGACATGAAGCTCTACATAAATCTTGGCTATTCTTTCGGGATGCACGTCGCAAGAGGGCAACGCGTTGCTCCCGACCTTTGGTACCGAGTGGGATATATAACAGCGCTTCACGGCGGAGTTCTCAACCGCCCCCGCGGGCCCGCAGGCCCACCTTAAGCTTCACCATACATATTTCTTTTGTAACCCTTCCAATTTCCATTCTATGGTGGGTCTTTTGTCTATCAAACAAGCATTTTATGCTCCAATATCATTGATGACAAAGAGACAAGCACCTGAAAAGAAATGAATACGTGCAATACACCGTATCCACTTCTGCTTTATTTGCGAAAAAGGCTTCTCCGATCTATAGGATGGGGTAGTTTATATGATTCCAATTAGAGGAGCACAAAACATGGCCCACACCATATTCCACTCTTCGGTATTCGAACGAGTGATAATACTCAATGAAGCTTGCATATCATGATTCGTAACATGACACAGATCGACTGTCAATTCTTTGTCAATAGTCCTCTTCGTGGTCTCTGAACGGCCATCCTCTTTCCAGAAGCTCAAGATCTACCTCGGGCCCCTCCGCGGTGTCGACCAACGACTGCTTAAGCTCACCTGCTCTCCCGACAGCTGTTTCATGCCTCTCGTTACTTACACAACCTTGCTCATTCACTCCGCCCAGCCCTTCCAGCCAGTGATTCACGAAATTATTCAACTCGAACCACAATTGCTCCTGCTCGAGGAAACCGCTCAATTCAGCCTCCGTGAGCTCCACTGGGCACTTTATGTCTTTAGTATCTGGCAGATGGGGCCAGTATTCAACCATCTGGACCAAGGCCCCCTTCAAAGTCACGAGGTCGCCGCTCCATTGACGGCCCGCTCTATCGACAAGATGTTGGCGAGGAAGAAGCAATGGATCACGAAGAGCCTGAAGATGCTGTTTATTGAGATGGCCGTTGAATATGTGATAGTAGTAGAAAAGAAGTTGTCTCCGATCTTGGGCCTTGTCCTCCAGTGTCAACGATTCGTGGTCAGGCGGAAGAGACGGTTCCTTCAGGTTGGGGGTTTCTTCATTGTCCGGGTTTTCAAATGCACGAGGGTAGCCCGCAGCAAGAAGACGAGGCTCAACAGTCGTGTGTTGCTAATCTATGATATAAGAGATTGCACTAGACTCGGGAGAGATAAATATATTGTTCGGATTCAAATCTGGAGCATTGTTGATTAGGAGTGACTAGAAATATATGATATTGACGTACCAGGGTGACGCAGGGTTGGTTGATTTAGTGGATTTTTGATATCATTCGGAAGCAGGTAAGGTGCCAGAGATAGGTATTTCTCCAAGAGAGCAATGAAATCTTCCGGCAAATGCTTCCCCGGAAAAGCACCGTTGTGCGGGAAGTCGAGTTCAAGAGGCTTTCCATATCTTCTGGTCCATCCTAATTCTTTCTCTGCGATCGATTTGAGTCGTAATCTTTGGGTTCATTCCCTACGAAAATCAGTCTGACCAAAGCCATTATTGCACTCTGATGAAGTGCAGAGGCAACTTACAAGGTCCACGGTCTATATCAAGCGTGGCTCTGTTCCCGTACCAGAACATATAGTCAGCAATCGGACAAATGCAAAACTTGTCCGAATCCTGCTTCCCTCCATTCTCATCTGCATAGAGCGAGGCTTGGAGATGGAGGGGAATATCGCGTTTGAGGTAGATACTTCATATAGAGCCGAACGAGATATCAAAGAGTTTCCTTTCGATTTCCACAAAGCTGGAGGCGAGCGTATGCCTCTATCTCTTCGTCATGTCGATCCACTTTCTCTCAAGGCTGACACCAGGGGCCTTTTCCATGATGATATACTCGACTCCAAACGGATTATCAGTTGTTGGAGAATATCCATAGCCTCTTGGTACGGGGATTCCCTTTGAGCGAAGGTACTCCAATGTTGCAGCTTCGCTTGCAGTGGCATAATGATGTGCACAATTATCCGATATGGGATCTTTGCGACGGCCTGAAAACCGTCTTCTATCGTGACGAGAAATGCTCTATGAAGCCACCTTCGGCGAATTTCGTGAGATAGACGACCTTTCGATGGCTGGAACCCAAATGTTCTACAGCAGTCTGTCAAAGGCCATCGACGTTGAACTCCATGTAGCGCTCCTTCAATCGCACGTCTTCGTCGTATAAGAATCGACCAGAGGTGTAAGAAAAGAGTGCCAAATCAGGTGAAGTGCCTAGATAAGAACGGCCGTCTCAACTTCACACCATCACGAGAGTGGGTGAGAAGACACCCACCCATTGCACGGTGGCCCTGCGTGCATGCACATGACCCTGGTATCCTTGGGGAGGCAGATAGAAACGAGCAACTGATTCTTTGTGTCAAGATCATCTGTACAAATGGAGCTGTCTTGAAAGAATGAATTACTGTTTCTGGATTTTCCACGCCAGGTAATCAGCGATCGAATGGTACGTACTACTAGGTACGATCCCTAGAAGGTCGCAAGCCAAGGAGTTGCCTGAGGTCGGCTCGAGCGAGATGGTGGAACATCAATGGACCCACATGCACTATTCATGCGGGAATCGGCGCAGCGTTCATACTTCCAACTGGCCCACGCCCTTTGAATCTTTCGTTAATCCCGAGGCTATTAAATATAGATCAGTCATCGGGAATATTATGGGCGCACGATTTGGAAATGTGAGTTCCAGTCTATGCGCTATTCCGGCTATTGTTACTCCTGTCTAGCCAATACAGGATTCCGGCAATGCCCTATATAGATCTCAGGTTTCATTTTAACTTTACACGTCAAAGAATTTCTCCCACTTGATCTGCTGAACTCAGAGGCTGGCAGCAGGCAGAAATGTGGCGCTATGAGCTGAGTCGTAGAGCGCAATTTGATATCTTGAGTCGATAAGCTAGTGATTGGTTACACTGCCAAGTTTCCATTCCTTTGTTTGGAGTTACAATTGATCATTCTAATGCTTACTGGGTATAGTCTCTCAATTGAAGGACAATAGTACATCCCTATTAGGTATGTACCTACTTAGGTAGAAACCTTGTAGGCACTTACCGTGCTGTGCCATCTTTCAACCATCTCTCACGCGGATTAAGGACAGGAGAGATCCAGTGAAGGTGCAACATATGTTATAAAGCGTTGCTATGTGATCTTCTTTGTTATCTTAACCCTTTCTCTTCTTTTTTCCCTTTCTCACGCAGTCTCACCTCTTTGATCTGATATTCGCGTTTCGAACCACATCTTTATCTCCATCGTCACATCCCGCCTATCTTTAGGTGCTTTGCATCAGCAGAACAAAAAAAAAAAATCATAAGCCTCATACGCCTCTTTCTCCACAGCATGAAGTATTTGGCCACTATCCTCATCTTCACGGAACTCGTCACCTCACAGACAACCGCACCCCCTCCGACCCTATCCCCCATCATCCAGCCCATCACCGTCTTTCCCGCTGCAGCCCAAAACCTCACCAGCCATGTCCGATTTGAATCCGACCCCTTCTTGTTACCCCTACCCATAGGCCCAAGCTCCGGCCTCGACGGGCCCAAAATCGACCTCGTCAACAACTCCGTTTTCGACTGGTGGTACTTCGACGCCGTGGACTGCAACAACTCCAACACCTCGCTGACGGTGACGCTCTTCGCGGCCTCGTCGCATGCGTTTCCGTATCTGGAGCGCTCGGACTCGGTGCTGACGGCGTACCTGTGGGCGTCGTTTCCCAATGGGACCGTGTGGACGAAGTACATGAATGCGGAGTTGGCGACGGTCGTGGCGGTGGGGGATGGGAGTAAAGGGGATTGGCATCCGACGGGATTTAGTTGGGAGGGGGCAGGGGATATGTCGAGGTATGAGGTGACGGTCAAGTCGAGCGAGATGGATGTGTGGGGTAAGATGGAGTTGGTTTCGGTAGGTTTGCTTACTTACCCTTCACTTGTTCTTCGTATACTTCTCGCCTGCATGATATATACCCCCGATCTAGGGTCTGTGTATAGTATATCTACATCCATCGCCGCTCCCCCCCCCCCTCTTCCGGAGATATCCCAACCAATCAATCACCCAACTATCAACTGGAACACCAGCCTAATCTCTGTCCTACCATACTAACAGCCTTGGAACTTTTACATCAGGTCGCACCCGCCCACTACCCCTGCTCCCCCGCAAGCGCGGGCAGCGGTAAACACACGTTCCAGGTGGCACCGCATATCGGCTGGTCGAACGCTGTCCCGGACGCCACGGCCACCGTAAACCTCACGATCCAGGGCGAGCCTCTCACGTTCCGCGGGGTTGGGTATCATGATAAGGTGAGATAGATGTCTTCCTGCCTTCAAGCATAGCCCGGACGCTGTCCATACGTGTATCCGGGTCCTTGTTTAGTACCATTTTGGTACTCAATGCTAATCCAACTGTATTCGTAAACACAGAACTGGTCCGACCAACCCTTCCTCAACTCCGTTGGCAGCTGGTACTGGGGACACAGCCGTCTAGGTCCCTACTCCCTCGTCTGGTTCCACTTCCTGCCCCCAAACACAAACAACACCACAACCTACACCAGCAGCTACGTCGCCAAAGATGGCAAGATCCTTGTCTCCAGCTGCTCACCCACCCTCCTGAGCGTCCGTCCGACAGGACCACGAGCCAGATATCCGCCCCGCGTTGGTGAAATGTCTGAGGGATTTCACATCGACTTTGATCTTGGCGAAGGTGATAATGGAGGTGTTTTGAGCATCAACGTGACAGCTACAGCTGAAATTGCTACCGACAGGAAGTCCTATACGCGGTGGGCGGGGACTGTGAGCGGTGGGTTAGTGGGAGGAGAGGTTTATGAGGGGGCTGCGATCTTTGAGCAGTTTGAGGTTGACACCTAGTTCTTTTTTTTTCCTTGGGGACAGAGAAAGGTTGGACGAATTGCACAGATGATGGAGGGATGGAATAGATACCTTGGATAGATCTGGGTGGGGGATGCATGCATGCATGTAGATCATATGCCTGGGGCACTCAGATTGGATTTTAGATGAACATGCAAGGGATTTTGGTATCGATATGCTTGGAAGAAAAGAAAAAGAAAAGCTACCCTCTACAAGGCACTGCGAGAGAAAAAAACGTCTGATACTGACTCCATCCTCGTAAATAATTGCCATTCATCTTTCTTTCAAGATGTAAGCACGTCACGCAGAACTCCCTAGGATAGTCAGATAATACTCCTTTTTAACGATTGTTAAATAAGTTAAATAAATACACTCATGCATATACATAGCTCATTCATGAGGTATATATAATACCTATTATAGTTATGAGAACAATACAAGATACCAAGTCCACATACAGGACACACACAGACATTTCACATATGATGATGATGCTACAGAATAATACATATAAGCATGATAATAATGAAAACAAAAAATGGAGGAGGATTAACAAAAAAAGGAAACAAGAGACATGCTGAAATAAGAAAAATAAAGAAACAAAATTTTCGCTTTCAATCGGCTTTCAAATTAAATCGTTATGGGGGGTAAAAGAAACAGTTTCAGATTACCCGGAGCAGAAGCAGGAGCAACGACAGTGGTTGTAGTAGTTCAAACAAACGGACAGATGGAGAGACAAAAGAAAAGAAGGAAAAAAAGACAAAACCCCGCGCCTTGCAGTACAAGTATGAACTTAGAAAGAAAAAAAAGACATCTTTGACATTTTACCCCATTTCCCGGATTCAGCCAAGCCGTAACACAGAGAATGGACGTGCTTTCAGACAGATCAGATCAATCAGGTCGTCATCAATCCCAACAACAGCAACAATAGCAACAGACAGAGACATACACACATAGGAGGGAGGGCAAGTGCGAAAAGAAAATAAGAGAAAAATAAATCAGAACAGAGAGAAAACGTTCCCAGGAGTGAAATGAAAAAAGTAATCCCCAAATATGCCGCTGGATTGCGAATAGTAACATATAAAGCCTCCCGAATCAATCAATGCCCATTTACTACCGGACTCCCTTTCTCGCTATGCGAATCGCTCTTTGTGGTTGACCGAACGGTCGAATCATCATCCTTGGCACCAGTCGAGGCCGATGTCACAGAACTGGTAGTGTTTGTGTTACCTCCATCCGTGGACGTGTCTTTACCACAGCCCTTTACGAGAATATGCCTCTGTAAGAAGAAATGAGTCAGTTCAAGCTGGACAAGTGTAAATTCATTTGTAGAAAACATCTTGGGGGCTATCTCACCTTCAGCGCATCCTTCCTGGAGAAGCTCTTCTCGCAATGTGTGCATGGGTATGGCTTGACCGATAGATGGATCCGCTTATGCCGCTTCAGATCGTGATTCCGATTGAAGCTCTGTGGGCACTGGTCGCACTTGAACGGGCGGTCGTTCGGCGGGCCTGGTTGCCCATGTCCTTGGTGATGGGGTGGGTGTCCGCCATATATATGTTGCATGCTCGCTACATGCCCACTATTAAAGCCGGGTAGAATTCCCAGCTGCATACTTCCCATAAGCGACATCTGACTGTTGGGACTATGTACGTTCGTCATGACCGGCCCGCTCATCGCGGGAAGTGAATATGAAGGCCACGGAGGACGGTTGTAACCGAAGTGCGGCTGCTGTCCAGATGGCGAAGGACTCGTGCCCGGGGGAAGTCTTGATGCAGGAGCCTGAATACCTAATCCGCCTTGTGGGACTGGCGAGGGCCCGCCATATCCAGGAGCGTAATGATTAGGGGCCGTAGTCTGCTGCGGCCCACCGTAGAGCGGTGTGGAAGATGACTTGGAGCCGTACGGATCTCCAGAGCTAAACTGCTGCGGAGGTGCAGAACTGGGCTGAGCGCCCTGTGGGTTCATCATTGTATGAGCCATTGTTTGCGGCTGCTGCCCTGTCGGCGTGGGGACGTTAGGAGATGAAACTGGGAGCGGCTGCTGAAATGGTGGTAGATGGTTGATATCGTACGGTTGTGTCATCCCTTCTGTAGCTGTCGGGGAAGTTGTATTCCGACCAAGAGATCCTAATGAAGGAGAGAATCCGCCGCGTGGAGGGAAGAGGGCATTTACACCCTGATTCCAGGGCTGATGCGGAGCTGCTGACCCGGAGCCGTAGCCGTATGAATTCTGGTTCTGCCAGTAACCAGCGGAATACGATGGTATATCCTGCGCTGCAGATACTGCGCCTGATGCTGATGACTGCAGAGAGTTGGGTCCTTCTCCCGAGTGATTCGAAGTCGGCGTCAAAAGGTTGCCAACGCTCGCGTTCTGCGGAGGATGTATGTTTGACTGAGGGGGATACTTCTGATTCACGCTGGCTAGTTGAAAATGGGACGGAGGAGGAAGCTCGAAGCTGGGTAGACTGGGCGCGGCTGGCCTTCGAGAAGTCAACGGCTGAGACGCTGTGAGCGCATCAAGCGCCGTACCCATAGTGGGTTGGGGGATTGCGATGGCCGCCAGATTGCCGGAAGGATCTCGTAACTGCCCTGACGGTCGAAAGACGTCTGTTTCTACCGCGGACTGAGTCGAGATGTTCGTGGGGGGGATACTCCCCGGCTGAAACGACGCGCTGCTGACTCCAAACGCCCAATATCGACCGCTAGGTACGCGTGAAGGATCCAGGAGGGGCGATATTGATGATGATCTGCGTGATTAGGCGGTTCCTATGTGGTGATCCAAGAAGCAGACGCTTTGTGACTGGAAATAATCGAAAAAGGAAAAAAGAAAAAAGCTTGCGGTTTGAGCGAGAGAAGCGGGAGAGGATCGATCAATGGCGATCCTCAATACGGCCAGCCACGAAAATAGATCCTTTAATTAAAGGGAAGATTGACCGGTTTTCTCGAAACAAGGCGCTGGAAATGGAAGCGAAAGATCACGGTCGTAAAAGCGTAGGTCTTTGTTTCAGGACCGTGGACCGCATCACCTGCTCGAAACGTGAAAGAAGACACGAGTCACCGAGACTGCAAGCTCGTCAAAACTCGCACCAGGACGCGCCAGATGTTCGAGAGGTGTTCGCAGGGCCCAAACCCAGATTACTGGGTAGGTGTAGGGAAGAAGGAAGATGGAGAGAGATGTACAGTCCCAGACAGGTGGGTGGCCGGGCGTGGCTCCACGATCGTGCAGCTGCGGTCTAGCCAGCGCGGGGGCGCCGTCAGGTTGGCACAAACAGTGGTGACGGGACTGGCGCCGGCCGCTATCGAATGGTTTTGTTCGCAACGGAGGGGATCAACGGCAACGTGGTTGACAGGGCTCAAGGATGAGCGGGAGGAGGCCGAAGGTCGAGCTTCGGGGCGGCTGAGGCGATCCCTGGGAAACTCCTCCGCGGTGGATAACCTGCCAAGGGCCAGCGTTCATCCGCAATGCGATCTAGAGATGTTGGTGTTGATAGATGGGCATGTGGAGTAGCGGCGACGACGATCCTCACGCCGTGGAATGTTGATATGTTCCCCTGTTTGGTGGAGAAGGGAATAAGCTTAGAGATCCGCTGGGAGATCGTAGAGAATTCTTTTCTTATTCATGCAGCGGCTGTTTTGGTCCACCGCACTCGTCGATGTCTGCGTCTTTGTCTTGGTGGACGAGGCGCTCCTTGCGTCGCGTGCCGGGAAGGATGATAAAGCCAGGCCAGTCACCTGTCCGACATGACCATGAGAGACGCGAAAGCGAGCGAAAAATAGAAAACGCAGGAGACTAACATGATGGGGATTCCCGACTGGTCTCTTCTTTTTTCCTTTTTTTTTTTTACTTCTGTCTGCGTGCTCTCCGATCTCGTCGATCTCTTTCTTCGTCACGTCGATGCGTTTCTAGTACCTAGGAGCTCGTCCGGTGGGCCGGAGAGCCATGGACCAGACTTATCTCAGCATCGCTGGGTCGATAGGCCATCCCAGGCCATCCCAGACCATCCCAGACCCTGCCCCAGCTGGGCGCTTCGAAGGAGGCGGGAGAGGCTGGATGGGTCTCTCGCCAAATCGAGGCACTAGGCGCTCGGCTGGCTGGACGGATCAGCGCAAAGACTGGCAACGCACAGCGACGCTGCTCTGGCCAGCCAGTGGCCAGCCGGGGGCCAGACGCCCCCCCAGGAGAGAAAAAAGCCTTTAGGATGCCGCACAGACTGGAGTGGGAACAGCGTGCATGGCCGGAGCTGCCCGCGACGCCTGCAGACCTGCGTGCTGCTGCAGCGCGATCACAAAGACAGAAAGGCTCCTCAGCCTGGTACCGCAAGCAAAGACCGGGGGTCCATGGCCACGACCTGGTTGGCCGCGGTATCAGAATACGAGCGAGTCTGGAGCGTTTCGCCTAAGTCCACGGTTGACCCGGGCAGACTCGAGAGACCGCAGACATGGTTAGAGTCGTGAGTGTCTATGGGGCCCAGAGGTCAGACGATATGATTTAGGAACAATGGCCGAGTAATCAGGTTTCAGTTCGGAGATGACTTGGTCACTGAATTATTATGACAGACTCAATGCTCCGCCCGATAGCTGTCTTGGCTGTCATGGCACGCCTTTGCCGGGAGATTAATCCGCAGGGAGATGCGATTGATAAAGTTCCTGGCATGGTGCACGCAATAGCATTGTATGTATCCCACTATACTACTCCACGCATACGCCACCATGTCTTGAGATCCATTGCTTCTCTGGATGAGCAGAAGCAAAAATCAGAAAGCCAACAATTTTGACTGATCGCGACTGGTCGCCGCTAGACCGTGGATATCCCTGCCTACCATGCGCTTTGCACAGAACACTAAAGAATAGTGGCTCTCGGAAGAACCGGTGGGAGAACCAGGGTCCGCAGGTCAGTTCTTCATTCAGGCTAGGCCGGCGTTGGCACACATGGTCCACTGGTAATATTATTATCGCTGGTTCTCCCGGAAGAAAGGCACAGGCGCAAGCCAAAAGTCAAGTGAGCAGCACAGCGCCAGTCTGTCGGTGTCGGACCAGCCTGTCAACGCTAGTCTGTCAGATCTCGGTGGCGGCGCGGATGACAGGAGCCTCGAAAAAAGATCGAACATACTCCGGCTGCCGTCCCTTTCACCCTTTCAAATCTGTCTTTTTTCTCAATCCCATTTTAACAATCCCTCAAAAATAAAATCCCGGTTGTGATCTGGATTGAGAAAAAAAATGATGCAAATCGGGTATGCTTTGCACCCAACAAAGAAACCCGCCAACCGCCTTCTTACCATTTCTGTTAAACCCTGCAGAGGCTGTTCACAAAGAATGCATCATCATCGGGATCCCTCTGCGCATAATGCGTCTTATGTGAGGGGTTAGAAGATTCCTGTTGTGTTCATATCAGACTGACTGGTCAGTTCATACCGCACAGTAGAAGCGTCTTGCTACTAATGCCGACGGTGGAACAAAAATAACAGCAGATAAGGCCTCCTTCTGTTTTGTAATTAATTCCCCTTTGCACGTCTCACCTCATCATCGTCATAAATCGGATCCCGTAGAAGCGCTCTACTGCAGCGCTCACGCGGCTATGAAATCTAGCTTAGCTTCGTACCTACTACGCTATTTGCCCCCGGAACTGGTTGGTGCCAACACATAGCCATCTGAAAGGGGGAAGCACTCGATGCTTGAGTGATCACAGCGACCGATCGAAAGATCCACTGGGATGCATGTGTGCTGTAGCTACGGCAGCCTGTGCAGTACGGGGCTCGAAATGCTCCAGCTTCTAAGGCCCTTGAGTTGCTTGAGTTGCTCCGAGATCCGTACGGGGGGCTCGGATGGAAAAGGCCTGAGAGGCCCCCTAGCAGGTCACAACATTCCTTCTTAGCTCTGTCGCATCGTCTTGGCTGCACTGTTGAAGCTGAGCCTGCACGCTAAGTCGCCCTGAAGCAGAAAATCCTAAATGGTACCACCTAAACAATTGTGCGGCAGAGGGGGATAGTGGCCGATCGTGAGAAAGCTGTGCGCTGCAGTTGTAGATAGCTATGCGATCTCACAACCAAGGAGCCCAAATCACCTTATCGTGACTGATCGTAATCCTCTGCAGCTAAAAGGGGCTAATGATACTCCGTAATGCGACCGGCTGGATTCCGTTGAAAGTTGGGTAAGTTGTGTTAACTGAGGATAGTTAGGCCTCGAAATTTCAGTTGATCCGTTGGTTAGAGGGGTTATTCAGGTGACAGGACCGTCCCCCGGGTTGGGGCATCTGCTAGCTGGATTGGAAGCTCTGCGCACACACAGCTGCAAAGACCACTCCACTAGAATCGATAATTCTTTCCGCATGGCACAGCGAACACCACAAAAAGAAAACAAGACCGTCTTACGCGTTGCAGTTCGTAAAATTGTGTTGATCTCCTAATGATCTTCAAACCTCTATTGATCTATTCTATGGCGGATACTCAGGGACCCCATAAAAGCTGGACTTCGAGGGCCAGGAAGCCAATGGACGCTTCACTGGACACGAGGGCGGTCACAATGGGAAACGAATTCATGGGGCCGTCAATAGCAGACGGGGACGAAAGCTTATGGACCAAGTGCCGATTTGCTGGTGTCATGCGCAAGGTTCCGGGCGATACCCAGAAGAATGTGACAGCACAGACGCGGATCTCCCTGTCCATTGTGTTGCTATAATTATTATCGGAGGAACTGTGTAGAACCCGCAGCGTCTTCCGGACAGAAGTATTCCGTACGCAGATGTACCACTCAGGGGCAGCTCCCTCCGTCGATCAACAGGACATGATGCGTCATCGAAGCTCGTTTGGCTATTATATTCCGTACAGGACACAGGCCCTCAGCTCAGCACTTTGTTGCCGATTCTCATCGGGGCTAACTAAGCTTCGTGGGCCCAGGGCCGCGGCCCGCGTTGGATGGCCGTGCACCGCGCGGCTTCATTTCCCTGACACAGACGATCTGTCAGAATATCATGATCCAAAGAAAGTCAGTTACCTTACTGAGTAATTGAGGAACATTGGACCGCCTGGGTGGTGAGGCCGATCATTCTCCAGGCCCAGACCGCATCATCAAATTCTCGCCGTCCCGGACATGCGTGGGAAGTTTGCCTGGAACTTGGCCCCTGTTAAAAGGCAAAAAGGCGATTCTGGACTGACCCATACCACACGATTGATTCTCTAGCTGTCCTGTATGCGACTACCATTGGATAGAGTATTTTCGGGATATGCCTTTCGCTCTGATGGAGAACCGTACTTTCTCCTATCTTCGCCGGTGTCAGGTTCCACCATGCCCGAGAGCACTAGCTTCCTTATTCTAATCACGTGAGTAAAAACGCACAAGCCCGCTGGTTCCCCTGCGCCGGCGCCGCGCTTTTTCCCCACACCTGGATTGGATTACGGACATGCTACACATCATACAGTACAGGCAGCCAACGGCAATGTATAGCTGAAACGGCTACCTGAATCCTCATTAAAAAAATTTCCTAGTTGATTAATCTCTATTAATTCCGGAGGGGTCTATCGGTAACGGTGACGTGAATGCCGCGCTAGATTGCCTAAGCGGAGCCACTACTACCAAACGGTGAACTGTGGCCATTGGAAGTGTGGAGGGGACTGGGGACGATGTTTTTCTCTGCTCATGTGACAGATATTTACTTCTTGCCTCAATTGCCGCAGATTGTAGGGGTAGATCGTCTTAGCTTCATTTTTTGGGGGCTTGAACATATACCGTTGTCTCCATAAGAAAAGCCATTCCCGAGGTCCAACTCTGCTCTTTACACGCTTGTGACTCCCATTCTTAATTTTCCTTAAGAGACACAGCAGCTAGTTATCTAATGCTTATAAATCATCATAGATGCCATCATCCCCTCTCACAGAAAAACAGCTACGACTTTCTGTTTGCTTACAGCAGTACATGAAAAGAACTAAATGCAGTTCTATTCTCTAGGAGTCCGGATATGCCTTCTACCATCTGCAACGTGGTCCTTTTACTTCGTGCTATTTACTTTTAGATATTCAATACAGGTCTTTTGATTTTCCTCGTGATAGAGCAGGAGGTGAATTGCAGCACGGAAGCAATCAAAAAAATTTTTTTTCAATGACAATAAAAAATAATTGAATTCTGCTATGTAAACAGTGTCCAACGGACTAAAATGTTGTGAGAAGGAAAAGAACAACCTGCAGAGGAATCCAGCCATTGTCTGTGCGTGTTCCTTCCCTCGACATATCCAAACCCTTCAAAAACCTTTTGAAACCCAGCTTCTACGCTTCGAGGTTACATTTTTCAGGTGCTATCCGAGTCACTAGTTTTTAGTTGACCCCGTGAGGCCAAAAGAAGGAACAAAAGATATATAGATATCATAAAAAAAAGGATAGGATTGTTAGACTACCAGATAACCTAGTGTCAGACTGCGCGAACCTAGTAATCCGAAGGCATGATGATGAAAGCTCTGATTATTCGAATCTACCTAACTAACTGACTATTCTTATGGAATTAGGGGCTAAGACCTTCCGAATATTTCTTTATTTAATGATCCCGAGACCTTTCATGAAATATGAAAGGATATAATAAAGGAAAATAGGCAGTCTTGGGTATAGACAGTATGATTCCTTTATTGCAGGGATCATGACCTTCTGCAGATCCGAATCGGCGTGTGCTGACTAGGCTGATAGGTCTCTTGGCATACCACTAGGTTATAGTGGTAATATTCGGCTGACACCTAGATACTGTTATTAGGTATTCTACAGAAAATTTATTGCCTAGTGAATGTCCATGAACAGACGAAAAATCGGTGAGGTCATGTGACTTGATCCTATCTAAGCTATCTGATAACAACAATAGCATCATTGGTCTAGTGGTAGAATTCATCGTTGCCATCGATGAGGCCCGCGTTCGATTCGCGGATGATGCATTGACCCCCATCCACCACAATGGTGGTGGTTACTCTTTTTGACCACCTTTTCTTCTCTATCCGGTTATAATTCTTCTCTTCGCCTATCTTTTTGATGATCACTGTAGTGAGCTTGTGAAAGTCTCTTCGGCATTGTCTTGTTGCGTCCGTCAATTTTCCATTTCTATCACAAGAAGAAAAGGGATACAGGTAGATAATTGCTCGCTGATGGATAGTATTAAGACTTTTTTTGGCTAAGGAAAGAAAATATGAGTAAAGACAAGACTCCATGATGAAATAACACCTACACTGCAGCACAATTTCAGGACAGAAAGAAGAAAATGAACACAGGTGTCGTATCAATAGTGATGATATACAGCAGATTCGACTATACTACAGAAGAGACTCACCCACGTCCAAGACCACGACGGAGGGCGCCACGATCACACAGGGTTTTACCTATATATTTGATAGGTGTCTTATTTATACAATTTGACTTTTATTCTTGGAAGTGGGATACATACATACCCCGCTGATTAGGTGGAAAAGGGAAGGACGAACCTTACTCCACGAAATATATAAATATGTATCCTTATAGGGAACTTGCACATTGACATAGGCGTGCGAGACATTCTTTATTCTGGTAAACGAGAAATTTAGTATTATAACATTATAAAACATCGTTAGCAACTTGCAGCTCATTGCATAGAGCAAATGCAATTATTGTCCCAACCCTGGAGTCAATGGACGGTTAATCATGTCGAAGCAGGCACATCGCCTTCCTCCCGTCTTATGTCCTGGCATGAAATTAAATCGAGAAGCAGCAGAGCACGCAACAAAATGCTCATATTCACCTCCCTTTGGCGCCCCCGGAAGTCCTTCTCTTCTTACTATTTCAGGGATTTTGAGTCTTGTCACTGCCTGTTCTATGCTAGGCTTCGGCTTCATGCTAGGCTTTGGTTGCAGGGTAATCACAACAACTCCTTGCCCCCAATGGTGACTTGATGTTCGACTGATTGCACTTCAAATTGAGACACAGGCATGAATGTGTACTCGCTCTTCGTCGGATCGTCTGAAAGGGGTGTTACGTACGCCGCTGTCTCCCACACCCAAGAGTCTCCCGGGCAATTGGCGACAAGGAGGATTCCATTGGAATAGTGCATGGCATCTTTTACACTATCAGTGAAGCTCCATACCATCTTCGTTGTTATGGTTTTGCCCTGGGAGACGTAGCTAGTTGTCGCGCTCTCGAACGCAAATGTGAGCGATTCGCTAACGGGGCCTTTGTTGAGAGGGCACTCGAGGAACTCGATGCCAAAGTGCTCGAGCCCTAGCTGATAGATGTCATCTGCCCGCTGAACAGTTGCGATTTCGGCATGATCGACGTGCGGGGGAGTGCTTGCATGGCGGCAGACAGCAGGCGATTCTGAACGTCGCTGAATTTATGAAGTTCTATGGCGACATTTTCGAGCTGTGTCTGAACGTCCTGGTTGCGATGAGGCGGGTTTCATCATAAAAGATTTCATGAAGTACGGATCCTGCGGCGTATACGTGCCCCATTTGCTCATCCAGATTTGCTGAGCGATGCTGGGCTGGTCGACAGGGAAGGGAGTTTGCTCTATGCCCGTGTACTGGAATATCTTCATGAAAACCAAGCGAGCGAACGATGCAGTCGTCCAATCGTATACACACATCGCAAGGTGGAGACTGAAATGGGAGAAGGGAAAGAGTCTTTCACCAAGCGCCTTGAGCTCCTGCACCGTCTTCCCTGCACCCTCAGGTATATTCTGATACGGTACATACTTCTCCGCGATCATCTTGTCGATGAAGGTGGCATCTTCTTTAGATACTTCTGGCAACGGCTTGAATTTTCCCGGCACGGTTGTGGATGGAGTGTAAATATCTGTGTCCTAGTAAGCTGCTGTAAGGACTATACAAAGACGTTGGTAACCATGCCCTTCTCAGTAGTTTGCGACTTGTCCGTAGAGGGTGGAATCAAGCCCACAGTAAAGCCACCACCCAGCTTTATTTCGAGAGGTAGCTCAAGCCATAGTGCTGCTTTATTACTAGAGCCGACTGGGACGGAACGGCCTTCTGAATCTTGGCTAGACTGCAGCATTGAGCCATTGGCGTCGAGCACTATCATCTGAGGTAAATGTATCTCAGTCAGGTCGAGGAATCCCTGCTGATCAACGATCAACCGAGACGACACGCCATGACCTCCCCGAAGGGCTTTTATGGGAATCCCATCGCTGAACCAGAGCTAAAATTCGGTAGGAAACTTAGCAAAAAACCGCATGCTGATTAGATAAGTAGTGTCGTACAAGTTAGAGACGACGAGCTTGAGCTGGGATGAGTGAGGTTTTAGGGAAAGAGATGTGTACAACTCGAAAGTTGAGATGAGGGGCACACGCTTGTCAGTGATGAGCTGGTAATTGCAAATCACTGTAACCGTGACATTGTCTAGGATCATCATCACCCAATCACTTGCTAGGATCCAGACACCTGTCAAAAAGACCCTTTGCATTATAGCTGCTTAGATCCAAATTGTAAAAAAAGGATCCTTTTGAATTGTGAAAATATTATCAACCGATTATGATCTCAGATCTTATGCTTAATGCAACTAAAGGCGCGAGTATACGTACATATATTCAGACCAGACACCTAGTTTCGAAGGCAGCGATTTCAATATCAGGACGCCGAGATATATATATATATATATAGATATATAGATATATAGATATGTCTTC
>NW_027192532.1:1704939-1804969 GCF_041956765.1 Thermoascus crustaceus | reverse complement strand
ACATTAGGTTTCGGCCGCACCTCGCTGCTCATCTCTTTCGAAGAAGCAGCAGCAATTTCGACACCCTCCATCTCATCCCTCGGTACGACCCCCAGCCTGGCCGCTTCCTCTGCAGAGAAGGTCCGGAAGTAATCCATGTCATCAAATTCACCCAGCCCTGCAGGCGGCGAGACCTTATTCAACGCCACGTACACAAGAAAACTGATAGCGAACCCCAGTGGGAAAGCCAGATAGTATAATCTCGTACAGCCCACGGGGACGGTGACGCTCGGGTTCACGGAACTGATAAAACCTGGTAACTGCGGTGTGAATCCGACGATCCAGGCCGGAAAAGCGCGCCAATTGATACCGTGCCAGAAGTAGTATATCCCCTGGGGGTCAGAATTGTAGAGGTCTGTCAGTTTGATCTTTCGGGATCGGACGATCCAGTACTCTGCGATCATCATGCCGCACATGGGGCCCAGGAAGACCGAGTACGCGGATAGGACTTGGATGAAGGTCCCCGCGCTGGCGAGCAGCTCCCAGGGACACATGGCAATGGAGATAATGAGGCCGATGTATGAGCCACGACGGATATTAATAAATCGGGGCAGCAGCCCGCTCAGGTCCATCCCAGTAGAGAAGGCGTTGTCGACCGTGTTGATTGCCAACTGGCACACGACCAGTCCAACGCCGGCGAAAAACGCCGCGGCCCGCGACTTTGCGTTATAGTCGTTGTCAAGCCATTTCAGAACAATGTCCGGCGGGTTCCAGAGGGCTTCACCATAGATGCCCATCGTGGCGGACGAGGCGAGACAGCCGAAGAAGGGCATGATTGCACCAAAGAGCAGGATCGAGAACCATTGTCCGAAGACCTGGTCTCCCGGTCTGCGCGAAAAACGGGAGTAGTCGGCCTGGTTGGTCAGGCCGACTGCAATGCTGCCGACCACGGAGGTGATGCCGTTCACGATGGACCATCCCAGCTCGCTGGAGGAGCTCAGAGTGGAAGCTTTAGATAGCAGCGGTCCCCCACCTTTGGCTTCGGAAAGGGCCCAGATTAATATGGACAGGAGGGTGAAGAAGGAGACTGCGTTCATGATCGCGAGGAGTCTCTTCGTCTTCTCTGGGGGTAGGTATAGCATCGGCACGGTGAGGACATTGTAGATGATCCACCCAATGAACTGCTTCGTGGTCAGATGAGACGACTCCGGAAAGGTATTCTCCATGTGCTGGAACCCCGAAAATATGGACGACAGCACCGCCGTTACGCACAGCCCTCCTACCCAGCTCTGAACGGCAAACCAGACAAGAGACAGCAGGATGCGCTGGAGTAGCGCCAGGTACCCCCCGTACATGCCCCAGACGACCCTCGACCAGACAGGAAATCCGATGTGCCATTCCGCTCCAACATATCCATTAGCGACAGCAACGGCCGCAATGATGATTTTGCCAACGATAACGGCGATGACGGTCTGCCAGACTGATAGGCCGGAGGCGACCAGCGACGAGCCGACCTGCCAGTTGCTGAGACAGATCTGGTTGATAGCCCAGAAGGAGATGAAGGCGTATTTAGTCCAGGTCCGTCTCTCGACAGGCAAAGGACGGATATCGTCATTCAACCAGACGGAGGAAGTAGTCTCCTTCGTCGTCGGGACGGCGAGGAAGTCGATCATGGGACGCCAGAAGGGCATCGTGGTTAGGGATTAGAACGTGTAACCCATGTTGGCATATTGCAAACCCCAGATGCAGAGGCTCGCTGTGCGGCAGCCACTCTGCTTTAAGAATAATACAGCTGAACATGCCATGGGCTAACGGGCTGGTTGACAGGCAATGATAACCCGAGATCGGCTAAAGCTAGTGTATGATAAGAGGGGGACTGGGGAGTCGATCCCAGTCGTGTGGTGTCGGACGAGGCCCAAGCTTGGCTTGCGAGAAAGAGCGGAAATACTCACATGCTGTAATGTTGCTGTGTGTCTATCAGTTTATCATGTGGATGATATACGATCTCTAGAGATTTACTGCTGGAAGACAAGCAGCTCAGTCCGTTGAGCGATCTAGGTTCCAAGCGAGTTTGGGGAGCTCCATGGCCACCATGTCGTGCTTGACTCACTAGATGAGTGGTAAATGCCACCGGCTATAGCTCTTATCACTATCAGGGAGCCTTGACTATTTCGGCAGGTAATAATCGACGTACCCAGGAATCTGGATAGAGTAAAAATATCGGACAAGCTCCGCTACCTCGGACGTTCACTTTCCTGCCGCTTTAATGGATAGACTGACTTGGGGGAGTCAGGCGATCTGATCATTGAGCGCTGATCCTCCACGGTCTCTCCATCCGCTTTTTTTCTGGTAAGCCAACATCGAATGAGCAACTCGTTGCATTTCAGAGACTGGCCTTGCTGCACTTTTACTGAAATTTCTCTCCTTCATGATCTCGTGCTCGCACCTTCATTCGGGCACCCTGATCTCAGGGCGGAGAGGTATCCCACGTGACCAGTTGCACATTGTTCTGACTCTAGTAGCTCCATGTCTGACTTTTAATCAGAAGATTTAATGAAGTCCATCCAGAGCCGGATTATATTGACATTTTAGATACCGGGATCCCTGTTCTACATCTTAGTTGGTGATGCTAATCTAGTCATTGCAACAGGCTCGACAAGACAAGTTTGAACGTGGAAGTTTTCGGCTTACAGTACCTACCTGGTTGCCAAAATTCGTTATCCAGGACGCCCTACCTAGCAGCTTTGGCGGAGTGCATTTTATAGCTACTTTGCAATTTCGAAGCTGTTGGAAGTCACGCAGATACTGTCATAGGCTGTGGACCCTAAGCAAGTCGTCGATGCAGCAAAAGCAGCGAGAGGGACAGCCGTCGGACAAACAGCGCCGCCATTGGTAGACATCAGACCGTGCCACCAAACACCACCTGCTCACTTCGTGGATGCTGCAAGTTTGACCATCTTATCGCCGAAAGGACAGAGTTGGCCGATCACTACCCCGAGCGCTGAATTCGAGACGCTATCGGAGAACTACAACCTCTATTCCGCATGCCGCACGAATAGGCGGGTAGAGACTCCGTCCGAGACACCGAAGACTGTCGGAGATCATCGCACCAGGCATCTAAGATGAGGGCCCGGAAATCATCCTGCCTGAGATGTGCTCTGGAATCCATCTTTACTAGACAGCGCAGACACTCTTCAAGATAAATTGGTACTATTGAAGTCGTTTTGCGCACTTGAAATTGTCGCTCTCTTGGATACTGTCTCCAAATCACGTGTTATTCTTGAAGACCCCCCTCCCTCTAACCAACCCCTCCCCTCAGGCTTTGAATTCGAAAGCAATGGCTCCGTCCAGCTTCTATCGCATAGGAGTCGACGTTGGAGGAACCAATACGGACAGCTGCGTCGTAAATACTCGTGCCTCCGACTCTCCAAACCGTGGAGTCATCGCATTCAAGAAGACTCCCACTACGAGTCCAGACGTGGGTGGAGGGATCGAAACAGCTGTTCGTAGTGTCCTGGAACAATCGCAGATTCCAACAGACCAGATAGCCTGCCTCACAATTGGAACGACACATTTCATCAATGCGATCGTTGAGCACGATGTGCGCAGGCTTTCAAAAGTCGCCATTATCCGTCTCTCGAAATCGTTCACGAAAGAGGTGCCTCCTTTTTCGGATTTCCCGCCCGCTCTGAAGAAGATTATGAATGGCCACTATGGGTATGTTGACGGTGGTCTGCACATTGATGGATCCCAGGAAGCTCCCATTGTAGAGGAGCAAGTCGTGAAACAGTGCGCCATCATTAAAGAGAAAGGGATTGACGCAGTTGTTATCTCGGGCGTGTTCTCGCCAATCGATGACCACTTCCACCAAGAGGATCAGGTGCGCAAGATTGTTCTTCGCGAACTACCTGGCGTGGATGTGGTTTGCTCTTCGGACGTATCACAGATTGGTTTCCTGGAGCGCGAGAACGCATCCATCCTCAATGCTTCCATTCTCAAGTTTGCACGCCGTACGATCCGCGGGTTCAGAGCGGCGATGAAGCGGCTGAATCTGAAATGTGCACTCTACTTGACCCAGAATGACGGAACCCTCATCGACGCTCTGGCGGCTGCTCGACTACCCATTCGGACATTCTCCTCAGGTCCGACGAACTCCATGCGTGGAGCCTCCTATCTCGGATTGCAAGGATCCGAGAAAGGCACAACGATTGTTGTTGATATAGGAGGGACCACAACGGACGTAGGATTCTTGCTAGCATCTGGATTCCCCCGCCAGGCATCTGCCTATGTTACCGTCGCAGGGGTAAAGATCAATTTTGGCATGCCCCATATTGAATCGATCGGTCTCGGTGGAGGTTCGATCGTCCGTCTTGATGGGGACAAAGTCACTGTCGGTCCAGACTCTGTCGGCCACTACTTGGATTCTAGAGCAACTGTGTTTGGAGGAGACACTCTGACCGCCACTGATATTGCTGTCGCGGCTGGAGAGAAAGTTGGAAATCCGGAATTGGTCAGTCATCTGAGCAAGGAGACAGTTTCTATTGCTCGGGCGAAGATGAAGACCACGCTAGAAAGAGTGATAGACATGATGAAGACATCTCCAGCACCTCTTCCCGTGCTCCTTGTCGGTGGTGGCTCTATCATTTCCCCAACAGAACTGGAGGGAGTATCCAAAGTTATCTGTCCTCCATTCCATTCAGTTGCAAACGCTGTCGGTGCTGCGATATCCAAGGTCGGAGGCACTGTCGACTCAATTCAAAGCACCGCAGAACAGTCGGCTGTCGAGATAATAGAGCAAGCAAAGGCTACCGCAATTGAACGCGCCGTTGCCGCCGGAGCTCTTCGCGAGACGGTCTACGTCGCAGAGGTCGATGCCATCCCTCTACAGTATGTGGCGAATCAAATGCGAGTTATTGTAAAAGCTGTTGGGGAGCTCTCCCCTGACGGCTTGCCGTCGGCAAATGGTGCTGCAGAGGGAGAGGAAGACGAAGGGGACGAAGAAATCTACGCAGTAGAAGCCGATAAAGACAAGGCTGCACAGGAGGAGCAAAGTCCAGCTGTTGATATCGAGACTTATCGCCCAACGGTGAAGAAGAACCCTGAGACGGGAGTCCATGAATGGATCATCTCTGAGACAGATCTTGCCTGGCTTGCAGACGGGTGCTACGTTCTAGGATGTGCCGGCGGAGGCTCCCCGTTCAGTGAATATGTCAGGATCAGGGACCAGATCCGCGAAGGACATACCATCCGTGTCATCGATGCATCCTCTTTGGAAGACGACGCGGTTATCTACTGTGAGTGACCAACCCCTGTACGAAATAAGATGTCGGAGAAGGGTTAGGACTGGGCTCCCCCCCTCCTCGCCTACCATTCTCATATCCTCACATATGGCATCTACTACCCACATACTACAAGCAACTTTTGGCCGCGACTAGATGACTAGATCTCTAGACGCTTTTTTTGTGGCCGAGCTGTATAATATATCCTTAATACAGAACATGTTTACAGCAGCTAACTTCTTCAGGGGGCGGCCATATGGGCTCACCCGCTGTCTCCGTTGAACGGCTCGCCAACGATGAAACAGAACAGGCTGTTTCGGAATTGATGGATTATTTAAACCATCAGCGGATAGATGCTTTTATCGACCTGGAAATCGGCGGTGCTAACGGGCTGCAGGGGCTGGCCCTCGGCTCGTCAAAGAACCAGAACTGTCCTACCGTCGATGCAGACTTTATGGGTATGTATCTCCTTCTACGGTGACATCTCTCTTTGATCGTCCTTCATCCTATCCGGTTTGGGCAGGACACTGACTAGAAATTCAACCCCAGGCCGTGCCTATCCGACATACTGGCAAACAACAATCTGCGCCTTCGAAGAAGGAGCGTTAGTGCCCTGCGCCATCGCCTCTGGCGACGGTAAAACCATCCTCATGACAAAAACCACTAACGACGAGATTGTCGACCGCGCATTACGCGCCTCCTGCGCCGAGATGGGCTCCCGCGTCGGAATGGCCGCCAAACCCACCACCAAACATGCCATCGTCAACTACTCCGTCCTGAACACCATCTCCCTCGCATGGCGCATAGGCCGCTGCATCGCCCGCGCCCAGGCCACCAACACCGTCAGCACCGTTGCCGAGCAGATGATAGACGAATGCGGCGGCCCCGATGCCGCCAAAGTGCTCTTCCGCGGGAAGATTGTCGCCGTTGAGCGGCGGCTCTTCAAGGGCCACTCGTACGGCGAGATCACGATCCAGCAGGTGCAGAGCAGTGAGCAGGAAGAAACGACAGCCACTGCTACTCCAGCCGTCGCTACAGGCGGCGTTCTCAAAATCCCATTCAAGAACGAGAACATCTACGCGAAACATATCGCCGACGACGGCACCGAGACGTACGTCGCGACGGTCCCCGACCTCATCTCCGTCCTGGATACTCAGTCCGGGCGGGCCCTGGGCGTTCCGGAGTTCCGATATGGGGTCATGGTCACAGTATTGGGGATCACCTGCTCGCCAAGGTGGACGGAGACGAAGAAGGGTTTGGAGATTGGCGGGCCGGGGGCGTTTGGGTATGAGGGGATTGAGTATCGGCCGCTTGGCAAGTATGTGGAGCCGAGGAGTGTAGTGAAGGAGTATGCAGTGGATTGATTGAAAGCTTGGGTGAATGGTTAGAACGGACTGACGTGTCTTTGACATGACATTTAGAGAGATATCTCTATTAGACATAGAGGCCTTATTTCATTTAGTCGTTGGAAATATATCTTAGATGATATATAGGAGTAGTTTGAATAACGATTTCAATGATTCTTATGACCATCAACCATTCTTGTTAAGTCACTTTTATCCTCCCCAACGTGATCAGCCAAAAGGGAGGCGTGATCAGCCAAAAGGGAGGCAGCCAGAGCCAGAGCAGTGGCAAGTCTGTTGAACAAAAAGGCATTGCTACCAGTTTGTCCTTGCAGAATTCCGACCTTATACTCCCACAAAGTCTGCTGCAGTGATTATCCTCACAGAGGAGTAGGGTTCACCCAAATCACCTGGTACATACACACACAACATCTACAGCACAGCACAGCACAACTGAATACATACTGATGACGTAACCACCTAACAAAAACCAGCCCGAAAACCCTGCATTGTATAGATGACGTCATTGATACAACCTCGCCAGACCACTCGAGACATGGTACCTGGCCAGTAGGATGGAGTACTAGCGTAGAGAAGAACAGGTAGTAGAGCTTGTGTGCCCGGGTCGGGAAGAAGCATAGGTGGACTGCATGGACCATGAATGATACGGTGGCAGCCGTCAATCGATTGTTGGAGCCTGTCTCTGATATTTCATTTCTTTTGCTCTTATTTTTTTTATTGATCTTGGAGGCTCAGGTAAATTCGCATTATACTATTTTATTTGCTCTGGAGTGCACAAGTCAATTGATTAATTGATCGGATAGAAGCCACTGGACCTGGTGCTGAATTCATTGGTCTGCTCGAGAGATAATAAACAGCCATGTCGTTAGCACGGCATGTAAGTCCTACCTACCTATCTACACAAATTTTCTACCGTACAATAGAATAGCGACCAATGGCTAACCACCACCGCGGTTATGTGCTGCAACAGATCGACCCGGACTCCATCATCCGACAACTCCGCAGCAATCCCGAGGAGAGCTGGAAGCGGAATATCCACACCGAGAACGTCGTCTCGTGTGTGACGCCGTACTCGACGCGCTACGCAAGCAAGGAGGATGTCCCGAAGTTTCGGATCCCCAGGGATGGCGCCCCCGCGGAGGCGATACGGCAGATCCTCGAGGATGAGCTCGATCTGGATGGGAGGCCGAATTTGAATCTTGCTAGGTTTGCCTTCCTTTGTTCCTTGTGGTGGTTTGTTCCTGACAGATACATGGGCATGGATAGTTTCGTAGGGACCTACATGGAGCGCGAAGCCAACGCCCTCATGGCCGAGAACATGGCCAAGAACCTGGCAGATGCGGATGAGTACCCGGCCCTGATGGCCATGCACGCCCGTTGCGTCTCCATAATCTCCAACCTCTGGGGCGCCTCGCAGGATAATCAGCAAGGAGAAAAGAAAGAGAACGCCGTTGGCTCCGCGACCGTTGGGTCCTCCGAGGCCGTGCACCTCGGCGGATTGGCAATGAAAAGGGTTTGGCAAAACAAACGGCGGGCCGAAGGGAAAGACATCTCCAAGCCGAACATCATTATGGGAGCCAACGCGCAGGTCGCGCTGGAAAAGTTCGCGCGGTACTTCGATGTGGAGGCCCGCATTTTGGAAGTGTCGGAAAAGAGTGAGTATAGGCTGGATCCGGAGCTGGTGAGAAAGAATGTGGACGAGAATACGATTGGAGTTTTTGTAATTCTGGGGAGTACGTATACGGGACACTATGAGCCTGTGGAGGAGATTTCGAACTTGCTGGATGAGTATGAGGCGGAAACGGGGCACTCGATTCCGATACATGTGGATGCGGCGAGTGCTGGGTTCATTGCTCCGTTTACTCATGCGGGAGCTGGGGGGAAGAAATGGTGCATACCCCTCTCTCCTACTTAATACCCAGGAGGACACGGTACTAACCTCTACCAATCTTTGCAGGAACTTCGAGCTACCACGCGTGAAATCCATCAACGCATCGGGACACAAGTACGGCCTGGTGTACGCTGGCGTCGGATGGATAGTCTGGCGTGACCGGTCCTACCTACCGAAGGACTTGATTTTCGAGCTTCATTACCTCGGCGGGACTGAGGAATCATATACATTGAACTTCTCGCGGCCCGGAGCCCAGGTGATCGGGCAGTACTACAACCTGATCCATCTGGGCTTCAACGGATACCGCGATATCATGGAGAACTGTCTGGCCAACGCAAGGATGCTCAGCAAAGCTCTGGAGCGGACGGGATGGTTCACGTGCGTCAGTGGTATCCACCGCAAGAGGGCTTTCAAGGGCGTCACGGAGACCGTCTTCCATAGGCAGGGGGAGACATCTGCAGATTATAACCCGGGGTTACCGGTCGTCTCGTTCGGGCTGTCGGATCAGTTCAAGAAGGATTATCCACATGTGAAGCAGGATAGTATCAGCATCTTGCTGAGGGCTAAGCAGTATATCATCCCAAGTAAGTGTGCAGTCTGTAGCCCACAGAAATTACCAGTGCTGATGACGAGGTATAGACTATCCGCTCCCACCAAAGGAGGAAAAGACAGAGATTCTCCGCGTGGTTATCCGTGAAAGCATGTGTGCAGACTTGGTGGACAGGCTCATCACGGACATCGTCGCCGTCACCGAGAGGCTTATAGATTCAGACCCCGTTGATCTGTCGACACTGCAGACCGGCCCCACCTCGATCGAGCAGACGCGCGGGCATCCCAAACGCGGAGATGAAGAGCGTCGGAAACCCGAGTCCGGCAAGAGACTGATGACGGGAGGGATCCATAGGAGCGTCTGTTAGTGATAGTAAGTTGAAATCTGGTCTAAAGAGGGACGTGTAGAGAGGAAGACAAAAAACTGCATAACATTTATGTCAACATCTGAGGGACAAACCGATGTCCATGAGCAATGGGCATTGGAAAGAAATGAAGCATACGAGTAGATGAACGCAGGGACCTGTGAGTTGAAAGACCTCCAAAGCATGTAGTCAGTAGATGATACTGTTGGACGCTATTCCCCAAGGCCAAGGGAACGCCACTAGTTTCGAGCGTCCCGCATGGTTTTGAAATAGGAAATGTGAAAGAGACGAGTCATGCAGGCTGTATGATTGATCCCAAGGCGTCGACCGTGGCGACGGCCAGAACCGGCAAAAGACCTGTCATCAGATGACATGTACCCCTTGTCGGGAGGTAGCTGGAAGTCGTAGACACAAGGTAGTTAGTCTTGTAGAGATATAGGGCTTTAGTATATAGATCTCGTAACCTCTTGTATGAACAGCACGTTCAGGCTCGTATGTTTTCCCGGATTGACTCAAGGTTCGGACCCCGTGATCCTCCGCAGAGCCGCGCACGAACCTGCTGGATTTCCCATCGACATCACATCTCGTCGTATACTCGGTGCTTCGTCTCTCATCCACCTGCATGGTACCTCGCTAGGTACAGTCTCCGTACCTAGAAGTACACACCGCCGTCGTTGCACCTGTGCTCCCTGCATGGACCAGGTTCTCCCGCGTCGCCCCAGCCTGGAACGCGGTCCATCCACGTCAGCAGAGATCGTTTATCCTGTGCTCTGTGCTTTGTGCTCTGTCCTGTGTCTGGTCGTGAGGCTGCAACGGCGGATAGATAGGACAGGTCGCGATGCATGTCTTTCTCTTGGGATCAGAGGCGAGGAGCCATTGGGTGGAGCGCGGGCCAGCGCAGTGTGCGCCGAAGTCCCCGAGAAGCCATGAGGTTCTCCGAATCCCAACGCCTCCCCATCTGCGCTCGCCTGCTAATTTGCTGTCCTGCTCACCTCCGACATCCTAGCTGCTGCTATGAACTGTCGCCATCCTCCCCTCCTCCGTCGACCGCCGTCCTGCCTCCCCCGTGTCTCCTGTTCCCAGAATCCAGCCCACTGGTCGCGGATCGTCGTCCGCGCCGACGAACGTCGCAGCGCTCGTGCTCTCGCCGCTTTCTTTGTCTTCTCCGACTTTCGTCCTCGCCCACCGTCACCGTCCGTCGAGCGTCGCCTAGACCTCTAGCCATCGTTATTTGCTATTTATTCCCGACTGGGGCGTCAGGGCTGCCGGGTTGATCGGCGAATCCTCGTGCTCCAATTCGGTCGAGCACCCCCGCAAAGCCGGCTGCCGATGGCGTTCTTATCTTCCACCTGCGCACCGTCTCCTCACTGATAAAACACTCGCATCGGGCTACTTATCTGGTTATCTCAATCTGGCCTGCCCTTTTGGCATAGAAGACCATTCCCCCGGCTTCGTTTTTGCCCGCTTTTTCTGTCTATCTTTCCCTCCCTCCCATCTGCTTTCCCTCTTCCGGTTGCTCTGGTCCCCTCCGATGTCGTCTGGCATTCACAGTGGGTCGATGCTGTTGCTGCAAACTCTGGCATGGAAACCATCAAAATCCCCTCGCCTTCTGCATTTCTAGACCCCCCGACCCGCGTCCAATCCGCCAAGCCGGCCTCTAAGCGTCCCCCGCCCTCTCCGACCAGAGCTTCCGCTCCGGCCAAAAATGCGGCCGGCATCGCCAGGCCCAAGCAGTCGAAGAGCCGCAACGGTACGCTACGCAACGCCCGCCACTCTTACATCCATGTCGTATGCTGTGGTCCGTACTGACGCTCGCATTTCCGCCTTGCAGGCTGCATTACGTGCAAGACGAAACGGCTCAAATGCGATGAGACCAAGCCAACGTGCCAGCAGTGCCACAGAAGGAATGTGCCTTGCGGAGGCTACAAGAAAGACTTCAAATGGCGACCGTTTGAGGAAGCCAGTTTTACGAACAAGTCTGCCCCAAAGGTGAAGAGAGGTAACGACTCCCCTGAACGGGCTGTGTAGAAGGCTCAGTCGTGCTAATCCTGTCTGCTAGTGACCTCCTCTGTTGCGCCATCCCCGCGATCGCGGAATGCTTCTACGCATGTCTTGAGCGCGCCGGTCACTGATCACTCGACATCATCTGCCGGGAGTGAGACCGACCAATTTACAACTTCTCCACTTACGAGCAACAATTCCCCGCGTATCAATGACTCTAATTTCCAAACGAACGGTTCCGGGCCTAATGGTCCATCCTCGTCAGGGGAGTCTCTTTACGTGATACCCGAGAATACCGATTTCGACGGGCAAAGACTTGCGGATCACGGACAGGCGTCTGTTCTCAACGATCAGATAACATTGCAGCCTCAGAGTGATGCGCAGTTGGGACTGCCTGCACAAGATGCTGCGATGTCGGATTTCCTTGTTCCTGGTGCAGATATGGAGGTGATAGGGGCCCAAGGTCCTTTCTGCATTCAGCAGACGCCGGTCCCTCTCCAGTCAGGCGGACCCGGCTTTTCCTCGTCGCTCGAAGAGGGCAATAATGACGAGGTGGAAGAAATTGTGCGGCAGTTTGACCCAGGCATGGATATCTGGTCCGTGCAGGGGTCGGTGTCCAGTCATTCAGCGTCGTTGAATTCACCGGATTCAATGCCTAACATCCTCTTCCGAGGACCTGACCTTGGCCCTGGTAGTCCGGAAATGCTGATCATCCGCTTTGACCGACAGACCTGCGGGATTCTGTCTATCAAGGATGGAGTCACAGAGAACCCGTGGCGGACGTCTATATGGCCGCTGGCAAAAGATTCTCCGGCCCTATATCATGCTGTCTTCGCGCTCACCGCTTTTCACTCGTCGAAGGAATTCCCCAGTCTGCGTGTTTACGGGATGGAGCATATGCGTAAAAGCATCACCTACATGCTTCAAGGGATACAAAGCATGAGGACTGATGCTGCACTGGCAACAACTTTATCTCTGGCGTTTGCGGAATCATGGGATCAACACATCTCCACCGGCATTCAACATCTCCGAGGTGCAAGGGCGCTGGTAAGCCAGGCGATGAGAGACGGGATGCAAAAAGGGTTTCTTGGGGAGGATGTGGCGCGACTACGGTTCTTGTACAACACTTGGATGTACATGGATGTGATTGCACGACTGACTTCACTGCACGAAACTGGGGATGATGAGATAGCCTTTTGGCCTCTTTCGACACCAGATGATGGAGTGCACGAGATTGATCCCTTGTTGGGCTGCGCGGCCTCGCTCTTTCCTCTCATTGGCCAGGTTGCCAACCTCATCCAGCGCGTCCGAAAGAGCAAAAGCAATTCGATCGCCATCATTTCCGAAGCAATCGAGCTTAAAACCCTGATTGAGAAGTGGGAACCGCCACAATATTTCGAACCTCCTGAAGATCCTACTTCAGATGTCCAGCACAGCTTCCAGACTGCTGAAGCCTATCGCTGGGCCACGCTGCTCTATCTTCACCAGGCGGTTCCAGAGATACCGTCCGAGTCAGCATCGGAACTGGCAAAGAGGGTGTTGATTCTGCTGGCCACTGTCCCGCTCAGCTCCCGGGCAACGATCGTTCAAATATATCCGCTGCTAGCAGCTAGCTGCGAGGCAGATACTCAAGAAGACCGGAATTGGATCTTGGATCGATGGGCAGCAATGCAAACACGCCTTAGGATCGGGAATATCGATCGCTGTCTCGAAGTCATCCGCGAGGTCTGGGCGCGGCGGGATGCATTTGAGGCGGAGAAACAGCAGCGCCAACGGAGGAGCGTCGTGCGTTCGGGTCCCTATGTTGCTCCTGTGGATACAATGCGAAAATCCTCACTTGGCGCGCTGATGGACAACGGGCAGGATCCAAATCGGTACTATGGGCTAGCGGAGTCGTGGAAAAGGGCTGCAGCCGACAAGACGAACATGTTGAGTCCGGTATCTCGGGACGACTCAAGGCGTATAATGGCCGCTTCGTCTAGGCAAAATATCGAGTTTGAGAAGACTGTTCGGGGCAGGCTGCATTGGATCGGTGTGATGAAAGATTGGGAGTGGGAAGGTAAGAACTCAGAAAAGACAAGTCTAGTGCATCGATTGATGTTCCCATCTGTTCTCTTTTTTGTCTTGGGAACTCAGGATCTAACTCTGAGCGACGTAGTGCTTCTTGGATGATGAGGAAGATGAAACCCGCTGTAGCCGTTTCAGCGGTTGTACCTTTTTCTGCGAGGATACCTTCAACTTCTCGTGCTCGATATATTCACGAGCTTCCCGCTCCTTTTCGGTGCCGATGTCGAGATTCTCCTGGATGGTCGATGTGGACCCATGATGCGTTTCACTTCCATCCTCGGCGGTGCTTCCTGTGTTATGGAGTGCCTCCTTATTTTCTCTGGCGAGATAGGAGCGGAGGGAAGCTAAGTATGGCTTTAAATCGTTCGTTATCGATACTGTAGCCATGGTCGCTTTGGAACTGGTTGAGAGAGGGCTCCGGGCTCCTTTTTCTCTCTCGTTTAATGACCCGAATATGAATTTTTCTGTTTTGGAGATTTCTTGGAACAGGCACTGAGCTTTTGTTTGATTCCCTATTTCACCACCTGGGCATCTTTTGATTAGCGCGGCGTTCTGTGGAGCTAGCATTATCGATGACTTATGTATCAAAGAACTGAACTGGGCCACATGAGGGGGGCAGTACGGACTGGGCTTATCTTGTCGGCTGCACTTCTTTTGGGCTTTCGGGCCTTATGACCTTCCGTTGCACATATAAGTAGTCGATGATACCACCTGGGCCCGTTTTTCTGTTTCTCTCGCGTCGCGTGGGCGGATGAATAGTGTGTTTTTAGGCGACAGGTTAGAGTCCAGGTTTTCACCAATGTACAGTCTTTCCGGCTTTGATTTCCTTTTTGGATCTGGATACTGGAGCGTCGTGATTTACTCCTTCAATGGCTTGATTTGGCGCACGGGGTAGGAAAGGCCGGGGGACTGTTCCTCCTTAAATCCGGGTTTGGCGTAGAAGAGAGGTCTTGGATCCGAGGGAGAGATTTTCTAACTTCCTACCAAGCCTTCAGCACTGCATGTGCAACATTGTGAGTGGGTTCCTTTTGGGGTAAAATAGTTCAGCTGTTTGCCTTCGACGTGTAACTCCTTGACTAGCAGGGGGCATGGGGTATCAATCCGTGTTGAAACTGGAAATGATAACGACATCCATGGATGCAGATCACTGCAGCTGCTGTCAAACGGAATAGAAGGACAAACAAGCCCCTAGGGGCTTTGATCAGTGATCTTTTTTTTTCATTGATTTCTATTTGCTCTCGCTCTCGCGATTTCATGTCAAGCTGATTCCAAAAAAAGGATCATAATCTTCCCGCTTTTCCCTTTGCCTTTTTCTTTGCCCTAGCCTTACCTTCACGCGGAACAAAGATCAAGGGTTGCTCAGACGTCGGCAATTGGCGGTCCCGCCTTGGAAGTTCTGAGCTCTTTCTGCGGGCACGATGATGACCGATATCGGCATTTGGTGAATCTCTATCGTGTTGACGGAAATCCGGTAGCGGTTCTGACGCTGACGCTTGTTGGACACGCGATGGAAATCGAATCGATCTGATATGACAATGTCTTCTTTTGCGGTTGAGTCAGGCTGCTCAGAAGATTGATGTCGCGAGATGGAACTAGTCGTGTGGCATGGAAAAAGGCGGGCTGCGTTTCCGGAGAAGTTGTAGGGGGGAAAAAAGTGATCCTTACAGACCAGGATTTTCTGAAAGACGAGGGCAGTTTCGGGAAGCGGTGGAATGCAGCGATACTCTGCCCCTCTTAAGAGGGATCGCAGAAGCTGATGCAGCAGAGCACAGCAGCAGCGTTGGGATGTCTGTCGACGCTTCAAGGAAGCGGGGTCCCTCCCAAGGGCTGAATAATCGAATGGAGGAAGGGAACTGAAAGAAGGAAAGCAAACTACGTATGTTTCGAGGCAAGCTTCAAAACCAACCTTAGCGATCAAAGTCAAGAGGGTGGAGCGCACCATCACAAGGTGCTCAAATGGTGATTGGTAAGTTTCAAAAAGCTTACTACTTAATGGGCCCCACACACCGCTTGAAGCCTACAACAGGAAAGGTTGTACCGCTGCTATCCAGCAGCAGACATTTACGCAGTAAGAAAGAAGTTCCAGTACGCCTGGATTTATTATTACTACAAAGTATTCGAGTGCTGAAAGAGGAGCATCTCCTGCATCGTACGATTCTTAGCAGCGTGATCCCGAAATATCCGCTCAGATATTGTCGCGGTGAGACACTGATTTGGATCGCTACTGTATGCAGTAGTAGTATGTGCAGTACTTGTGATCGTCTTGCTGAAACAGTATACCTATACAGACTCCACGTGTCTTCAATCACCACTTTACAGGATTCCTGGCGGTGTGGATATCTCATCTAGACCGCTTCTGATTTGGCTTGGTAAAAACACAATGCAGCCGTTCGAGTACCCTCATGTCTGCCGTCCGCAGATCGTACATAGGCACACGCATCCATGGATCTGTTACCTAATGCCGAGAGAGCGGTTCTGTCTGCTCACATTATGTATTGCCACCTGGACCGCAGGATACTTGCTCATATGTAATTAAATAATAGTAACAGCGTGTATTCCGGAGAAGGTAGTAGGAAGAGGGAAAGTCAATGCTGGTTCTCTGCGGCCGGCGACGGGCGATGGCGGTCGAGACTCCGGACGGACCTGATGTATCGATGTCGTTGGAGTAAAGCCCTGTGCTGGCTCGATCTAACCCTAGTCGGACAGCATTCGCGGGACGGAGCCTTGCCCGTTTAGGGAAAACAATCCCCCCGGTTAAAGGGGCCGTACAGAGTAAGTATATGTCGTTGCAGGCAAGAGTCAATACGATTGTTATTTCTTCCTTTGTTTGTGTTCTCTGTTTGCAGTATTTTTGTCGTAGTTGCTAGAATGTTGTGCACGTACTTGACAAAGGCATTTTGTTCCTCGATGGATGGCTTTCATTTATCTCGAAATGGTAGTATGATGCGCTGTGCTATAATTATTAACAAAAGGGTTATAGAGTATCTCAGATAGTAGAACATATTATTGCTATCTTGGAGAAAAATCCTAACCTCCCTCCGCACCCTACCCTAACCGCATTATGTAGTTCTGAGCACATCACCCACAGATATGTCGATATCATCCCTGTACCACCTTTGAGTACGTTGTCGATAGACAATCCCCCTCAATCCCAGCAAAGGTCCCAGTGCTAACCCCTCAGTAATCCGACCCTGCATAAGATCAATGATATCTAACTGGACATCACCTTATCTCATTCATCCAAGTGAGGGGATGAGATCCGAACGTGCTTCATGAGGGGTAAATGCTTCCCCAACTCGGTCGTTATCACTCTATCGGAGACGGGGATTGATAGTAGGACGAATCTAGCAAGAGACAGGGGCTTTGCGCGATCTTGATACTCTTTTCCCCCTCATTATCTTTTGCTCATTTGGTTTCCCTTCTGGACGATGCGTATCGAGCTTGGCATCCGCTATATGCCTAAGCTATTTAGTTATCTCGATTGAAACAGAGAGGAGGATCGTCGTGATTGACACACTGCATAGTATATGCTTCCGCAGACAGATTGATCTGATAGTAAGTGCTCTTGTTCTATAAAAGCTTCAAGACTTGTGAGTTATCAATTCAACTGTTCCTGACGTCAATCGATCAATTGCTCGTCGACGTTGAAGACTTTATATATATCATTATATACATACTCTTTTTTTTTTCTTTTCTTTTCCCTGCTGACATCGACTAACAACGGGCTCCATCATCAGCCACGTCTCTTCAAAGTCTTCATCGAAAACAACAGAAAAAATGGCCTCTCCCGCATTCAGCTACCACGCCAAGGCCCAGTCTAGCTTCAAGCCGCCGCTGATCGCGAACGAGAATGCGTTTCTGGGGGACGTGTTTTCGAGGTATGCATATATCGATCAATCCCTATCATTATTTTACATAACAAATCTCTCAATAAATATATAAAGCATATACGGATAATAATGATGAATTGTTCAGCACGAAGAATGACCCCGACAAACCCGTCTCGGCCGGCTTCTTCCGTCTCGAAAAAGGCACTGCCCTTGAGTATGAGTACACCTACCACGAGATGAAGATCATTCTGGAGGGCGAGTACATTATCTCCGATGAGACGGGACAGAAGGTTACCGCGGGACCCGGGGATGTGTTTTACTTCCCAAAGGGGTCGAAGATCACGTTCGAGACGGGATCGTATGGGTTGGCTTTTTATGTATGTTCTTCTTCCAGTCTTCTCTCTGTCTTTATTGTTTATGGGGCCGTTATGCTTCCTTCCAGTGGATTTATGCTGATATGCTTTGCTTCGGTTTATACAGACAGGACAGCGTAAGGAAGGTGGTGCCTAAAATACGGACTTTTGAGACGGCTAAAGAGGGGAGTGGATTATCCTCAGCGTGCAGCTATGGATTAGCGCGGGCCTTTATATCAAGATCTTTGAGGATTGACCAGACTTCTAGGAACGTCGGGTTGAGCTGGATGCTGTCTTTGGATACTACCAGATAGGGTTCTACGGTACCTACCTACCTACATAGTAGGCAGTGAAATAATATACCATGTAACTGTCCAGGAATTTTATTCCGAGACAGGAACCCTGTATTTGAGCACTACCAATTTCTCCTGTTGATTGTGTTATGTCGGAGCCAGGATCACCCGGGCCGGGCTTACCTATATCCCTCCTACGAGTCTGCTAGCTTCCTGCTTCCACCAACCTACCAACATCTCAATCTGAATTCATATTCCTCATACTGAGATGTTATAAACACTGTATCAAGGTCACACTACTTATATTCTTCAGTGCGTTTTAGTGCTAATCGCTATCCAGTCTCCGGAAACTGGGAGCTGTATGCCTTCGCAAGCGGCAGAATGTTGCTGCTCTTCTCGGAGCTCAATCCCTTCTATTATCCTCTCTGCCCTTGTGCGTTTCTCAAACTTTATCCCTTCTACCCTCATCTCCAGAAGGCAAATTTTCTCGGTTACCAAGAAGGTCCCTGCCAAAGATTTTCCTAAGGTCTGCTACCAAGCGAATCCTTATCGCGTTGGGTGGATTACCTCCATACGGAAGCTCGCATCATACGCACTGGTGTGTACCAGATGAGCGACAATCTTGACGTTCAGTCACGATATTAGTGGTCGTTTGAACCGGAGAACTAAACATTTCCAATCGTTCTTTTCAAACATTCAGCCCCTCAACATCCTCATCGGCGTGAAAAATGATGCTGTCTTGTCAGAATTTGAGCGGGCCGAGATCAAGAACCCCATTGCCAGGAAGATGCTCAACGATCGTACTTTGCACCTGTCCAGGTCTCCCCCTACCATCTTTGGGACCCCTATCCTGCGCGATCTCAGCGGGGAAAGACGCTTCGATGAGGGGCGTACTGTCGACATCATGGAGTAGCATATATAGAGCGCCTGAAGTGATTTAAGGATGGAGTGGGATTACCAAGTTGACATATGGAATGTCGCCATTCTGGTAAGTAGAGGCAGTGACAAATATCACCTCGAGGGTTCGTTTCGGGATAGCGTTTTCCTAATGGAGTTGCCTTTTTGCCACCCTTTTGGGCCAAGAAGGCCTTGGCATCTCCGTGGATCCGTTGCTAATTTGTCCAGGTTTGGGATCTTTTTGATAACGACCGTCTGTTCGACCGAAAACACCTAAGATGGAATTCGTACCATACCATCTGGTTGAGATAATGACAGTGCTTGGGCCTCCCGCCTCTGGACTTCCACAGACACAGTGAGAAGAGTCTCTGGTTCTGGAATGAGAATGATCCGTGCCAAGAAACCTCCCTTTTTCTTTCCCGTGTAACGCTTGAACTGCACCATCCTTAAAAGATCTTTTTATTTACATAACTGTCCTTACCGACAGACATATTTTTCTCTGGACAGGAAATTGTAATTGCCTAGCTCCTATCTCCGATCAATCTCTTGAAATGTTTGAAGAGTAACTCCACAATGATGACAAGGCCCAGTTTCTAAGGTTTCTGCCCAAGATGCTCTGCTGGGTGCCTGAGGATCCACTGAGGGCAAGGGAGCTGCTGTTCGATGCTTGGTTGAGTGAGGATCTTTATTGACTGGAGAATGGTGACCAGGTGGTCGTTACTAGCTTATTTTTATGTGGACCGGATGGCGCAACAACAGGAAATCTTTGTCTTCACGATTAAGGATGGCGTACGGGGCAATTCTTTGTCGGGTTGACCGATGCCATCGCAGAGCTTCGAATGTTTATTTCAGTGTCTACAAGGTGTCATGGCGCTCAGGTGGGATATTTCGCACACGCATCCAACGTTGACGGTCTCGACTAGAGCTATAGTATGACAATGTCAAGATAGGTTAGGTTCTGATGCAGTGTGACCGTTGGGGAATCCAAATTTAACGCCCAATCGCTGCCCTTGGGTACCACCGCTACATGCTTGATTGGGCTCGAAGTCCAGACCAGAAGTGGGCAGGAGTCTGAAACATTTTGGACAGGACTAGGTGCTTACTGTGGGGAGTGGAAAAATGCCTGACATAACTGGTTAAGAGGCTGGAAGATATTCTCCGAAGACGATTGACGCATTCTTCAACTGCTAGTATCATTGCAACGGCAGGGCACATCTTTTATCTGTAGACTACCGATGTGCTGCACCGCACCAGCGGGCTCAGTAAGGGTAAGCAGAGATTAACGAGTAAGATCCAATAACAAGATCGGCAGACAATAGTTCCTAGATAAACTCCAGCGAGCTCTCCACAGCCAGATCTCATCGATCGCGGCGCAGGGCTGAGGATGAAACAAGGGATGCTAGCGTTACCGGGGCAACACAGCGGCTGCCCAGGGGCTGAGGCGGCGGGCAGCGCTCACTGGATGTGACGAGGCGGGACAGGATGCGCTGCATTTCATCTCCAGCGAAATATTAATAACGGGCGCTTCCCGTCTGTCTTTTGGTTCCGGATGACTTGAGATCTCTCTGGCGCGGAGCACGCCTCGGTTCATCACTGGCACATCGGCTGTGGATCAGCGCCCAAGACAAGAGCCCCGTTGCGTTCGGTCCGGAGCAGCAGCTCCGCGCTTCGTTCGCCCTTGATCCAGGGTCCAGATCAGACTGACATCCCGGCCTGCACGAACATCGACCTCCCGCAAGATGACGGTCACCATGCCTCCCGAACCCGCCCAAAAGCACGGGCTGAGGCTCCCGAATCCACCTCCTCTCCTCCATACGCGGTCTGGACACGATGGCTTCGACCGTCCTGACACCCCCACCGAACATGGCTTTACGAGCCCCGCTCAGACACCTCAGGGCAGCCCGAGCAAGAACAGGATGCCTCCAGGCGCCCTCGACCTTCCCAACGTCTTCGAGAAGGCCATGAGGCTGGCCCCGTCATCACCGACGAAATCTGGCCTCAGTAATGCCCCCGTCTTGTCTCCCGGCAAGAATACCCTCCCCGTCACCGAGGACGTGCCCAACTTCAACGAGAGCGTCATCCGGTCCCCCCCTGCCCACAGCCCGACGCGGAAGTCGAATAAGGAAAACACGCCCCCGAGCGCCATCCGCACGACGAAAGATCTGGGTCTGAACCCCAACGCGGCCGCCATCTCGCGGCACGAAGCCTATCAGCAGCGCGAGGGCGATAGCGTGCGGAGGACCCAGACTCAGATCCGTGGTTTGACCGCGGAAGAGCTGGAGAAGCTCCAATCGCCGAAAGTCAAGCGCTTGGCCAACGTCACGCAGCTCTGTACGACTCTTCGTTTTCTCTGTGAGATAACTGTAGTTTTGTCCGCTGACAGTGCCTAGACTTCCTCGATTATTACTTTGACCTGCTCAGCTATGTCCACAACCGCCAGAACCGTCAGGCCCAGTTCAAGGCCGCCTATCCGCCCCCTCCCGCGACCCCGATCGAAGAATATCAGCCTGCGTTGAATAGGTATCTCGGCCGCGAGCGTGCACACCTGCGTAAACGCCGCACCAGACTGCGTCAGGGTGACTTCCAGATCCTCACCCAGGTTGGACAGGGTGGATACGGACAGGTGTACCTGGCACAGAAGAAGGACACGCGCGAGGTATGCGCTCTGAAGGTCATGAGCAAGAAGCTGCTCTTCAAACTGGACGAGATCAGGCACATCTTGACGGAGAGAGACATCCTGACCGCTGCCAAGAGCGAATGGCTGGTGAAGCTGCTGTATGCGTTCCAGGACGAGGAACAGATCTATCTGGCGATGGAGTACGTTCCTGGAGGTGATTTCCGCACGCTGCTCAACAACACTGGGGTCTTGCACAACCGTCACGCCCGGTTCTATATCGCTGAGATGTTCTGCTGCGTTGATGCGCTCCACGTCCTGGGCTACATTCACCGTGACTTGAAGCCTGAGAACTTCTTAATCGATTCCAGCGGACACGTCAAATTGACCGATTTCGGTTTGGCAGCGGGAATGCTGAACCCGGGTAAGATCGAGTCGATGCGCGTCAAGCTTGAGGAAGTTGGGAACACGAGTGTGCCATTCGGTCGGCCAATGGAACAACGGACTGCTGCTGAGAGACGCGAGGGTTATCGCACGCTGAGAGAGCGCGAAGTCAACTATGCCAAGTCGATCGTCGGCTCCCCCGATTACATGGCCCCAGAAGTGTTGAAGGGTCAGGAATACGACTTTACTGTGGACTACTGGAGCTTGGGATGCATGCTCTTTGAGGCGCTTGCCGGTTATCCTCCTTTTGCCGGAGCAACTGTCGATGAAACCTGGCAGAATCTGAAGCGCTGGCAGAAGGTCCTTAGGAAGCCACAGTACGAAGATCCAAACTACTTCCTCTCGCGGCGAACATGGGATCTCATTACGCGGCTTGTGGCCGCGAAGGAGCAGCGTTTCAAGAACATCCGCGAAATCCAGGAGCATGAATACTTTGCTGAGGTCGACTTCAACCGACTGCGCGAGCAGAAGGCTCCTTTTGTTCCAGATCTGGACTCGGAGACGGATGCCGGCTACTTTGACGATTTCAGCAACGAGGCTGACATGGCCAAGTACAAAGAGGTCCACGACAAGCAGAGAGCGCTTGAGGAGATGGCGGAGAGGGATGAGAAGATGAGCAAATCCTTGTTTGTCGGCTTCACCTTCCGGTATGGTGCCCCCTCTAATTTTTAGTATGGTAACGGTTTCCTGACTTGGTATAGACACCGCAAGCCTGCTGTTGAGTCAGAGGGACGAGCTAGTCCTAGGAAACCGATTCCAACGGATGGATCTTTCGGCACTATCTTCTAAACGAACTTAGTGCTGTCGGTTCTCGCGATGACTACATTTACTTCTTCCGTCCGACAACGAGCTGGTTCTCGATTTAGCGCGACGACACTTCTCTCTTCCATTCTGGCCTTACACCTTCTGTTCTGTGTTATGCCGAGTACAGCTTTCGTAATGATCCTGGTGTCTCATCTTCTCATCCTTTCCTAGTGGCGTATCTGTTAGTGTTGGAGCGCGTTATGGTCCTTCTGTGCGGTGGTTCTGGGCTGGAGGCTTTTATGGGTTTCTGATTCGTGGTTCCAAGAGCGTTAGAATATCATCCTTCTTCTCTGATCACACTGCATTTGTACGATTACGACGAAATATTAATTGAAACGAAAACGGCAACTAGCCATCCAAGAACTATCGTAGTATTAGAATGATTTATCATATCACGCCAGTAGACGCCATCGACGACCCCGGACACCTTCAGAAGAAAGTCATGAGTGGCTTTTAGAGAGGAGTTTTGTTTTTTTCATTAAACAGATCATATCTATGGATATCATTGAGCAGCAGCCCGCGTTGTGGGGAGTAGAACGAGACGGATGAGATGGGTGCGAGACAGATTAATCCACCACAGAGTCCTGGCGGACCATCTTGAGGATCTCCGACTCGTTATCGCCGATGACCGCTTTGCCGTTGGACCAGTCGACGACCTGCATGTAGCAGTTAGCTAGACCATCCATAGAAAATAAAGTCGCAAACACCAAGAAAGAAGGAAAGCAAAGAAAAGAAAAAAGCGAAACTCACCACAGGCCTAACGAACACCCCCTCCCCTTCCTCCCTCAACCTCCTCAGTGCATCCGCCGCGTTCCTCGCCCCCCGAATCACCTCCCCGGGCTCCGTCTTCCGCGCCCCCGTCGCGTTCGCGTAGTCCAGGATGCTCTTCAGCTGGTCGGGCGTCGGGGGCATCTCGGTCACATCGAGCTGGAACTCGCCCCGCGATTTCAGCGCCTGGATCGTGTTGTCCGAGGCCTGGTCTTCGGTCGTCGTGGAGGCTGCGGTGGCGGAGGCTTGTTTGAGGATGTTGAGGGCGTGGGTGGATGCGGGGAGGGAGGGTTTGTGGAAGAGGGTGATTACGTCGAGGGGTTTGGGCTGGTTGAGGTTGGTTAGTTAGTTAGTTCAATTCAATTCGATTGATTGATTGATATCATGGTGGTGGGGTGGTTTGTGCGATGGATGATTGATTGTATCGCGGGTTAGGAGGGGTCGGTGAAGGAAGGGGAAAGTGGGGTTATGGAGGGGGAGAGGGATTGCTTACCATGCGAAACATGGTTGCGACTTTTGTCTGGTTAATTGGCTAACTGTCGGATTGATTGACTGATTGATTGGGTGGTATTCGGATGAGGACGTCCTCCTGAAGATGAGGGTTGTTGATCTTGACTCAGGGCAGCTCGAGCGGGAGAGGTCGGGTCGGCCTGATACATACGTCATGTCAACTGACTCCGCGCTTCACCGCCCGCCGGGGCACCTGACGCGTTTATCTTTTGCCTGTTTACCTAGGCATTTACAGGTACTATTCAGTATCTGTGGAAGCGTTTGTTTTAGGTTAATTCTTTTCTATATAATGTGATTATTTTTCATCCTTTTCTTTTCTTTTTTTAGTAACAATGAAGACATATCCCCTTTTGTTTCTTTCGGTCTTCGGAGATATGATCTCTGCCGACTCGTCAACTCGGCAGTTTATATCCGAGTCGTGGAGTCCTGCGCCTGCATATGGGGTAGATTGACTAGTTAAGAGATTATTCCAATTGGTCTGCGCTCGTCCCTGCGGATGCTGTCCGAGATCCAGGGTGGTCCTTGTTGCGTAAACAGTTTACTGCTTTGTGACAAGATCTTAGGCATTCTCGATATCAAATCTACAATGTTTTGAGCGGTGATGTTTATTATGTAGCACCTATCTGTCAAAAGCGCATGGAACTTGAAACACCTGTTTTGGAAGGAGATCTGAGTTTCTACCCCGGAATGCATGATCCATGCTACGCAAGTCAGGTTACTATTAACTTATAGTTGGCCATTCCTCATTCCACTCGGATGTCGAGCATCCGTCTCCACGCGATCCCCAGATCAGGCAGATCCATTGGAATATGGACATCCCGGATAGTTAGTTAAGACAAGCATCCTGACTCAGCACCCCGCCCCCTTTTCTTTCTTCAATGATATTAATTTGGGAGTGTTGTCACAAACAACTCTTCCTCAGCCCTGTCAATATCACCCGATCCTAAAGGACCCTGCAGGACGCAGAAGAATCCAACATGGATATCGTCCTGGACGTGCTGGATACGCTCGTCTTCGATCACGTCTATGCCGCCCTCCTTCCCATCTCGGCGGAGACCTTAGCGAAAAAGCCCATCGTCGATGATGGAGCGCTGCTCTCCCAGTACAACCAGAATGTCGGGCGCTACATCGACCTGCCGCCGTCGAAGTGGGCCGCGCTGAGCAGCTGGTCGCGTGATGATATTCGCAGACAGACGATCAGTTTGTTTGCCATCAGCTGGTAAATCTTCAGAATTCCATGATTTGGAATATCTATGCGATATACATACATACTAACGAAAAAAAAAATGACAGGTTCTTCGCCGTCTTCCTCTACACCTTCAGCTCCACCATCTCCTACTACTTCGTCTTCGACCACGCCCAGATGAACCATCCAAAATTCCTCCGCAACCAGATCCGCCAAGAAATCAAACAGGCGTTGGCCGCCATCCCCGTCATGGCGGCGCTGACCACGCCCTTCTTCGTCGCCGAGGTGCGCGGCTACACGAAACTCTACGACTCCCTCGACGAGTCGCCCTACGGCACGTGGTACACGTACCTGCAGTACCCGTTCTTCATCGCCTTCACCGACTGCTGCATCTACTGGATCCATCGCGGCCTGCACCACCCGCTCATCTACAAGCGGCTGCACAAGCCGCATCACAAGTGGATCGTGCCGACGCCGTATGCGAGCTACGCGTTTCACCCCGTGGACGGGTGGAGTCAGAGCGTGCCGTATCATATCTACCCGTTTCTCTTTCCCCTGCAGAAGGGGGCGTATATTGCGCTGTTTACGTTTGTGACGGTTTGGACTGTTCTCATCCGTAAGCACCAGCCTCCAACTCTCATATAAAAACTATCAAAATAAATATTAATTGTTATCTGTATTATGCAGACGACGGCGAATACACAACCAACTCCCCCATCATCAACGGCTCCGCCTGCCACACCATGCACCACCTCTACTTCAACTACAACTACGGCCAGTTCACCACGCTCTGGGACCGCCTGGGCGGCAGCTACCGCAAGCCCAACGACGAGCTGTTCGACCGCAACCTGAAGCTGGGCAAGCAGGAGTGGGACCGGCAGGCGCGGGAGATGGAGCGGCTCGTGAAGGAGGTCGAGGGTAAGGATGATCGGAGTTATGGCGAGAAGAAAGACAATTAATTGAGATGAGCCGGGGTGGCTCTCTCTTTTAATTCTATTTAATCTATTCATCTTATGGATGGGCAGGTCGGTCGAGAGAAGAGGCTTCTATCATATCTGGGAACTTATGGTGGAATCACTGTACTGTACATTATCTAATGGTTTGATGTTGACCGACGTGGTCGACGATTTACTTTGAGCATTCTAGTCCAGGTGGTCGCAAGGTTCCTTCTGGATATCTGGATATATTAAAAGTCATGGGAATTAGCCAATTAAGTAGATAAATGAAAAGTAATAAAATTAATATTAATGGATTATAATATAATTATCATGATCGTTGATCATGCTATATGTACTTAGCTGTATTTCCAACCCAGTTTGAGATCTGTTGAATTTGCAGTTTTAGGACGGGTCAGCCTTAACGACCGCACTCCTGCATAGCGTCCATCGGCGGGATCTCCCATTTTTATAAATCCAGCATCGGAGATAGATAAGATCTCTGTCAAAGCCGAATGCCAATTTCTTTATGGGGGGCGTAGGGGAGGTTTTAAAAGTCTTCTTGGGAGGGTGACTAATTAAGTGACTGATAGGTACTACGTTAGGTACTATAGCGAAGCAGGTGCCTATTAAGTAGTGCCATACTCTGAAACGAGAAATATAAGCATACGTTGTATTCAAAATGCTCAAAAAGAATATATTCATTCGAAGAGAGAACCGGACTAGCCTCGAATAGAGGTATCCAATTGATTTGACATACAGACGTATCATGTTATGGTATATGCAGAATAACTAAACCGGAAAGCACCTCACTTCTTTTCTCGTCTTTCACCTAAAATCCATTCAGCTGGGAATATACGGGGTCATCCACGTAATAAACACTTGAGACGTATCGTCCTGCTCCGAATCACGTCCCACCTACTGCTGCTTTCCGCGTGCATCCTGCCCTCGTAGCTTCGAGAACAAAATTGCCCCTAGGAGGACGACTAATCCGATAGCGAGCGTATACACCATTTGCACTCCTGTTGTGCTGCTGCTACCATCATTGAGTCACAAGCCCGCAGCAGTCTGGCCGTCACCCTCTGGTGGGAGGATCTTCTCGAGGAAACGCTCCAGGTCCTGGATCTCCTCGGGGTCGGCGGAGTGTGGGAGGCCACTAGAAAGATCATTAGCCATCATTCAAAAACAACGAAAGGGGAAAGAAGGAAAGAAAGAAAGGAGTCAACATACGGATACGAATTGAAGCTCACGTCGAGCCCCATATCCTTCAACGCCTGCGCCGTCTGCTTCCCAAACTCATACTTGACGACATCGTCATCCATACCGTGTGCCAGGAAGAATGGCGTGTCCTTGTTGGGCCAGTCCTCGGGGATGTAGTTCTTGATGCGGTCGCTCAGCAGCAGGTAGCACGACAGGCCGAAGACACCGCCCAGCTTCTCTTTGCCCGTGAGGCCCGTGAAGACGGACATAGCACCGCCCTGGGAGAAGCCACCTAGCACAATCCTGGAGGGCTTGATGCCCTTGTTGATCTCGTCCTTGATCAGGCTGGCGAAGTAGTCGCGCGAGCGGAGGATGCCCGGTTCGTCTTGGTGGCGGAGGAATTCTTCATATTGGACCTGGTGTTGTTAGCAGCGTTCGACCAGTTTCCTGGTGGCCAGAGAAGTGGAAAGGAGCACTTACATCGCGACCGAGCTTCGCAATGTCGTACCAGCCGGGCATGCTCATACCAAAGTTCACTGTGATCGGAATCATAGGCGCATTAGGGAAAATGAACGTGACTTCATCGAACTTGCCGCGCCGGCGCCAGTTCTGCGCGAGGGACATCCTGCATATACATTGTCAATCACCCATCCTTGATAACTAATATCTACCACAGCGCATAAATCCAATCGACGCATGCTAAATGGAAGAGGAGACTGGACAAACGTACCATCCTGCTCCACTATTGTAAAAATCATTAGCCAATGTCCTCAGTAAAGCCAAAACGAGGGAAGAAAAGGAAGGAAACGAACCTATCACCCAATCCATGGGCCATGATCACCGTCGCGGTGTGCTTCTTCAGCGCGGGGACGACGTATGGCGCGCGGGCGGACATGTTGGCTTGCTTTCTTCAGCAGTTAAAACTATTTCCAATTAAAAGAAGGTTGATGAGTGGCGGGTATCAACAGGTAAAAAAAGAGACGAAGAGGAATCACCGCAAAAAGCAAGCGAAAGCGACAGCAAGGCAAACCAAACCAAAGCGACGGCGATGATGGATGGATTGATGGGCAGACGGAGATAAATGGACTTGACGATCTTCCCCGCGGGCGGAGAGCGAGACGAGGGCGATTCTGCCACCTCGGCGTGGCGAGGGCTCTCACCGCCTTCGAGGTTCCGCGGTTGCCACGTCCTGTTCCTGATCTACTTCCACGACTTGACGCTCGAGGTCATAAATGAGATATTGTTCCATTGTATTTCTGGATTTTACTATCGTACAATGGACATATAGAAGTATCTTGCACTTAGATGTGTCCAATAATTAGTGTAACATTTTCGTGTATTACCCAATTGGGTCATGTATATGTCTTGGGCGCGAGCCCCTATGCTGTACTGCCACTTCTTACCGCCATATTTTGTTCTCATGTTTATTTTTGATATCCGCCAAAATCCCTCAGGGATACATGGTGAATTTCCTTTCTCATTTCCAACTTCCCACTTTTGGTATCAAGTGCAGTGCTACTGGCCAACTACCGCAGAACAAATTCCTAACTACATAACACTCGTATGTATGGTCGTCGAAGAGAATCGAATAAGATTCGTCACTCGTCTACACTCCACAATCACATTATGGACATCACGTGTGAAGAAGACCCATCAATCCATCTACAGCACGGCGAGACCGCCAATGATCGCCGCACCAACGATACCCCACGCAGCCGTCTCCAGAGGCACCGCTCCGCCAGTCGAAGTAGGCGCTGCCGCACCGGACCCGCTGGGGGACGATCCCGCTCCGCTCTGGGCTTGGCCGTCGGCGGTAGACTCGTTGGCATTGCGGGCGGCTGCGGCGCCCGAGAATGGGGTCGCGCTAATACCAGTGTTGTTCTTGCAGTTGGTGGGGTTATCGTTCTGGACGGTCTTGGAGAAGGTGATGTCCGCGCACTGCGGAGATGTTAGTCAGGAACGCAGATTCAGATGGGGCTATCTTGTCCAAGGGAACAACATACAGCATAGAGTCCACCGTTGGGATCACCGTTGGTCACAACCTGCAAAGTCGCGTTCATGCCGTCCGTAAGAGGAACCCCGAGCGTCTTCTCGTCGAGAGAGACGTGCGGGAGACAGAATGCACCCAGTCCAGTGAGGCGGAAGGTCGGGACAAGGGTGATGTTGAAGTTGTCGCCCGGATCGTTGCCGAGACCCAGGAGCACCTGGACGGCCGTCTGGCTGTGGCCCATGGTCAGGGCGACCGGGATCGCATCCTCAGACAGGGACAGCACCGTCCGCTTGGAGGACTGGCTCATGCCACCGCAGGGGAACGAGGGCATGGTGTCCTCATCGAAGCCGCGGCTCAGGGGGTAGTCGAGCTTGAAGTGGGCGGCCGCGAAAGGAACCAGAGCGGTGAGGGAGAGGAACGAGAGCTTCATGATGATGCTTGTTTTGTTTGGAAAGAACAATGACCCAATTGAGGTTTCACAGTGGTGAGATTATTTGCTCAGAGAGAGACGATGTAGCTTTCCAAGTGGAAGATCTCGATCGTGTGGAGAAGTGATCAGCAGGCAAATCTGCGTTGAATGTCAACAGTAGTAGAAGAATGCAGCCAAGGTTGTCATGCAAGGAGGAAAGGAAGAAAAACAGATACAGAAAAGAAAAAGACCTCAGGCAGCGGAATCATGATGTTCAAGCGTTCAGCCGTTGTCTGACCGTTCAACGGTCCAATATGGACTTGCCGGCTTGTCCCGTGCAGTTCCAGCAGGAGAGAAGCGACCAACAGATCGGAAGGAAGAGATCTAGAAGCAGGGGGGAATGGAAGCCCTTGCACAGCATCGCAGATCCGCGGGTGTGGCCACTGGCGCACAAACTTTTGTCACTTGCAAGAACGGTTGCCGGAGAGCGGAAGTCGATAGGAGATAATCTGCTCATTTCTTCTCACTCTTACCGGATCTGGCCCGATGCGGGGATCCACGTGTGGAGCGGTATGACCGGACGGAGGAACGATCGGATACGGGCAGACACACCGGTCGTACGGTAAAAATACATCTTAGGTGAGGGTGAGACAGGATGTCTGGCAAAAGGATGAGGATGTAAAACCTCAGCGCGACACGGATGTCTGTCGAGCTACCGGCACTGGAGAGGTTGATATTGACCTCGATGTTCCCGCTCCTGTCGGATCTTAGCTTGGGCGGAGCAGCGGATGAACCGCGGCTTGGCATCGGCTCCAATCGGCTGACGCATATCTATCTACTAGTTATACAGAGACGTCGGAGTACCTACAGAGAAGGGTACACAGTAGTACAGAGACTACCGACCGACTACAGATTGGCTCCAGACGACAACCATGCGAGTCTGAGCCTAACGACTGCCACGCGAGACAAAATTTAACAGATAGACATGCGTCGTAGAAACACGGCCTCATTGGATCAGGCCCCTGTCACTCCGATGCCGGTCCGCCATCTTGCATGGCCGCGGGCGATCTAGCACTTTAGCTCGTGGACCGGCCATCGTGCAGAAGGTTGGACTTAGAACGGACTCCAGACGTTGGGCCTTGCCGGCAAGTGGACGGAATGCAGAGAACAGTTGCATAAGAATCGGCTAAATCTACTTGAGCCAGACCTAGTATGCAGTAACAGTTGCATACAGTAGCACAGCGGTGTATACGTGCAAGGTGGCTGTGTTGTCAAACATGTTGAGGTTGGTAGTAAGATCCTAAACATGGAATCGCATAATCCTCATCGGTATACATATGACATTGGTGTTCGTGCTGTGCTTCAAGCTCCCGCCCAATGGCAACGGAATCCCAAGAGTACAAGTCGTATCATGATACACAATGCCTGATCAGCGCCGTGTCGTGCGCTTGACCGTGTCACAGTCCTCAACTCCAAACGCCCGTAGAAAACACCACATAGACCCCATAATCGCAGGAAAACGTCAGATCAAGAATTTTTTTTCTCTGCTGCAGTCGTAACGCATCAACTCAGTGCTCAAGCCACTGGCTGTACCGCCCCACGGCCAGCTCGCCCAGGAATGTGCCCCCCAGGACAGAGCAGAAGTATCCCACATTCATCGTCATCACGGCCAACATGCTGACTCAGAGTCAGATCAAATGATTACAAAGCAAGGGAATAGGATGGAGAAACGTACAGGAGATATGACACGCCCGAGATGCAGAGGAACAGCAGCGCCCGCGGGAGATCGACGCTGAACCGCCAGGGCACCGTTTCCTGCGCGTTGCGGCGGACCACCTTGACCGATTCCTCGACTCCCTGGGCCGTCACCAGGGATGCCGTCTTGGCTGTCGGGTCCGAGTCGATGCGGCCGGCCTCGGGCGTCTTGCCTGCGACGAGGACGTAGCGGCGTTCGAGATGCGCAGCGAGCCAGCGCTGCTCCAGAATGGACTTGGCGGCAACGAGACAGCGGTTGATAATGGCGAAGATGATGAGGAAGATGCAGGTACCAGTATACTGGCCCGCGGAAGATGGCGTCCAGGCGGATGACCACAACGGAGTATTTTGATCGTTATGAAATACCATGGCCATCGAGGACCCGGACATACCGGACATAGAGTGGGAATGGCTCATGTCCATGGTGGCTCGGGGTCTTCTCAGTCTTCCCCAGTTAGAGTGACGTTCAGCGGGTCAAAAAAGAATAAGAAAAGATAGATTCCACAGTGTCGAGTCGTTCAATTGCAGCCAAACGGGGTTGGATATCTTTCCTGGAGTACGGTACTGACAGTATAAGACACCGGAATTGGAGTCTGACTGCTCCCCGCCGCTTCCTTGACTGCCTTTATAGCAACTGCGCTTTCGTCGTGCAACCCACCCTGGGATATCTGGGGGAGGCAGAGACTATGTCAAGAGCAAGCAGATTCGAGGGGATCTCGAGGTCGAAGCGGAGGAATTGAGGAACGGAGGAAGGTGGAAGAGCCGGAGCTGTGTACCGGGGGATGGAGAGCAGGGATACCTCCACCAGTACAGCGTATATGTACCAGCCTCATCAGGCATCCCGGTCCCATCCACGAGCACGCGCACGCCCCGCCCGCGATGTCCACCGTTGAGGTGATTTTTCTGGCGGGGCGCCGGCGCACTTGAGCAGATTTCTCGGGGCCGGCCTATCAGCGCCGCCAGTCGCCTGCGGAGCCCGCTCTGCGCCCGGACATGGCAGCCGTAACACTAAGATACCAAATAGACATGGATACTTTAGCTTTTCCTCTGCTCTCGTCAGGCCGCTGACATCTAGACTTCCTTTCAGTCATATTCTGCTATACCCTGCCCCGATCCTCTCACTCTCCATCCCTCCCCCCCCCTCATGAACATGACTGATCGACAGTGATCGTTGTTTACTTCCTCTAGGACCAATTGGAGTACACTACGGTCTTACTGCGCAGATCTTCTACTGCTATTCCGGATTCCAGTCTACTCCGCCTTCCTGTTCTGTCGACACTGAGGGAGGATACCATGTCCTGTTGTATCTGAGTGTTCGTTTCAGACTGTTTGTCTCCAATACCTCGTCGACACCATGTCAATGTCAATGGGAGGTATGTCCATGGGCGACATGCCCATGGGTGATATGTCGATGGGCAATGGCGTCCCCGGCCTCTTTTATCTCCAGCAGATGTACTGGGCTGTGGTGGGCGCTGCCATCGCCACCGCAACGGTCGTCAACGTCCTGAATCACTTCCTTGCCCGTCAGCGGTGAGTCTCAATTTCTGTCAGATCCTGATCTTCAAGGCTGATTTGGAGCAGACTGCGCGATACCTCCCTCACGCCAGCTAAACCGAAGTCTCTGTTCTTTAGTGTGTATGCCACTCTAACTGCCATGTCGCGGGAGGTCACCTATGCCAGCCTCCCTCCGTTGCGCATCCGCGGCTATAGCCTCCATCTTGCTCCTCTGGGCCCGGTGCTGATAGTCCTAGCCAATCTCGTTGTGGTGCTCGTTTTCTGCTTCTATAAGCTCGACACTACCGACCAATGGAGTTGGGAGAATGTGGGCTACCGGACCGGTTTCGTCGCCATTGCCCAGCTGCCTCTGGTCTTCCTACTTGCTGGGAAGCAGAACATCATCGGGCTGTTCACCGGGTTGGGCTATGAACGTCTCAATTGGTTCCATCGCTGGATCTCCCGAACCTTATGGTTGACGGCAACCATCCATATGGGTTTCTGGTTCCGTAATTGGGATCAATATGACTACATCACGTACCAGCTCAAGAATGATCCCCTGACCAAGAGCGGGTTCGCCGCGTGGTGCATCCTCACCTTCATTGTCCTCGCGTCTTTTGCCCCGGTTCGCCGCTTGAACTACGAAATATTCGTTGTGCAGCATATAGTGATGTTTGCCGGATTCCTTGCCGCCGTCTATCTGCATGCCCCAGACGAAGTTAAGGTCTGGGTCTGGATTCCGATCGGCTTCGTCGTTTTTGATCGGGTAGCTCGCTCTGTGCTGCTACTCTATTCTAATTTCTCGTTCTTTCACCCCTTTCGGAAAGAGCGCAGTTCGAGCAATGGCATCTTGGCGCACAAGGCGTCATTCACGCCCTTGCCGGGAAATGTCACTCGTATTACGGTCGACAACCCGCTCATCAGATGGCAGCCGGGCCAACACGTATTTCTGTCCTGCCACTCGGTCGTACCCTTGCAGAGCCATCCATTCACAATTGCTTCCCTCCCGTCCGATAAAAAGCTAGAATTTTTCGTGCGTGCGGAAAAAGGAGGCACTAGGCGATTCTTCAGATATGCCTCAAAGCACCATGAACTGCTGGGTAGCCCACAGAGCGCTAGTTCAAGCAGCCTAAAGACGGTTTTTGTTGAAGGTCCATACGGGAAGATGCGTTCTCTCCGTCAATTTGACAGCGTCGTGCTGCTTGCAGGTGGTACGGGAACCACGTTCACCGTGCCTCTTCTCAGAGATATTGTTGAAGCGTGGAAGCAGGAGTGTCTCCAATCCTCTGCGCCGTCTAGGATTTCCTTCCTCACACCTGCCCGTGTCGCTGCGACAAGACGGATACGCTTCGTATGGGTAGTCAAGTCCCGGGCTCAGCTAAGCTGGTTCGAAGCCCAGTTCCAGGCTGTGCTGGAAGACGTGAAAGCCTGCCAGCAAGCACAGCCAGACTTCTGCAGAGAAATTGAGCTCAGTGTCTATGTCACTTGCGATGAGAAGCTGGAAGAAAAGCCCAGGGGTTCCCAGCCAACATCATATGCTGATGGCAAGAATGCTGAGAAGCACATCGCTGAGCAGGAGGCCGAGAAGGATGCCATTTTGATCAGGTCCACATCTGACTCCCCCAATCCACAGCCTCCAGCCGGTGAAATCGACGGCCGTTGCCTTCCTGGCGGTGGATGCTGCTGCACCGTCGAGGTTGAAGACGAGGATAATTCCACACTCCCGAAGCATTGTACCTGCTCCGGCACCGCAGCGTCATCACCAGACGTCCCAAAGGCCAATCCACTACCATCATCCTCGTTGCTGACCACCAAGTCTGATATCTCTATCTTCTCTGGCCGGCCTCAGCCGCGCACCATCATTCGTAAGGTCCTCGAGCGAGCTGAAGGTGAAAGCGCTGTTGTTGTATGTGGACCGCGTGGTTTGGCTAACGACGCGCGACGGAGTGTTGTCTCGCTCAGCGACGAGCGTGCTGTGCACAAGGGAACCGGCGCGCAGGGTATCTATCTGCATGTGGAGCAGTTTGGTTGGTGATATAAGTCTGCATTTAATAAGCAAGGTTCTCGTATATATTTTGTCTTTTTGTATACATGGCGCGGCGTTTTGGGTGCTTCGGAATGGAGGAAAGGCAGTGATATCATGGTATATGACATATTGGTCATGAAAGTATATATAGTTAGATCTTCACGGGCATAGATGTTACGAGCATCAACTTTTAAAGATATGCTAACCATAGGAAATTGCGGGGGCATCGCGGAGGCGGAGCGCTCCCGTGGTGCCAGGGTGGTCGAAAGACGTGATCTTGGCCTAATGTTTCTCCGCGTCCCGAATCAGGAAGCTAGCAGAAGTTTCCAAGAGTAGAATCATGACGGCGGTTTATAGTGAGGCCGGGGGGCCTAGTAGCTAAGTTACCTGGTTTCTACTTAGATAACACTAGGCCCCGGGGGCCGAACTCCAGCAGCTCTCTCGCGCATCCTATACCTAGTGAGCCATACTATACCGTTACTTTCATTGTCAGATATGTCTGAAGTGGATTCTTCGACCACAATTCCACCACCTGCTTCGCTACTCGGTCTGCCGACGGAGCTCCAGTACCATATCATTCGATTTCTCGATTTGCCTGATACCATCTACTTGAAGATGACGTGTACCCGATTCAACAATCTTATCCGTCCTCTTACCCACCGTGAACTCCTTGAAGATGAACGTACTATATATGGCATGGAAAGGAAGCTCCATGCATGTCGTTACTGTCTCCGCTTACGGCCGCCATCAAAGTTTGCAGACAAAATGCTAATCAAGAAAAGGAGCAAATATGGGCGTAAGGCGGGAAGGCGCTTTTGCATGGAATGTGGGATAACTCCTCAACCGCCCGAGGGTAGTACTCCATATAGCCTTGACTCCCAGATTCTCGTGCACCGCATGCGGTACATTTTGTGCTTCACCTGTAGGAGATTTGGGGAAGCATACACAATATGATGACTTTGTTGAATGCGATCGTTGCTTCAAAGCTCGACAAGACAGAGAGCAGTGCCGCGAGGACAGAGCAAGACGACGAGCTGAGCAAGCCGCCAGGCGGGCGGTGCAGCTTGAAAGTGACGGGTACGCGGATAGCGAGGATCACATACCTCCCAGTTGGACGCTCAGTGACATGGCCTGCGAGATGGCCTAGGTCGAGGCGGACCTCCTCACGAACGAAGCGATGTTTTGCAAGTAGAATGGGATAGCATAAGACATTCCGTAGACATAGTCAGAAAAGTCGGGATGTCATATCATACCATACCCGATGGCAATATCGTGTATGTGAGTACCGTAGTTGATATTGGTTCAATTGTTTCTTTGCATCCAGCCCAGGCAATTATGGACCAGTAACTAGGCAGCCCATGGTGTCATGGTTATGAAAGGTTCAGCCTGGTAGGCAACAGTAGGATATCAGCCAAATGGTATATTAGCCTTCACCCCGCTTCCACAAAACCAAATGTCGCCTTATCAGGACAATCGTTGAAGAACTGAATGCTGCGACTGTTATATGAAATGGAACCGTTGACCATGGTGCCACTGCTTCACTACTCGGTTTGCCAACTGAGCTTCAAGACTATGTCATCCAGTACCTTGATTTCCCAGATGTTATCTTTCTCAAGATGACATGCAGGCGGTTCAACAGCCTCATCCGCCCCCTGAATCACGGCGAACTTCTCAAAGCAGAACATTCTATCTACAGCACGGACAGGCGTATCTACGCGTGCCGTGACTGTCTCCGCCTGCGGCCGGCAAGCAAATTTGCTGATAACATGCTGGCGGCAATAAAAATAAAAGGAAGGTTCCTATATTTTACCGCAGCCAGACGCTTTTGCGTGGAATGTGGCATCAATCCCCGCAACGGCGCCACAGCTCGCTACTTCCCCGGTTCCCACATCGTAGTACAGGGCGTGCACTACGTTATATGTCAGATCTGTAAACGCTTTAAGAGGGGCGTAACAGTTGCCCCTGGCATTAATATCTCCAAATGCAGGAACTGCTGGCAGGTTGAGATGCGGGAGTTGGAGCAGCGACAGAAGCAGCAGGAGCGAGCGAGACAGCAACTCGAGCATGCTGCCAGGATGAATCCTAGACGGTGGAGGTCGGGGCATTATTAGGCTAGTGGCGAATGAATAATATATACCTCCTAGCTTGATGCGGAGTGACGTTTACTTAACTTTGGAAGGTCATGTATGTACACACCATGCCGGCCAGGGTGACCTCTACGTGAACACTTAGAAGCATAGATCTGAATAGCATGGAACAAAAATAAGAGATCCCAGAACCTCACTTAAGAAACCGCGATGCGATATTGAACCGTTTACATTATGACTGTACACCAAGTTACTTCGAATATGTCTTTATCTGTCAGAACTTTCTGGAGGAGCTACGAGACAGTAGGCGAAATAACTGCCGTGGACGATGACAATGTTACGGAGAATGAGACAGCTGTACTGCAGGCGTCTAGAACTAATATCTGATACTCGAAAAATTCAGATCATTAGAGCCCCTCATCTGGGCTGAAAGTACCCAAGTTCAAATACGAAGCTGCTTCAAGACATCATACCATCTACGGTCTACCTTTGTAGATCACTTCTTACTAAGGCAAGCCGTCGATAGAGCTTTCATGAAAGGGACTAAATGAGTCTACACTAGGTTGCCATATCTTTTGGCACCCCTCTCCCCTGTTCAAGCCACCTAGCTTGCTGCTTTTGCTATATTGCAATCAGGGCTGGCTTTTTCTAGGGCCTGTGACCTATCATAGTGTCCAGGTACCCTCCAGTGGCTCCAAAGTCATGTAGTTATAGAATAGCAATCCGCCAAGACAGTAGATAACAGGGGATGCTGAACGATATGGCAGCCTACTGTACCTAGTCAGCGGAAGAAGAGTGATTCTAGCCTGGAAGATAATCATATGATTTTGCTAATGATGCCAAAGACAGTAGCCAGGTAATTAGTAGTTACTTACATCAGTGATTCCCCCTCCGAAATAAGCAATTTAAGCATCCGTGTCAATCAATCTGTAGGGATTCTTGCGTATTCGCCCATATCGCTCATTGGATTTCCGGCAGTCTCCACAAAAGGCCCAATCGCGCGTCTGCATGGAAGACGGTTCATACCCTCGCAAAAGCAGCACGTTTCTCAATCGTCTAGAGACGGGTCATGCACAATTTCGGGGGGTACAGTGAGCTCTCCATTGTGTGGTGACTTGGGGAAGGGCCTTGACCATATTGTTGTGTTCCAAGTACTGGCTAATTGTGTGATCTTGGAAAAGCAGCCACACTTACTGTTGTTTCTGGGTTTGCCTGAGATGGTGTATTTGGCTGGTTGATTGGAAGAATTTATTCATGTTAAGGGTTGGTTCCATCACCACAATTCTGGAGCATTGGTCATGTAGATTCAGCCCCGTTGACTCACAGTTGAATGTAGTCACTAAAGCCTGACAGGTGTTTTTGGCAGATGTAAAGTAGTTCATGGTGTTGGTATGTTGTCCAGAACTCATGCAGCTCTGTATGGACACTGACTCCATACTAATGGCATTCAGGAACATCTCTACCATCAACATGACCAGAGGCCAGGCGAGGGCGCATGTATCGGTCATTTTTTTTTGAATACCGGCCGCCATACCGAGGATTTTATCCCAATCTCGTCTCATTATTTTTCTTTGCTCGAGTGATTTCTTCTTCAAGCTGCGCAGAGGCGACACGCTTGGATTTTCTGTCTCCTGGAGCTAACAGAAGCCCGAAATTGTTGTCCACAAATCTTGACCAACTCTCTTTCCGAGCATCCCTGAGGGATTTCTTGGTTGCTTTGTTTATTTCCTGAGAAACATCCTTGTTGATCTGTGCTTCGTTGCAGCCGCCTTTCAGTCTGTCTCAGAGTTCGAAAAGAGCATCCTTGGGTCTCCATGCTTTGTGGTTATCGGGCGTCTCGGGGTCATGTTGAACCAGAGATCAATCACAGATCCCATCAACTTCAGGAGCAAGGTTGAAGGACTATCCTTGAGGGCTGGAACAAGATGTGGCACGTTACTAGTACTAATAAAGAAGTCAGAGACTGATCCAAATGGCCATAAAGATCTCACTTACCTGCTTGTGTCGGTTTGCAGAGAGGGATCATCTACCACAGAATCAATGTACACACCCCTCATTTTGGGGGAGGACCCTTGTGAGTCGAGGCAAAGCAAGGAATTGATTACCTACAACTTAGCTCTCTTTTGCCAAGAATTGATCTTGTGGACTCTGGTATGATCCTCTAATAGAATTGGTAAAGAATATCCGCCAATGAGCAGTCTCTCTGAAAGTGGTCTGTGAGGCCGCAGGCCCAAGCTTTCCCTCATTGCCGGTGCTGGACTTCGTAGTATTGTATCATAAAAAAACTTTTCGAAAGACCCATCAACCGCTTGATACGTTGAGACACAAGAACTATTAATATACCAAGCAATTAAGCAATCTTCTGGAGGCTTTGTATATCATATTCAACTTGATTTCTTCCAATATGCCCAGCACAGGTCACCATCACCGCAGCCAAGAGCAGAGGAAGGGCAATGGAAATAGTCATTGATCTGCAAGCAGGAAGGTTTTAGTTGGGGTTTTGTTTATAGTGGAGTCTCTGTGTTGGTCAGTGTGTCTGCACCTTAGAGTAGAGGGAAAGAGAAGAAGTTTGAAGTACTACCAGTCTAGATGCAGTCGTATGCGTAGTTGCAAAGCAGAAGAAATGACAGAGACAATAATCATACATATATCTCACAAGTATTGTCTGGATTGTTTTATCGGGGTGGATTATAAGCTGCACTGGGGGCTTCCAGTTAGACTGCTTATTACCAAAAGCCTGGGCTTCGAAGACCGAGCTCGCAGATTGATCAACTTTTTCCCTGAAAACAGCCGAGGATTGAATCCTCCTTCCAGACAAAGTGGTATTCTGGGAGTAGAAATGGACGAATATAGGGGTCTTTAATTGGTTTGCCCTTTTCATTCACAGCCCCAACCTTTGTAGCTCCCATCCTTTGTGGCTATGTCCTCTTGGTGACATTTGTTGAGTAGGGCTCACTGGCGATGTTGGTCAGCTTGAAGAATGGGCTGCACAGGCCCTTCAGGCCACTCCTCAAGATATACAAAGGCTGTAACTTTTGTGCTGATTCTTGGGAGCATTGATCTGGTTCTCTGTGGGAAACATAAAAAAAAGAAAAAGAAAAAGAAAAAAAAATAAAGCCCCAAAAAAGAACTCAGCCGAACACACCCTTCCTATATATATGTTAGCATGAGCATGTCAGCTGCAGCCCTAGTATAACGACTTACTGCTACCAGAAGCTAATGACTCTCCTGTTCTCATCTGTGTCCTTTTTGCTAGCATTAGTATTTTGCAGGGATTCTTATTGAGGCAGACAACTCACTCTCGTCTGGATTTCAATTTTGGCCTAAGGAATTGGGCCCAAGCACAGTGACTTGAATGACCTGAGAAGGTTGCTTGGCAGCAGTTCTCTACTTTTGCAGAGAATATGAAGCCCACTGAGCTCTATCTGCCTTGTCATTATGGTCTTCAGGACCACTGTGAGCACTCTTGTAGAGGACTGAATAGTTCTCCAGGCGCTCAGAGTGCCTGTCTTGATGAAGATGCAGAGACTCATTGTGTTTGTCTGCAAAGATTAGCATTTTGCAGCTGAAAGCAGAGAGAAGGACAATGGAATTAGTTATATACATTTGTTGAGGACAGGAGTAGTTAGGATGTATATCTAATTGTCTGGGAGTATTGGTTGATATCTCTGTGGCCAAGAGTAGAGAGCAAGAGAAGATAATCAGAGTACTCACAAGTTTCTGCATGTAGTAGTATGCATGCTTGGCACAGGTGTGTTCATAAGTATCAAATTGACATTTAATTGTAGTGTGCTCTGCACACAAGTATGATAATAGTCAAGTTGCATTTATAATGGTGCTACCATTCTCAGGGGATTGTCTTACTATCCCCAACATATGATAGTGATTACTGGAATTGGCACCAGACAATAAGAAGCAGCAACCACACTAGTAGCATGTTGGAAGGATTGAATCATTTTTTGACAATAATATGTCTTCAATGTCCATTTAGTAATGCTGTGAGGTATCTCATTGAAGTGCTCTGGACTATGAAAAGCATGAGGAAGGTTTGTAGGTACTGAACAAGGACGGCAAATCAAGCCTCTTCGTAGGGGAGGCTAGCCGGAATGAGCAGGGCAAAAGGGACGAGGTTAGGAGGCAAAGGATCGTTTGGAAATCATAGAAAGAAAATCAAAGGCTTAATCAACATTGAATTCTTTTCGTACTACCCTCATTAACAATTCTCCACAGTAAACCCGTCAGCATGATGATAATGATAAAAAAATCCCCCCCCCCCCACATCCCCGACTCCTTATCCCTTGCTTGCCTCCTTATCCTCGGTCCGAACCACTGCTCATCGGATCCGCAGAACTCCCCGTTACAGTACTAGAGATAACAAAATATAACAAGATATAGAAGGAAAAAAGAAGATAGAGGAATTCTAAAACAATGTTGATTAACAATTTTTTGGAAAGAAGAATATTAAGGATTAGAATAGAAACAGACCAGAATGCAGGTGCAATACCAGGTCTCCAAGGTCTCCAAATCTGGACAACTCAGTTCAGGCCTTAACAGCTGGACATGCTACTAAACTATCAAGGCAAGCATAGATGGAATCACATTTGTAGTAACTATCTAGCGAACTTAGTGGGATATTGTGGTGTCTCACTTAGGTGTCTCATCTGTTGAGAGACAAGAAGTGTGATTAGCTTGGCTGCAATAATGCAGAGTGTTGAAAGGAAGTATTTATTTTAAGATGGATTGACCCCAGGATAGGCCGTGAAGAGAGTCTTAGGACATCTCTGGTTTGGTCAGGGAAGTTCCGGTGCTCAGTGAAGGTCCTATCATAATTCACAATCATGCTGTTTTATAGATTCCATGTCCAGTCTTTTCAGTTTCCTTATGCAGGAAGCAAGAAAGCGGGCCAAACAGGTATCTTTTAGAGAGACCATATGAAAAGTTGCTGGCGGCGTTCGTAATATATACTTTATAACGGTAAAGCATAGTTATGTTGCATTCTAAGAAGGTATATTCAGAACGAGGCGAAGGAAGCAAGTTGGAAGAGCGAAGGAAGGAACTGGGAATTGAGTGGGTTATATAGGTAGGAGATAATGGTAAAAGGCTGGCAATCGCTGTCACTTTCTCGAAATTCACCACATAATTCCCCATCTTGATCGAAGCAGCACCTTGTATGACTGGGAATTGCGAGTTAATACAGGATCGCTTGTATTAACTCACGAAGACGGTTGGGAATGGAAAAGTTGCCAATTTCTATATTCTTCGTTTTTCCATAGGGATTTTTGGATCTTTTTGACGAGCATACTTCCCCTCGAGTTTCTTTTACATTTTTCACTGGATTTAAATCTAGTCACAGTAGATATCTTCGCAAAGAATGTTCGTATTAAACCATCTTCGATGGAGACAAGGATTATGGTGATAATAATGTCCCGCATGCATTCACAGGAATAGAGGCGATGTGAAATCATGGCCCCATCCTGATTCACTAATCCTTTCTATTGCACCCCTTGGCCAGTGGTCTCGGAAAGGATGATAGCGAAATCTTGTAGATAACGAGGACTGTTCATGTTTGATGTAGCGTATATGTTTTAGCTTTATGAGATACGACCGTATACTAGCAAGGTATCTACAGAAGCAAATGGTCGTATTCGTAGGCTCAATTCAAGATGGAGAGTTCGGTACAGAGAGCAGAGCGTAAGCAACATATTGGAATGAGTACTGGAAGCTATCATGATAATGCTTCTAGCTCGATACTGCTGGGCCGTGTCTGAACACTATTGTCTTTTCTGTACTCTCTATCGAACTTCTTGTAGTATGAGAAAGCCCAATAAGATACCGATGTTAATCTACTGGAAGTTGGTGCAGAAAGGCGAAAAAATCAGCGTCAGCAAGGAATGATTTTCGAAGGATCATAGAACCAGTCTACTAGATTTCTATCTGAAATGTTCCGCGCGCCTGCACGCTTCAACTACGTGCTGACCTACCTTGTCATAGTTGGAGTTGCGATGCTGATGAGAAGAGCAAGAAACAAAGGAATGCTAGGTGTAGCGACATAGAGAGGGGAAAAGGAAATCAAGGATAAGGTCCTACCAATATCCCATATGCGTCCGCTGTATATCAGGTCGGGTCTTCTCCCACAACTCCAGGTCCTGAGGTGAGTTCTGCCGTATGTATTCCCTAATCATACGCGCCCGCTCCCCAAGGTCCCACGTCCGTCGCTCCTCCACTGTCAGAATTGGGAATTGGGTTGTCGTCATCCAGCGTTCATCCAGCCACTCCTGCCAGTTCCAGTCGATCCACATGTCGAATCGCTTACGGAAGACCTGCTGGATGCGCTCCTCGTGGAAGATAAGTGCCGGATTGAACGGCTCGTAGCACAGGTCCGGCAGGCCCAGTTCCGCCTCAGCGGCCGTGGGCCGGCCTCCTCTCGACTGATGGCATGTACCGGGATCTTCGGTGTGAAGGTTGACAAAGTCGAAATGAACGATACGGAAAGACCGCCCATGAACGTTTCCGCAAACCATGACGTGCCGCGGATCTACGTCGACGTGATCCAGCCCCAGAGCTCGAAGCTGAGACATTGTCCGGACGATTTCCTCCATGATCCGGGAGCGTACCCAGCGTGATGGATTCCAGTTATACAAGTCTCCCATAACATCACCATCGAGACGCTCGAGCATGATAAGCCGAACAGAGCGCACTCTCCCGCCTCCAAGATCCCAGTCGAGAATCCACGAGTCATAGTATTCCGGGACGCAGGTCCCCCAGAAGGGCAACAGACGCTGATATGCCTCGCATTCGGCAAGGTAAGCGGTTGCCGCATCAAGAAAAGGTTTGCGAGGATGAGCGTCATTCGCTGGATAGCAAAACGGGTCGTATATCTTCGCAATAATTCCTCCATTCACCTCGACTACCTGAGCGCCAAGCTCCGGACCGACCTTGATCTCCTTTGTGATAACTATCTCGGCGGACTGCTGCTCGATCGTCAACCCGTAAGGCATCGGATACTTGAAGCTGAGCTGTTGACGAGTAATATGCAGGTCTTCCTCATCTTCTCGCACTCCTTCCATTGTATAAGCGTTGCGTCCGATAAAATGAGGAAGATGGCGACGGATGGCAAACCGTGCATCTTGGACATATGGTGCGAACTCTTCCCTATTCGCAGACATCTTCAACAAAGAACAAGACAGTCGGAGGCGATCACAACCTGTAAGCCTTACTAGTCTTGGTTCAAATAGCAAGGTTGTTTAGCGGTCAGGCAGTGCTGGCACACTGATGCTGCAAAGAGTAGACTGCGAGCGAGCATGTTCCTTTTATAGAGAAATTTAGAGGGGCAATTCATTTGATGTTCAAGGATTTAGTTGATAAAAATGACTCAAAGACTAAATAGATAAATGCATTGTCGATTCCTTTTTAAGAACAAGACAAAAAGGCACCTGAAACAAATGCTTGAATAAACTAGATAAGAGGAAAACCGTCCCAAGATTCTCAATGGAGATCCATGGACCATTCGTTCTCATAGGTGTGGAAAGAATTTGCCAGGGAGTGCAGGCTATGACATACTCTCCATGGAGATACTCGATCTCCAAAGAAAGATCTATTGTTGCGGATATCGTTTTAGCCCCAATAAAATCGACATGAATTTCTTTCATCTGCTCAATGTCTCATAAACTCAATGTTCGCTGTTCTTCAATGAAGGATACAAAGAGGTGAACTTCACGCCTTTGCTATCGCGACCTCTTTGTTGTCGTTTCACATTGTGAGCAGAAATATGCTGAGAAAACGCGGAGGAGAGTTAGCTAGTGTCGTCCAGAAAATGTTCATCGTGGATCCTGATCAAAGGAGTATCTGTGTTCTTGAAAGTCTCTGCTATATTGTGTAGGAATGTTCCCGGGGACATGACGTAAATATCTAGGTCTATGTCGGAGTTTGCAAGATCTAGATAATGTTTCGGTCGCTTCATGTGGACAGGTTCATAGTGAAACATGGTGACCTCAGAAATAGCGCTCCTTTGAGCATCTATGTCAGCCAGATGTCTTATTGAAGAACGCCATACGCTATTTTATCTAAGCAAATTGCTCCTTTGTTAGAATAAAACGGATATCTTTCAAAAGGAGAAAGGTGTGCATTCAGGTGTCAAATCGAGATTTAAATTAGGAACATAATTAGGGACCTTATAAGGAAAATTCTGGACTGATACTGCCTTTCTCGTAGACACCAGAGTCAACACTTGAAAATCCATGCTGTGCTGGAGTAGAGCGGCAAGGGAAAGCATGCGCTACCCAGTCCTGTGACTCGTGAGCGTAAAGTTCCAAGTAGCAGCCCGCATTTTGAACAAAACCCAGCCGTAACAACATCCTTAACTAAAAGAGTTGTCGATATGCATTGTTGTACTCGGTCAGAGGAGGTAGTGGTGGACTGCCGGCCGATTGTTTCGCCTCTCCGATCCGGCCGCCGCAGTTCTGGCATCGGAGTCGGAACAAGGAGCAAGCTAGCTTGCTGCAATGGACGTTCGAGGAACGTCTCTCCAACTGCATGAGGTCTCCGTCTGTTGAACAGCGACCATGGATGATGTAACATCCCGACGATCTCGCTGAACATGGTCACAGCGGTCGGGACGGGATCAGCGGCCATTAGCCTACTAACATTGCTCCAGTCCTTACTGTCTCCATCTTTCCTCGGCTGTTAATAACAGGGCCGATGCGACGCGCATAAAACTGACCTGTAACCCAACAGCCACCGTACAGCCATGGTCGTGCAATCACATCAAGATCAAAATGAGCAGGGCCAAGAGGCCCCGGGGCTCCTTAACAGCTCCTCTGTCTCCCAGACGCGCCAGGATCTGGGCGCCTTGAACAGTCTCATCGCCCATGGCCTTCTCAACCCCGTTGAGTTCTATACCAGTATTGGTCCGACGCTCAATGAACTCACCATGGGGTTTCTAGGACCGTCTTTCAAGCCCGAAAGGGATATCGTTGATCTCACGGGCAAGGTGGTGTTTGTCACTGGAGGTATGTAGGACCGCGGCTGTGCTTTGGAGGTTGCTACTGTACATATGCTGACTACGTTGCTGTAAAACAGGAAACACCGGTTTAGGAAAAGAGACAGTTCTACAACTGGGGCATCATCGACCGTCCGTCATATACCTTGCCGCTCGCAACGAATCCAAGGCCCACGACGCAATCGCCTCCATCAAGGCGAACCTCTCCTCTCCCGTTGACATCAGATACATACCATTGGACCTGGCATCCTTCAAATCGATCCGAGTAGCCGCGGAACGATTCTCCTCAGAATGCGACCGGCTAGACATACTCATGCTGAACGCAGGAACGATGGGAAACCCGGCCGGAACAACCGAGGAAGGCCATGAGATCCAATTCGGGACCAACCACATCGGCCATTTTCTCCTCACGAAGCTTCTCCTGCCGACGCTGCTGAAGACCGCCGCAAGTGCCACTCCTGCACCGGACGTCAGAGTGGTAACGGTGAGCTCTGTGGCATCCACGATCTCACCTCCCTTCGACGTGATGACCTCTACATCTGCTCTCTTGGCTGAGAGCACCTGGCACCGGTACGCCGCGTCCAAGGCTGCCAATATCGCCTTCGCGGCGGAGCTCGCGCGGCGGTATCCGCAGATCCTGTCCGTCTCCGTGCATCCGGGCGTTGTTGCGAGTGACCTGTACGTGACGAGCAGTGAGTCGAGGGCCATAGTGCGGCACGGGATGGCGGTCCTCGGTCCTCTGGTGATGCGGACGGTGCGATCTGGGGCCTTGAACCAGCTCTGGGCGGCGGGATCCAAGAGGGAGCTAGTGACGAATGGCGCGTACTACACCCCTGTGGGGGTTATCCATAAGAATAATAAGTACGCTACTGATGCGGAGCTGGGGAGAAAACTGTGGGAGTGGACAGATGCGGAGGTCAGTGGGAAGGAGGACTCCTAACCAGTATATCTCGGACATCTTTTAATTGTTGACTGGGTGAGCGTGGTCTTCCTACAATTATACCCTATAATAGTATGAGAGTTGGAGCCCCTTATCAATTCGTTGTTACATGCCATTTACGCGCGTGTCTCTCTGTGGTCAGTCTCGACGTAGGAACAGTAGAGCAATCGGAGAGCTCTGGAATTCTTCTCCTCGGTGACCTGCAGGACCTCGTGGGAATAGATAGCCCGCCCGCTAGAAGGATCAAGGAGCGGTGAGTGGAACAGACACTGTAGAAAGACATGCGAAAGACGGTTTAGATATCGGATAGGATAAAACCATTTCCTTTTTCTTTTCTTCCTTTTGCTTCATTGTCTCGTTCGCGCGGGAGGAGACACGACAGCCCAGCAACAGACAGCACGGCCCATCAAGAAGACAGACAAAAGGTAGGGTAGAAGGTAGGATGAGATGATGGACGATAAGATAAAAGATATCACACAGGATCACAAACAACGAAAGGGGGGTCGGATCGATTCATCATAGGACTTCTTTTTTTTTCATTTGATGCCCCTCTTTCCCTGTCTGTCATTCTCTCTCACACTCTTTTCCTTTCAATAATTGTCTCATTTCCATGCGCCCAATAAAGAACCCAGTAAAACTAAACCAATAGCTTTCCTAGGCATGATGAAATTTACTCGACCTTGCTCTCGAAGTTCTCGCCCTCGACCAGGTCGGGGATGTCGTCCTCGTCCTCTTCCTCACCCTCCTTCTTGCCGGCCTCGGCGGCCTCCTTCTTCTGCAGGCTCTGGTAGCTCTCGGCCAGCTTGCGCAGCGACGCCAGGCTGTCGGGACCCAGCTGGTTCAGGATACCGGGCACGAGCTCGGTTAGCTCCTTCTCCTCGCCGTTGCCGTAGATGGCGAAGGTGTTGGAGGGGACGGAGGCGTGGACTGTTTCGAGTTGTCCGTTGGTTAGCTCCCTTGGTCTGGATAAGGCGCCTCTAACGAGCATGCGTATGGTTTTTCATGCTGCGCGAGGCTAGCTGTCGTAAAGATGTAGGTCTAGGACTCACCCTTAGGAGCAGCGAAGTGGATGACATTTCCGTCCTCCTTGAACATGTTGACCTCCTCAATGGCCTGGATGGGCTGCACATTCATCTTCTTCAGAGTGGTCTGGAGCTTCTTGTCGTCGGCGCCGGAGGTCTTGTGAACCCTCTTGGTCTTGCGGCGGGGAGTACCCTTGCCTCTGGTGATGAGCCGTCAGCGATGGTGTCCTTTGTTATCTTCCCGCATAGCTGTCTGTGATATAAAGGAACGGCTCGATGCTTCTTGTAGGATGAAAAAGAGGAAATCCTGTCGTTATGCGCCATGGGAATTGTGTCTGACGTCGGGGGCAAGGGCCTTATATGTAGGTATGTGGGGGGGGGGGTTCTGGATCTCGCAAGTAGTAAGGGAAAGTTATACGCACCCTAGACAGTAATATATCGTTAGCAAACTGTTCTCGCATGCTGAGAAAAGGGACTGAAATCGGGAGAATTGGCTTCTAAAAAAGAAGCGACACCCAAACAGACCCCCTTCTCCGCATCCTTTATATTCGAAAATCAATCCACACAAGTGTAATAACACATACCGATCCGCACGCTCGCCTGGAGCCTAGCCAGCTTCGCCTGATCCATGATGGCTGATTTATGGTATAATTCCTATATGCGCCTTTAGAATTTCCTCCAGTTGAAAGGTATTCCCATTGACGAAATTGCACAGTCACCGGGTTCGTGGAGATTGGGGGGGGGGTTGTTCGGGTAGGTAACGTACTAGGGTGTAAAGTTAGCGGGGAATCCGGATCTCGACGAAGCGAGGGATACTCTACCGTGCGGATAAGTTACGGGGGAGGTTGGTCGAGAGAAGAGAAAAAAAGGGGGTGAGCTCGAGGAAGTTTCGAGGGGGTATTCTTTTCTTTTCTCTTGAAGGTAGGTTTATTGGAAAGCAAGAAGCCGGTGGAAGTGGAAGTGCTGCACATCTTCTCGGTTCCCCGAATTAGCTCGCCCGCGCCCCAATCAGCACTTTGTGTGCAGGGCAAAATGATGGACTCGCCGGGCGCCGCCAGGCGAGAGCGCGCGGGCTGGACGTGACACGCATACATGGGAGCTTTTCTACGGGTCTGCGGGCTACATTCTGGACTCTGCACGCTGGGTCTACGGTCTCTGGCTCTGCGAAGGCGATGTTTCTGACGTTATGTGTAGGAAATTTGGTGGTCGACGCCTGGAGGACGAGGCTCTGCTCGGCTAAACCCTAACGACGGGTCTGGATGCTGGTCGGCGGAGGAGGCGCTGGCGGAGGGACTACAGAGCCATGGTGCCATCATGTTGATCATGTAGCATTTCCTATACCATGTCTATAAGTATCTCTCTAGTCTATGTATCTTGCCACCTGGGTGACAATTGAAGGCATATGCGAACCAGAGTCCCAAACCAATATTCGCATATCGCACTACACAAGCGAAATCTTGGCATTTACAGTACAACCTAGTATAGCATAGCCAAGCGAACATATGTTCGCATAATAAGAATTTCATTTCACCTTTTCGCCAATAAAAGTGAAAGTCGGAGAAATCGAATTCTCAGTATTAGTCTATAGAATTATAGTTCTACCATGCACTGACCAATTCCCCTGAAAAGTGAAAAGAGAAAGCAAATCCGCTGCCCGATCCCATTATCACGCTATGCTATGCTATGCAGTACAACCCGTAAACCCAACTCCCAATCCATAAAACACTCCCAATCCAAATCAAGAAAGCAAAACCATTATAAAGACACATGCGCGCACCATACAAGACCCGTGAGGGTCGAGGAGGCAGCGACATCGAACAGAATGGACGTGCAGATCCCTCATGCAAATAAGACTGGTATCTTTCCATCGATTGTGATGAAAAAGCGACGATTTTCAAGGAAAAAGACGAAGAGCCTGCTACGTCTAGAGGACGGAGACTCAACGCTACGGTGGTCCCATGGGATCCATCAACGGATAAAAACGACGCGCGCATGAACTTTTGTGAGCAAGAGATAAAGCAATGCCCCGGTCTCTCGAATCCATTAATGGATGATAGCACAAAGCGGAGGGTAGCTGATCCTAAGTGCGACTGGATCGATTCAAGATTGCGAAACTAACGAACACCATGGATGACTGGTAGAGGATGCTGTGATGCGGAATAGAAGGAACTGCAATTCCTGGTGATCGTGAAACTGTTCATTTCTCTTCATCCACGCTGAATACTCGAGGTGAGGACGACTGTGAGATGGTACGCAGGTTATTCGGAAGAATTCGGGATCGAGTTCGTGGCAAGATCTGTCGTGACCACTAGTAGAGCGTGTCATGCTGGCTGAAAGTAGGATAGGATGGCGCGGTACGAAAGTCGCAGCTGACAGCTGTAAGAAGTATAATCGACGTTCGAGGAGTTCATGACTCTTCCTTCAGTCCGCATATGTCGGTGCCAAATATCATGTCAATCATATACCAGAAGCGCCAATACAGGTTTGATTTGTCGAAATCGAAGCTTCCATCATCGCGAAGCTGAGGTCCATCTCCCACAATGTCACCCGTAAACCAGCTCAGTATTGGGATAGATCGAAGGACACGCTCGCTGACAGTGGGTTGAGGTGGTAGGGCTTCGGAAATCGGACGGAGCGTAGCGCGGCGTACAGTCGGGATGTGTGTCATGAACTCTGACTCTGGTTTTTGCGCTTTCTGTTCTGGGACGTGTCGCTGGCGAAGAGTAGGTGCTTGCTCTGTGGCAGTGGCAGTTGCTGAACTCGCTGTAGCAGTGGAGAATTGCGAATCTTGCTCATCTGCATCGGCTGGGGCCGCGGCGGCAAGATTGTTGACAGTGAACGAGCGTGGCAGAGTTGACCGTTCAACATCCTTCGACTGAAGGAACGCGGTAGAATGAGAGGTGGTGAGGGTGTGGTGTGCTTTTGGCTTCAACCGGTTGGCAGCAGCAGACCCCTTGGGGATTGGGATATCTTCCTGAGGACCTTGACCGTGGTAGAGCTCGCAGAACACAAGATGTCCTTCGATCTCCTGCGGCGAGAAGAAACAAGCGCGATCAGCCGCCGTCGTCGAGTCAAATGTGACCTTGATCCAATGATAACCTCCAGCATATCTCTTCGACTTGCGGTTTGCATCTGCAGATAGGTTTGTGCGTATGACCACATCGCCGCCACTCAGGAGCTGGGAGTAACTTTTGGTCGAATTAGGGTCGCTTCTAGGATAATCCTCACAGATAAAGCCCTGCGAGATGCGCTCGTATTTATCGATCACCTTCCACTCAGAGTCCTTGCTTCTGTATCCATAGAGTATGCACTCAGTGGCGACCTTCTCAGTTGGTTTTCTCGATGCATCAAGGCTGGAGCCGGATGAAGATTTTGGCAGGCTACTGTGAGTTTTCTCTTCCTCCTGCTGCTGCGCGAACAGCCGGGTAAACTCAGCGACGTTGGGATTTTCTCTCTTTGCTGGGGTGCCAGTGCGAGTGCGAGATCGAGCGTGGTCGTAACGAGCGTTGCGTCTCTTGCCAAATGGTCCAGTTTCTTCGGGAGGTCGTCGCGGATTACGGGACTCACTAATGACAGACTATATCAGCACCGAAACAGGGGCAAAGTGATAGAAAAGTGAAGCGAGGCGGACTCGGTGAACAGCCAGAACTCACTCTTTATAGATATAGCCCCAGGGAAGGAGATTGCCTTTCTCGTCTCTTGCGCGTTCTTCCGGGGGAACAAAGTGATATTCCATGGCGATAGCTGGCGCAGGTTGCGCTCCTCCTGGCGGTTCCACACAAACAGAAGAACGGACAAGGCGTGGTTTGGAGCAGGAGGGGGCAAGGGTGAGGTCAGAATATTGGAGAGAAGTTGGCAATCCTCCGCACTCTAAGAAACAAACAGCGCGTTAGCCGGGCTACAGTCACGTGAGTGCTTCCTCCCCAACCACATCGCTCGAAGTATGCGGCGGAGCATCAACCGAAATACAAGTCACAGGAGACTTACCAAGCCCACCATCCATGCCCTTTAAAATTGCTGGTGGGATGCTAACACTTGCTGGAAGTGGCAAACCAGTTCGTGGCCCCGGGGCCCACGACATTCTGGCCTGCAGCACCATCCCGCCCGATATAGGACTCGAGGGCGAGCCTATCGAGCGCAAACAGTCCCTCCGCCCAGATATTGATGGCAGCTTGGAACAAGTCCTCGTTGCCATCCATGATCTGAGCCGCAAGGAACCCAGGATTTCACCTTCCTGCCCTTTCGGGAAAGAGAATGGGGTCGGGGCCATCTCGGGGCGCAACTGGCGAACGGCTTGTGCGAGCACGTCCGGTTCCCATTCTCTCCAGAAGGATTCACATGGAGTGGAGCTCCGCCTAGGCCTGCAACTACACGAGATCTGACGACTTCATGAAGATACGTGCCCACCAAAACCTCCCACGCTCCCGGGTGTGTCCTAGCGACGTCGAGGAGCCAGGCCTTGAAGGCCTGTTCCTGCTCGCACGTCCGTCCCACAGGGGCATCATTGCTGCCGACTGCTGCGCCCTCAGCCCATTGCTTGACTGCTGGCTGGCCGTCGTCCATCCCTCCGGCAGGGGGTACCAGGTCAACATGACGGGGAACACCACCTCGTCGAGAAGCTCCATGTCCGGGTCCAATGGAGCTGGTAACCCCCCGGTGGTTTCGCCAGCAGATCCGTCGCTGCCCGCCCCTTTCGTGACGGGTCCATCCATCTCGACATCGCTGTTGAGGAAGTCCCCGTCACTCCCTTCACGGGAGGCGGATCCGTCCTCGTCGGGCTCAGAGGAATCCCCCTCCTGTAGTTCGTGGTCCGCGAGCTCACTGGGGACCGACTCCTCGGAGTCGGAGGCGTCCCCATTGGCACGAGATTCGGCCAGTTCTGGGGCCGAAAGGGGCTTCTGACGGGCATCATACGCGGGTGCCTTGCCGCGTTTGATGAGCCCTCGCCTCTCAGCCACGGTGATGCCTGCGATCTCGAGGTCCTCTATGACACATATCCATATCAGTATCACTTGGACTCGGCTTGTTCCCTCGTTTGAGACTTAGCAGGGGTAAGGAGGCCACTCGCCCTTGTCGAACCTCAAGAGCCACTGGATTCTTTCTTCAGAGACCATGGTGTGCGATTTCGTAAGGTATTCGTCGAAGAGGGAAAGACAGAAGGGGAGGACGCGTGATTGTCTGTAGTAAGGGGTAACAGTGGTCGAGAGTTCAGATCAACGTCGTGGTTTATTCAACAGGAGAACCAATATCTTGCGTTCGAACAGTGGGATGGTAAGAGAATAAAGACGAACACTGCAACGGTGTGGTGAGAGTTCTTCGGAGAAATCAAGGGACTGGCAGGTGCTCAGAAGGCGCAAGCAGTGAATGGCTCGCTTGCAGTGAATGACTGTCCTTTCGGACGTAACACAATCAAAGTCAATAATATTCTTCGACTTACATCTCAAATTATCTATGCTACTACGAAAACAAGAGACCGTGGGTACTGAATTGTACATTAAAGTATCCTCGTGAAGAAAGCACAGGAAGTGGATGCTTCTATCAGAAGTGATGCGTGCTAGAGAAGGACTCCGGAAGTAACATGGAAAAAGGCAATATACACTGCGAAGCGCGTGCCAGACTATTTAAAATGGAGCAAGACGTTTCTCCAATCCACGGAGAAACTATGAAATCCAAGCACTACGTTAAATTGAGATATTGGATGGAAAGGTCCATCAAGTCCAGTGTTATAACCAGTATAAAAGGAAATATATACAGTCTAGAATATCTTATCAGCAACAAAGAGACAGGATTTGAGTTACGAGTCAAGTCAAGAATCGATGCCGATGAATTCTACGTCGAGTCCAAGGATATCCGCAAATCTTCAAGAACTCGTTTTTTTGAACCTCGGCTACAAGTTGAGAATACATAAATTCCCAGGGTCTCCACTGTTTGAAGCTTAGATTGTAGAAGTCAGAAAACTCTTATGTTATTTATACTATACTAGCTGTGAAATATGAAAAGTAAATAGCTGGAAAACTATAATATCCCTTGTTGACGCCGATTCGAGAGGCTATGCACAGATAGATTCATTTCATTCTACTAACAACAGAGACACTCCACAGCTGAGATTGAATATCTCGACAGTGTAATTGCTCTTCCTGTAGCCATCTAGTGACTCGTTGCTGGAGACATGATGCTGAAGCCCGAGGCCGAGATATATATTTACATCGAAGGCCACCCGAGCACGCACCCTAGCCGGGTTGAGAGATTCAAATCCCTCCTGAGGTTGTCCATTATTAGACGCTAAACTAGTATTTTGGCCAAAAGTATCGAGCACGCATGAATATTTTAAGGATGCTGCCTACACTATGATTCATCCTGGTGCTTCATCGACCGCCTCTTTTGTCTAGAAGTATTCACTTTTGTGTACACTAAGTATCATAAGCACCCGTCGGACGAGGGATCTGCTTTGGATATATATTCTCTCCACATCTTCTCTTCCCACGGGCATGTTGGATTAAAATCCAGGCCGAAAATTTACAAAGTAGTACATAACCCTGACTTTCGCCCAATACAGACGTTGCCGCTTTTATTTGTTGAGCCAGACTTGGTGGCGCGTTAAGGCGTATAACAATCCTAGGATTGGTATCTGCTTACTCATTTGAACAAGAAATATAAAGAACAGCTGATAGAAATACCCAAGGCCCACGGTAGACAACAAACTGAAAACCACCGTAGCACTTAGAAAAGGGAATTATATCATCCCGATATCACCCTTCCATAGTTTCCCATCTAGGCAGTCAGTTTTGCCCAAGGCGCTCTCGGAAAACTTCACCGCACGTATCGCGTCCAAGGACAAAAGGGTCAACCAAACCTCCAGCAACCTCCTCTTACGTCCCTCTGATCCCCCTCTGATCCCCATGACCCGCCACACTGGCAAGTTACTTATCATGCAACAAAAACAAACGAAATGCCTCCCTACAACACCTACCTACCTCACTCGAAAAAGAAAGACAATTCTTAGATAAATAACCTACGCCCGTCGGTATCGTCTATGAAACGCAGGACCAAACAACTCATCATCCTATACGCCAACGCACTCGTCTTCACCGCACTGCTCCGGTACAAACTCCGCCACGATGCCCGACGATACGTTGCAGTTCAGAGAACACATCCACCACAAGGCCAGACGCGGGGAGGCGATGTCGGAAGATGAGATCGGGACGCTGGCGCAGGAGACGGCCGATCTGGGCGGGAATGTGCCTGTGAAGGGGCCTTCAAGTATGTCGACATTCTTGAGTCATCCTGAGTGCTTGCCAGATAAGTACCCGTTAGTATACATTATGTTGTACAGTACAGTGCTAAAAAACTACGTTTTATCTGTAACAGCCACCGAAGAAAGTATCAACGTCGAACAAGCCAAATGGGCCTCCAAGGCGTACGAAGTCCTCGGCAAGCCCGCCAACGAGATCACAAAGGACGAGGCGAGGGATATCCAGGCCAAAGAGGTACTGTTTCTAGGCCAGGATTCACCTGGTCCTTTTACTTCATTCTTACCCTTTTTTCATTCCGCATTTAGATTTGGGTTCTTATGCTAATGGGATAATGACGAATAATATAAAAAGACCCGTGCTTTCGAACGGCTCCCCGCAAAAGGCTCACTCGCGACACACGTGCAGTCTATCGCCGATCAGAATGAAGATATACGGTTCCGTGAGAATGCTTGAGGCGTGCTACCTACCTACCTACCTAGGTACCTGGCCTGGGTTTTGGTATGTGGTAGATAGATGGAAGGGTAAAAATGTACAGTACAATAGAGAGCTTCGATTTCCTATATTAGGTGTCCGCTTCGTGTATATTTTTCGTGAATAGGTTAACAATAGGACGGGTTTCCTACAAGGTATATATATTAATCTACTATTACAGTACGACGGCCTTATACCTGATGACCGCTTGCATAACATACCTCGGTATATGTATATAAGTCAAGGGTAATACCCGAAATATCGTTTTGTTATTTCTATAATCTAACAATAGTACCTAGTAGGGTGACGATACCGATAGGGAATAATGATATCCAGCCCCGACTCCCAACTTCGGGACAAAAAGACCACTCAACTAAGCTTACCAACGAGCATCGCAACCACACTAACCGGAACAACCGTATCATTCAGACCCCCCGTACTGTGATACAGCATCGGATACATATACGCAGGAACCGACCATACCAGAAACGCCCCAACCCACGCGTAGCCTATCAATTTCTCGACCAGTGTGGGTAGTCTTCTACCAGGAGTGTTGCAGCCGCGGCGGTAGGCACCGGAGACTAACTCCTCAATGAGAATACCCAAAACCTGCGTGCAGAAGAATTGAATGGCGCCGGATTCGTGTGATGGAATACCGGCTGCTGTGTCGACGAAAAGGTGCACCACCCCTGAGATCAGAAACACCGTCAGGAATCGTGCGTATCGCTCGACCGGAGTTCCGCGGGGGATCTTGAAGATGTCGTGGATGAGGAAGTGTGCGACGGAAACGAATCTGTGGGTGAGGGATTGGTGCCAGACCATGCTATATTAAAGCGTTGTGATTTAGCAGTCATTTTTTTCTGCTTTATATTGATCATACGTACCTCCAGAACCTTCTCATAGAGTAGGCATCGAATATGGATCCAAAGAGTGGCGGCCAGTCCCGAGGTTCAGTGAAACCAATCAGGACAGCCAGAAAGGAGAGAAGACTGTAATTCACTACTAGAATAGAAACGCCAATTATGCCTATAACAATCGTCGTTGACGTCCGCACAATGAGCTCCTCAGCCGATATATCGTGCAGGCGTCTAAAGACGGGGATTTGTTGCATCGAGAAATACTTCTTGTTTATCTCAGGATCCGAATTCGAGGTCAGCACATCCAGCGCCAGGTAGCACAGTAGGAACTTCAAAGCCGCCTGCGTTAGGAACGTCACTCGCGACGGAACATAGTTGGGGTCGCTGTTCGAGAATCGAGAAGTGTTCTTGAGTTGCCATGGCGTTCCAACGTGTCGACAAGAGTACGCGACAAAAAAACCAAAGGTTAAACGTTCCCGCCAGGACGACCCATCTACATCACCATCATCCACCGGGTGCTTTGCTGCTTGCTTTTGCTGCTTTTCGCTGATATCTTTACTGGAAGAACACGACGCAGTCGCAGTCGCCGGGCCACGGGTTTCAAAAGACCACCGGCTCAGAAGAGCGACGTCAATGTATCCTACCATGGACAAGACAGCATGGCCAGAGATCAGACCTGCCCAACACCGCCGTATCATGTAATCTTCCATGGGGGTTGAGACGCATTGCCACACGCAAATGGTGACGAGGAGCAAAGCACCGATTCGGGTGACGGAGAATGGAGCTGTAAAGCCAATGACGATCGAGGTGATCCCCACCTCGATCAGTAGGAGAACAATAGGGTTGATGCTCATATTTTTGAGCAAGGGAATATTAATAATATTAATGATAAAAATTTTAACAGTTGATTTGCGGCATTGGCAGCGGACAACTGTGAAGGGGTGGAAGGATGGCAGGCCAGCCAAATATATGGCCTTGAATTGAGTTACAGCAGACAGTGGAGAAGGGCGCATTTTTATCGCTGCGGCTGTATAGCCCCAGCCTGTGAGACCTTCCTAACACTGAAGCGGTTTAAGCTTGTGGCCGGTAAACAACGTAATTTTTCATTGACCCTATGCGCGGGGTTCAAAGGTACCTTTGTACTTCGCGTTGAAAGAAAGCACAGATGCAAGCATCCAAGCACCGGGGAATGCCCTGGTACGGGCCTACGGCCATGGGTAGTGAAAGGGGTGGGCTTGTGGTGGGGTGCTTTCCATCCTCCATTTACCCATGGCTTATTTTGATTCACGGCCATTTTGTGGATTGCTGACGCTGTTTCAAAGTTACAAGACACAGGTGCAAAATTGAAGCTGGAGACGCTCAATTATTTGTTGATGATCTACGAAATACTGTACATTCTTTGGCATCCATTGCCAGCTGGCCACATTATCCGAGCGTGACTAATTCCTAATCTACGACGAAGTAGGGCTAGGGCTGAGGCTCCATACCTCCAACAGAAGCGGCAATTGGAGGATTGTTCCATTTTTTAAGATTGAAACTAAGAAACTATTGGGAGTTCTACATCGTTTCCCAAGACATCATCTCGACCGATTTATTCAAGCAATGCTCTCTAGAGAAAGATAGTATCTATCGAGGTCCATGGTATCATTCTATCTATATCTCATCTCTGATCTTCTTTATTGATCTAATAATGTTTCACTGATGCAAAAACGTAATCCTCCCCGCATCCCCTTCCAACCCGCAAATCTCTCCAAAATCTCCCACCTCCGCTCTCCGCCTCCGCACGCGTTCCAGAAACTGGTCCAGCGGACAGCTCCGCCCGGGGCCGGAATCGCAATCTGGCAGCGGAACGATCCCGTCGTTGATGTTGATGCGGATGAAGTGCTCAGCAGCGTTGGCATTATTTTCCGAAGGTTCTGTCGACTGCGAGCGGCAGGCCGTCCGTTCGAAGGTGATGCGAGCGCCCATGGGTAGGACTGGGGACGTCTTCCAGACGCGGTCGGTCGCAATGTGCGTTGTCGGGAGGTACGGGTCATACTTTGGGTCCGGGAAGATGTCGAGGGCGACAAGCATGGGGGCGATATCGCCGTCATGGACGCTGTAGATCGTTTTTCCTTGAATCAGTTTTATAGATTCAGATAGCCAGGAAAAGGACATAAAATGGACTGGGAGGACTTCAAACTCACAAGCTGAAAAACATCGTCCCCGCCTCCGGTCCAGAACGTAACAAATCAGCCATCGCGTTAAGCCACAGCCAGCCCATAGCGCCCGCGTACGGATTTCCGGGCCCAGCCCGGTAGTAATGGATCACGTCTCTCGCATACTCGAAATTGTTCCAGTCGTCCTCGGTGAAGACGTCGCACCAGGGACTCGATCCGCGCACCATCGTCTCAAACCCGCACATCTCCTGCATACTGAAGACCTCTAGATCAGTCAAATAGCCGAGAGCCTGGTTCCCCTGCTCGGAGATCAGACGCTTTGCGATCGCTGGAATGTACGCTGCCTGGAATAAGGTGAGCATGTTGACACCGTAGTCGTGGCCGCGGGAAGTATCCTCGAGATATTTGCGACAGGTATCTCCGGGTGTAAGCGTGTCGGCGCGACGGTCAAAGGTCTCAGGGATGATCTCCAGCTCCGCTTTTCCGTTCTTTTCCCAGTCAAGCTCGATTAATCCCGAGGCAAAGTACCGGGCGGTATCTATCACGCGTTGAGAGTCGCTTGCCCAGAACCTCAGCTTGGAATCTTTGGGCAGGAGATGCGCATAGCGGGTTCGAAACCGAACACCTGTAGTGAACGCTCCCAGCGTCCCAGCGTATGGACCAGTAGTGGTCAATTGCCCAAAGTCCTTGGAAGGGTCATTGGTGAAATAGGTCCAGTTGTTCAGAAATGCGAGAGAACCATTCAGGGTAACATCTGCCTCTTTAATACGCGCGAGGAGCGCAAGATGGCCTGAAAGTAGAGTCAGATAGACGGTTGACTGCAAAACAGGACAGAAGTCTTTAAATTTTCCGGGACGAAAAGAAAGTTGACCTACGATTTCCTGCAGAGTTTGTTGGGTAACGTTCGCCATGACGGGACATCTGGAACTAACTTAGAACATGGTCCATGGAAGTTTTGAACTTTGTGATAGCAATAAGATGGTAGGAGAGTAGTTTAAGGAATCTACCATGGATTCAAACAGAGTCCACATCCGAACCATAAATTCTTTGCTTGAACATACAGTTTAAAGTGACAATAAATATATTCCATATCATAAAAAATTCACGAGAAAGTAAGTCCACGAAGTAAGAAAACAACGTACCATATGCACCTGCTCAACCACGCAACCCTCCGGCGGCGCGATCCCCTGCGCATCAGCAGGTCCACCCACCTTCTCAACCCACGGCCCGTACCCGCCTAGGTGATACAGCAGATTCCATCCATGGTGTCTCCGTCCCGTTACGGACTGCCCATGCGCAACTTTAAAGCTTCGTGGATGGAACCAGGTACTCCAGCTCGGGGAGTAAGGAGACAGTTCGCCATTTAAAAAGCCATAGGACTGTAATTTATGTGCCAGCTGTGACAGATTTGGCAGGAAAGGCGATAATAACTCAAGTTGCGCTGGGGTATAGAAAAGCGCAGCAAGTGAGAAAACCAGAAGCGAGAGTAAAGTCATGAGGGCGGAAGGGAGAGGCCCGGCCATTAGGATGAGGCACTAAATTTTTTTTTGTCACTGCATCAAGCACTTTTCTCAATACCAACTTATCCAGCAGAAATGAAAATCAATTTCGGAACAGGGAACAAAAAAAAGTAAAGATGAAAAGGAGGGACTCAGTTTGGTCGCTGGCGATGTGGACGGACGAAGAGAAGGGTTCAATCGGCGTTGCCGAGCGCCGAATTCAAAGCCTTCACTCCGCTGGCGGTTTTCGCCAAGACCCAATTTACGACTGCGTGGCCGGGGTCGATTGGAAGGATTGCAGTCCGACAACGTAAATATATAATGCGAGGATGACTCGGTAAATACAGCTTATATATTCTCACAATCGCATGTGTGCTTACCAAATATACTCGAGATAAAACAGAATTCACGGTCTTCGATTAGCCAGTAGATGCGTATCCTGGGTGGTACTATACTTGTTCTCAGGCCTAGAAGATTGAGATATTATTATATCCAATGGACAAAAATATTAGGAGAAATAGCTCACAATTCTATACAAAAGTTTCAACGGTATCACAATCGTAGATCATAATCGAGACGACTCATGCATAGTATAGGTATTGAGCAGCCTCCAATAGTGACTAAGAAGCTCTTGAACAGTTCTCAGCTGGCTTCTCAGATGGTGTAACGGAAGCGCGGGTTACGATCACCCATTTCTTGGATGTCCTCCTCCGTCATGTCCATAATCTTGTAATCCTCCAAACCCTGCTCTCGGCGTTTGTTGATTCGCAGGTACCAGAACCACATAAAGGCATAGACAAGACCCGCAAATCCAACCATGGACAATGTTACTGCATTCCCCCTTACATACCGAGGGGCTTCGGGGTTCGTGTAGAGAAAGGCGGACATAACACCGCTGACATTTCCAAAAGTCAGCTGCAAACCCGTCGCGAACGTGCGCTTGCCGTAGCGGGGAAGATTCGTTGGTAGCCAAGCAAGGGGCAAGCCGACTGTGACATACAGACCCAAGGCTACGAGTAGTGCCCCGAAGTAGTGCACGCCGGAGGACGAATCTGAGATCAGAATGCCATATCCGACACAACTGATGACTGCGAATATGATTGAGTACAAAGCACGACGCTGTTGCCTATCGCTGATCCAGGAAACGACCATATATGCGATAGCTCCCAATGCGTAGCAGGGAATTGTGAGGGCCTGCACCTCCGGCGTCGACCACGTTCCCATGCCCTTGATGATGGTTGGGAGGAACGTGCTGTAGCCATACAACATGGTATCCACGCCAAACTGGGCGAAGCAGAATGCGTGGATCTTCCAATCCAACGCCCCCTCTTTGACATCAGCCCAGTGAAACTTCTGGGCCGAAGCTGTTTGACCCAAATCGCGGCTGCGAAGGGTGACCATGAGTGCTCTTTCTTCCTCGTTGAGGAAATAAGCGGTTTCGGGGTTATCCGGGAGGAGAAACCAAACTGCGACACCGACGAGGACGGTCGGGATACCTTCGATGATCATAATCCAACGCCAGCCTCTAAGGCCGCTCACACCGTCCATAAAACCAATCGCGTACGCTAGTAGACCACCAAATGCACCTGCTATAGCCGCACTGCTAAAAAGGTAGCCAGTGCGCAGTGCGATTTCCCGTTTGCTGTAAAACAGCGTTAAGAAGGTAATAAATCCTGGGAAGAGGCCCGCCTCGACAACCCCTAGGAGGACACGACAGGCAAGGAGACCACCATAGCTCTGGGTGATCCCAGTTAGAGTCGCAATGGTGCCCCATATCACCGCGATCGAGGCCAAATAGCGTGAAGGAGTAAGCTTCTTTATCACCAGGTTGGAAGGTACTTCGAATAGCTTGATAGTGTGTCAGCCCAGGTCATCCTCAAGTATTCTGAGCAAGACGTACACAATAGGTAACGAACAATATAGATACAGCAACCTGGTACTGGTTACCGACTAGGCCCAGGTCTTCCTCCAGACCGTAGAGACGTGCGTTGCCGATATTCACTATCAAGTGTCAACGGGAATAACACCGAAAGCACAAGACTGTCTCCGCCAACCTCTGTCCAGAAAGCTCAAGAGGTACAGCACCACAACAATGGGTATGATGTGCAAGTCCAGCTTCCTCATCAACGCCCTCTGCCTCTTCTCGTCAATAACTGGTGTCGCATAGTCTATTCCATCCTGCAAGCTTGAGCCATTGACACTCCGGGGCGACCCCTCGTCTACTTTATGGTCTTTTTCGAGGTCCATTGTGAGGTCGCGTGACAGTGTCAGGGTCGCTGGAGAAAGAGCGTCAAGTCAGCCTAGAACTAAACAGAAAATCTCAATTGGTCGCTATTTGGGAAAGGAATAATAAAAACTCGATGCAAACATACATCAGCGACTGCTATCAGCAGGGAAAGGCAAATTGATGGTGGGTGGACGCGGGAAACAGGTCGATCGGCGCAAAGTCTTCTCTCGACTTTTTGAGATCTCCCCGCAGTCTGCGATGGTGAAGTCACTCCATAGGAACGGGTCGTATGAAGACTCGGGCCATATTTAAGGACGAGCGGACAGGCGATAGCAGTGACTCTTTAGCAGAACCCGTGTGTGAGTAACAACTCGATGGGAGTGTGGAATGTGGTCTTGATCGACGGTAGCGATGACCGGTCGGTCCCACGACTTGTTGTCACCGCTTGAAGTTTCGCGCGGACAAGCCAAAGGTAAACCAGATCCGTCATCCGCCACCATTTCCCATCTGCTCTCTCTGCAGCGACGATAACATAGCCATTCTTGATGGCAGATATGGTCTGAAGCATTTCTTCCAATGAGATCCTCGGGGCCAGTATTCAGAAAACTTATCATCTGAAGTCTAGCAGAGAGGGCGCATGCCCAGCTGCCGGCTTCAAACTCTCAGGAAACCGTGAGCGAAATTCCTCTTAAGATACGACTTGTATCTTCATCTTTGGGCCTGTGCGATTCTCCCACTTTTGGGGCTTGGCGGACTTATCATTCTCTGCCAAGAATTGGTTATCAACGTGAATAGACGCTCCTTGTGCTGAAGTCTGTGCTCTACTTCATGGTCCTGTGTATATGGTGGGGTGACGTCCATGGGTGACAGTCTTCAGGGTCTTGGGAAGTGACAAAGCATGTTATAATACCTTGTCCATAGTACTGTTTTCAGGGCTGAGCTTAATAGTGAACAACAGGTCACCTCCACCCACTGGACACCGAGAGCATTTGTACCCCAGACTTTGGTCACTACCGCCCCGGCTACCCACCTCCACTTTTGCCGCCTGTATAGCTTGTAGGATGTCGGTAATCCTGACCTTGGTTAGGCTTCAGAGCTCTGGACAGGAAGATGGACAGTTCACGGAGTAACTCTGGGCGACGGTGGAAAGAGCATGAAATTTTGTGGCCTTTGTTGTTTACAGTCGCATCCGCGATGATCCCTAAATAGACTACCTAGCGTACGGGCACCCTTGCCAACAGTACCTCTTAACACTCGTATCAATGGGCGCTTTTACCATGGTTGTCACTCGGTCGGACTACTATATAGTAATGTAGAAGAAGAAGAAGCTGGTAATCAAATTCAACTGTAGTTTCCAATCCTTTCTTTAATTTTTCATGCTTCCCGGAACCAAAGCTTTTCACAACGACCACCGTCAAGTTCAGAGTGAGGCTCTCTCGCTATTTTTGTTGTATCAAGTAAGGATTGTGTGCAAGGCTGCCATGTAGAGCAGCTCACGACCTAGGATTGGAAACCTGGTCTCCATTGTTATTCGCTGCTGATTAGCGGATCTCATTTTCCCCGGTTTTGAAGATGATGGCATCCCTCGCCCCGCAGCTTTATGCTTTTGCCTGGAATCAGTTGAGCAGACTCTGATTGAGAATTCTTTTTTTGGTACTTCAAGAATTTGTTCTCGAACTCTCTCGCTGCAACATATGGCAGAGGCCATTGGATTGGCGGCAAGTATTGCCAGTATTCTCTAGGTTGCTGCGCAGAGTACGCAACTAAGCTATAGCTACGTGTCTGATGTTAAAAATGCACGAAAGACACAAAAGCAATATCTTCAAGAATTATCGGCGTTTACGGATGTGCTGTTTCGCGCCGAAAAAGCTATTCAAGAAGCAGAAGCAACTGGCTTACTGTCGTCTCGTCCAACGTCGTTAAATGACGAGGTCTTAAGAGATTGCCGTAAGAACCTTTCCGCTCTTCACTTGTATCTCGAGAAAAGATTATGGAGACTACTGTGGCCGTTTCAGGAAAAGGAACTCAAGAAGTACATTGATGTTCTCCACCGATTTCGGGCAATCTTTGTAGACTTCCTTTCCACCAATATCTGTACGAATCACTAACGATCATTGGTTTCGTTGCTAATGTGTATAGGATCGCACCAGATGCAACTTACAAGAAGGTCACGATTATCAACGAAGGTATTCAATCAATCAATACCACAATTTGCAGGCTTTTTTTTTGTGCCTAACAACTTCTAGAGCAGACCGTCATCAATTGCTGGCGTGGCTCCCAACAGCCGATGGAGCTCTACGCTCAAGACCAGCTCCCTGTCCAGGAACTGGAAGGTGGATCCTTAACTACAAGACAGTGGAAAACTGGTGTTGCGGGTCACCAACACTGCTCTGGCGCTATGGTGCACGTATGTTACCCCTTCCTATTGGCAGATGCTCCTTGCTGAATCATAACTACAATTAGCCAGAGTCGGGAAATTTTTGCTTGCGTATGTAGTTTGAAATGACCCTAATAATCCGAGTTGCGAGTAACCCAACCTCTAGGTCCATTACCATTGAGTACTTACTGGAAAAACAAACAGAGACACAATCCTCCATGGTATATTACTTTTGCGTTTTTCATCACGAGAACAGCAAAGGCCGCTTGGCATTCTCCAATGCCTGGTCCGGCAGGTGGTAGAGCAAGGAGATGGAGAGGTGATATCAACTTTGAAGAGATCTTGCATGGATCTATCTAGGCTTCGCAATATCAAGGATCTAGCCCATCTTTTTGCCACAGCTTGTGCATTACGACCTACATATTTAATTGTAGATGGACTGGGATGCTGAATGAACCAAATGGCCGTCTTTGCCATTTTCAGTCATTCGTTGAGGCCGGTTGCCGCGTGTTGGTAACCAGCCGTGACCTTCCAAACCTCAGGAATAAGTTGGATATCGCCGATAAAATGGAAGTCGGATTGGACTTGAAGGACTACATCGAGTCACGTTTTCGCGAGGGCGACTTTGCCGGTGAAGTTGATGAGGCGAATGGACTAGTAGATGAAATTGCGTCAAAAGCCGGCAACACGTAGGCCCTTCCTCTTTGCATTAGTTATTAAAAGGAGACTACTAATGTATTCGCAGATTCCTTCTCGCCAAGCTCATGGTCGACCAGCTCTTAGACTTCACAACTGTCAGGCAGATACGAAAAGCGCGAGAGACGCAACCGTCTGGGCTCGATGAAGCCTTTGAGTCTAGCCTAAAGCGGATCGACTCTCAACCGAAGCCGAAAAGGATGTTAGCTCGCAGGTTGGTGGGCTTGATTACTTACGCAAAGAGGCGGTTGAAATTGGATGGGATCCTGTATGCTTTTGCAGTCGAAGAAGACGGCGAGGACATCCATCAAGAAAATCTCCCGAACCCTGATCTCCTCTTGCGACTTTGCCTAGGTCTGGTCATGCTGGATGAAAAGGACAATACTCTTGGACTGTGCCACATCTCTGCATATTAATTTTCCCAGAATCGTGTGCTGTCAGCCACGGATATAGAAGTGATATAGCGAGGACATGTTTACATTACCTTTGTATGAGGTCATTGAGGGAAGGCCCCTGCCAGAATTCCATCGACATGTTGAAACGCCTTCAACAGATGCCCTTCTTGGCATATTCAGCCCGATGTTGGGAAATCATCACCAAGAGAAGGACGCAGAGAAGAAGCTTGAAGCTCTGATTCTCGAGCTATTGGACCATGAAGAGCTCCGCGCCAGCGCTTTCCAGGCACTTCATTATTGCGATGACTTCAAGGGTGAACTGTGGGACGCCTTTTTCGAGTCCATCCCTACCCACCAAGAAAAACTACACATCGCCGCTTATTGGAACCTCGTAAATACGGCTGAAGTACTGCTTCAGAGGGGCGCAGACCCGTCCCCTGCAGATTCTCAGAAATGGACGCCTCTCCATTGGGCGTGTGTAAACAACCACCACCTCGTCGCGGAGCTTCTGGTAAATTACGGAGCAGACGTCAACTGTCAGGACTCTCAAGGATGGACCCCTCTGTTCTGGGCAGCATATGCTGGAAACCTGAATATTGTTCGTTGTCTTCTTTCCAATAATGCATATTATTTGACGAAGAGTGTCCTTGGTTTGACTGCTTTGCGTTGGGCGATTGTCGGAGGGCAGTATGCCATTGTCAAAGAGCTTTTAGATCATCGTTGGCAATATACGCTTCTTGCCAATATGGATATTGGCCAAGTCATTCTGAGACCAATTCGCATACTATGGAACAGATATATCCTGTGCAGGCGGCGGCAGATGCAGAGAACCATGCCATATTCGACCTGTTGGTCGCACATCTTCACAAAACTGGCTCGAAACTTGGAGACTCGGCTTTCAACGAGATTTGGTCGAAAGAAAAATTTGATACCCCCGTTTGCAATCCTTGGAGAACGTTGACGAGAGTAGAAGCATTTCGTGGGCCTGAAGTCATCGTGCCCAACCTATCAGAATACTATGGCCACTTCGCAAAAGAGCAGCAATCGAACTCGGTGCGATGGAAGTCTGTCCTGCTTCTATCCGCCATCGGGGATTCTCAGTTCACTGCGGTTCAATTGCTAATTAGAATAGGAGCAAATGTCAATTATCAAGATAGCTTCACAACTCCGTTACATGTTGCAGCATTCAGAAAAGACCCCCGTTATGCGCGGATCTTGCTCCAAAGCGGAGCAGATCAGGACAAGGGCTGATGAAAGAGGCCGGACTGCGTTGCATATCGCCGTGATAAATGGATTTCGAGAGACAATTCAGACCATTATTGACGGTGGTGCAGATGTGAATAAGCAGGTCACTGGGGATCCACCAACTGATCCGTTCAACGGCCGGAGAGTTGGCCAAGTTGAGTATACACTCAGGCTAAAGTCTTCTACTCCAATAATTCAAGCCTGTGGATTTATGATTGGTGATAGATCGAAATGTGGCATCACGACGGACATCATCCGACTGCTCCTGTTCAGAGGGGCTGATCCGTTGATGAAAGACGCTGACGGGATGAGCGTTCTGCACTACGCTGTGTTGCAGCCATTTTTGCCACTCATTCAATTGTTGCTCAATGCTGGCGCCAAATCGGAGATGCTGGACAACGGAGGCAGGACGCCACTTCATTTTCAAGCACTATATTCGATGATGGACTGCGGTGTCGACGAGTTGAAACCGATCGTCCAGCTTTTGTTGAAAGGAGACAGTCCCAACATCCTCGAGACGTCTTTATTAAGTTTAGGGCGTTCGTAGACCAACATTTGATCGTAACATGCCTAAGACTAAGAGTTCCATCCTTCAGGCTTTTCCAGCTTTGGAGAGAATACTCGACTATGACCGTGACCATCCGGCGGGCGAACATCTTCTGTCCACGAAAACGTTCCGAGGATGGCTGGATGCAGAGAATCGACTTTGAAGACATGGATACTCCAGTGACTTTGGCCTTGAAGAACAGTTGTTGGAAAATGTTTCAGATTTTCTGCGAATTTGGTGCCACGATCCCGAGAGTCTTCCTCTTGAGTCCATCTTAGAAAGAGCAATGACGGATCTTGATCCCACCGTGGTCGAGATGCTGATTAATCGCGACGCTTTCCCGAGTGATCGGTCTATTATGACCCTTGTTCATTCCCTGATAGCTTCATCCATCGATGATGCTACCCCTTCCATGCAAGAGGAGGCCTGTGCCAGCTTAAGACAGATTTTTCCCCGAGTGATTTCCGCCGGCGCAGATGTGAACTTCGTGGATATGGATCCAGAATCCAAAACGACCCCTCTGGGCATCGCAGCAGAGAGGACCAGGTCAGGAGAAATTATCCAGACGCTCTTGAGTTCCGGAGCAGACCCATACCAGGAGTGCCGTCACTTTGATCCGATATTGGCTGCTGCACTTCACATGGACTCTGGAACTCTGCAGTATTTGGTAAAACACGCATATAGTTACCCCAAGACCAATCACTGGTCCGAGTATTTGTACTCGGTGAGTCCAGAAAATGTGGATGAGTTTGGGATTATCTGTGAATGTCTGGAAAAGGCGGGTGTCCTGGATAGGGTTAACGATAACGGACAAACATTATTGCATCTGGCTACACAGACTGGCAACTGTCAGTTAATCACCAGCCTACTGTCACATCATGCAAGCCTTGAGGTGATCGACCACTGTGGATGGTTAGCGGTCCATTACGCCGGTTTCTCACAGCATACAGATGAGGTCCAGTGTCTTCTTCCTATTAACACATCAATGGAAAACATGTTACGGCAAAGGGATATCCTAAAGATGGGGAGCGAGTCGGGCAAGACAATGTTTCATGTCGCTGTCGAGAGCAACATTATCCCAATGGTGGTGCATTTGCTAAAAGTCGGCGCTGACACGGATTCTGGATTTGAGGACCCCGACAATAGCCCTACTCTCTCACGGTGCCAACGTCGAGGTGGCGGACAGCTACGGTTGGCGGCCGTTACACCTCGCATCATACATGGGTCGTACAGGGATCGTACAGGCTCTCATCGACGCTGGCGCGAGTGTGTGCATTGCGACGAGAGAATGGAGTTCCATGTTTGAAAGACTAAGAATCCATGGCGTAGACAAATGGGCTGGGCAACCGCTCCATCTTGCTGCTATGGAAGGTCATGTTGAAATTGTGCGATTACTATTAGACCATGGTGCTGATTTCCATGCTAGCACTGGACACCCCACAGAGCTTGCTCCTATTGATGGGCCTACCGCTCTTCATATTGTGTTAGAAAATGCCAAATCTCGCGGTGAATGGCACGCCGGGGGCGAGAAGCCCAGATCGTGTAGATGCTTGTCGACAAAGGCGGACTCGCGGATAATTTTACTTTGGAGGACATATCGAAATTTTTTGAGAAACTCCCAGACATTTGGAATGTCCTTAGAGCGGGTATCTTGGACAGAAAGTATTGTTGACTTTGCTGCTAGGCATAGATTAATATGGACAACTTACAGTATTCATTACTAATATCAACTTGTTTAAACCAAGGCCAACAGAAAGATACATATAGTCATATATATGTCGAGCTGCGATTCTCCGCTCATTCTTCCTAAGAGATACCATACCTTTCTTTCATTCTTCTATCATGATTTGGACAGTTTTGTAGAGCTACGCTTATAAATCAGTACGTACGCTTCATTCTAGATGATTTAGTTTATCGTCCCAATTTACACTGTTTATTATCTTTTCAAGGTCTTGGGGCCTTAGGAGGTATTAAGTGGATTGAGTATTCTTGGCGATGTATAGATAAGCAGCGTCATTTGCAGTGGCTGCTTATGTACACCACCAGGCGTCTGAGAAAAAGAAAGAAAGGCCTGAGGGAAGAAAAAAACTTTCTAGTGGTTGATAATTCCCAGAATACAGTGTAATGTTTGAATATCATTGTTATAAAAATTATTAAGACGTCATGCTTGAAAATGGGCGGCATTTTAAAATAAAAATAATCGACCCCACAGCTACTCTCTGGGGTCGGTTATTTTAAGGCGGGCCCGGTTGAGCTGGGTGACGATAGCTCTACAATCTGCCAGCAGAAAATATATTGGTGTTATTGTAATTCGGCAGGGGACGGCTTGCCATACTCCTACCCGAGATCTCCTGACCCCATTTCTCGACAAACTGGTCCTGCGTCTTCCTGCTTTGCGACCAGCCTTTTTTCTACCTGTCTCCTGGCAGGATTCCGGATAAAAACTACGCAGTATGAACCTCCTTGCGGGCAAACTGCAAACAAATTTAGAAAGGTCAAACGATCATAGATCTGCACCGATCTAGGAACTAGAATTCATCACCCGAATCTATTCCTCAACGCCTAGCAACGTGAAGATCATCCAACATGTTCAAAGGTCACGTCAATCTTTAAAACGATCACAGCACACAGAAAAGGCAGGACAAACAAAACTGGTTATGAGCCACAGCGTCTGTGGGACTCTCTTTGCTAAATTCAAAAATTTGAATTATGCGAAGTACATATGTACAGTTTCACACGTCTAAAATCCCGCGCTGGGGATTTTCCCCACAGCCTGTCGGGGAGAAGACCGACTCGACCGAGTACCCGAGCTGGGTATGATGATCTCACCAGTATCAACAACAAATGCTAGCCGACCTATCCGACAGACCTACTGTACAACACATCGCAATACCACTTTAGATAGACGTGTCCATTCTTTTCCAGGACCATAGTTGCAGTTGAAGTCTGTCGAGGGAAACAGATTGAAGAAGATCTTCAGACAGTTGTTCCAAAATGTCGGAGAATTACGGTCACTTCCAGGTTGAGATCTACGCCAAGGGCGCGATGATGAACGTCCTGCCCAGCGTCACGACCGACCCGCGACTGCTTGAGGAACAGGCACGGAAGGCGTTGGGCATCAAGTCATTCAATTATGTCGCGGGTGGCGCTGGAGAGAAGGCTACGATGGACAGTAATCGTCTGGCGTTTCGTCAGTGGAAGATGTACGTTTCCCTTTCCTCTACCTAATTCGGGTCGTTGTTCCTCTCCCGCTATATGTATAAGCTTTGTATCCATGAACTCTATTCTGGAACAAAAAAAAAGACTGATGCTAAAGGCCATGGAGATAGGATCCCGAGAATGATGAAGCTGGTTCGTTTCGCTAATTGCATTGCTTTTTATGCTAAGAATACTCTACGGGGTTTATGCTGATTCACATATGCCTCTATGAATAGATAGATGGACAAGACCTCTCAATCAATCTTTTTGGACAGAAGTACCCGACGCCATTGCTCATGGCCCCAGTGGGTGTCCAGTCTCTCTTCCACGAGGATAAAGAGACTGGCGTTGCTGAAGTCTGCGCTGAAGTTGGAATCCCCTACATTCTCAGCACGGCCAGCAGCAGCTCCATCGAGGAAGTAGCCGCAGCAAACGGTAACGGGAAGAGATGGTACCAGCTCTACTGGCCGCTTGATGACGAGGTTACGCTTTCGCTGCTGAAGAGAGCGAAGGAGAATGGGTTCGAGGTGCTTGTTGTTACGCTGGATACGTGGTCACTGGCCTGGTAAGATCGCTCATCTACCCCTTTTTCAAATAATATATATAATCTGACGTCCAACAGGCGCCCAGCCGATCTGGATAACGCCTACATTCCATTCATCAGGGGCGTTGGAAACCAGATCGGCTTTACTGACCCCGTATTCCGGGCCAAATTCGAAAAGCAGTCAGGCTGCAAGATTGAGGAGGATATTGCCGGCGCTTCAAAAGCCTGGATTGCGGACGTCTTCTCCGGCAAACCACACACGTGGGACCAGCTTGCGTTCCTGCGTAAGAACTGGGACGGCCCCATTGTCCTTAAGGGAATCCAGCATGTGGACGATGCGAAACTGGCGCTTAAGGCTGGGTGTGATGGGATTGTTGTCTCGAACCATGGAGGTAAGCAGTCAGCTAGGAACTACGTCTTCTCCTTCAACTTCTAACTGAATCAAAGGTCGACAACTCGACGGTGCTATCGGCTCTCTCGAGGTACTCCCCGAGATCGTCGAAGCTGTAGGAGACAAGATGACTGTCCTCTTTGACTCTGGTGTCCGCACTGGCGTGGATGTCATCAAGGCTTTTTGCCTCGGGGCGAAGGGAGTCCTCATCAGCAGGCCCGTCATCTACGGCTTAGCTGTCGATGGCAAGAACGGGGCCAAATCAGTGCTGCAGGGTCTGCTGGCAGACGTGTACCAGAGCATGGGGCTATCAGGGATCCGTACGATAGCCGACTGCAACAGGGATATGATAAGGAGGGTACAGTACGGAGGCGACCTCAAGGCTATGATGTAGAGAGACTCCGGCGACGCATGTCATCTACAATGCTTGGTCCTTTGGACAATATGTTCATGTTTTATAGCTGTCACTAGGTTTTGTTTCACGCTCACGTTGGGATTTTATCAAATAATCCGAGCATAGCTGCTTGCTTACCACTTAATTGCCGGATGATCGACTGCAGGTTTGAGGATGAGTCCACAGGGGTCATGTTGAGACGCTAAGATCAATAGGGATCTCGGCAACGGACCCACGATATGAGTCGACACGCAGGACAGGCCCATCTTGCCCCTCCTTTCACAACCACGAAGCATCTATACTTTTGTCGATGTCGTGACTGATTCTGGCGTATTTAAGTTCAAGCATGCTCGCGCCTGGTTGAACGATCATCATCTGTTCTTCTTCAGGTTGCGAGTTGGCAAGTGAGTGCGGGAAATCACATGTCAATCCGCGACGATCCATGTTGCCCAACAAAACAGGTCGACTAAGGCCTCGAGTCTCGTCTCGACGCGTCGACTTTATTTGCAAGGCTCTGACGCAGCAGGATCATGGCGTGTATCCGAACCAACCGATAGGTGTCCATTGCTCTTAATATCGATCGCTGCTAGGGATATTTAAAATAGCATACCCCGTTTTGACATCGCTCCCTTATCCACTTTCATCTACTGACTGACGTACCCCTTGATACATACCCCTGTCCATGGCTTCAGCATTTTGGTTCTGGATGCGTCTAAATCACGAACACTCAATCGGTTGAAGCTGATGTGCTCATCATGCCCGAAAATACAGATCCTGGAAAGGCTCTGACAACGCAGAATGGGATCGGATCCAAGACGAAGGATGATCTGGATCGCACTGACGGCGCAAGCCATGTCCCCGCGACCTCTGGCGCGCCACTTCTTCCAAAACCCGTTGCCTCCCTAGTGTCACTGTTTACTCAATCGACGTCACTTTCACTCCGGCTGGGAACTTATCTAGGCGGCGCTGCGATCGATGGGGCTAGGGTTACAACGCTGACCGGCCTGGAGCTGAGTAGAGCGGTTATCGAGGTGATCTTGACCAAGGCCGGGCGAGACGTTGCGTCGCGGATCAGCGGCGAGTATGGAAAGGCCGAAGCAGAATCATTACTTGAGCGAAGTGTAGGCATTATCATCGCATGTATTTCATTTCTCTTTCTTGCTAATCAACATCAATCCACATAGCTGGATATTTTGCACTCAACAATTACTTCCGCTTCTTTCTACGCATCTGCGAGTTTCCACTTCTCGTCCGTAACCCTGTCCTCGATTTCCCATCTGTCACAGAACCTCCTGTCCACACTGGACGCGATCCTTGGCTCGACCGAATCGTCACGGGCCATTGCGGCGATCATAACGCTTATTCGAAGAGAGTTCCGAAATCTCGAGACTGGCGACAGAGCCCAGAAGGTTGGCGTCGGTGATCTCCTTGTTGGATCAATCGGGTTTGCGCTGTTGCAGCGCTGGGGCCGAAGGAGCACAGAAAGAGAGATACGGAACAATGGTGGTGAGGACATCGTTTGGGACGTCGTTATCCTGGACAACGGTGTGAGAGCCGACGTTATCGGGACGCAGATCGAATATACGAACAACGTCCGCAATAGTAACCGGAAGCATGAAACAACACGCCCGGCTTCATTCTTATCCCCTGGAAAGGACGAGGAGACATTTGATGCTGTGGAACGTGGGACGGGCCCGGGAGTCCATATTACCGGCCCCCATCTAACCCTTTCACCAGAAGATCAGCATCAGATCTCGGACGAGGACATCCGTCTGTATATAATGCGACAACTACCAGCAGGGACTCATGCTTCGGTTAGAACAGACACGGTCACTGCACGTACGATCACCGTTGACATATTCGATGACGATACTGCGGAGATTGCTGCGCCGCCAGGGACCATGATGATCGAGGAGAGGTTCCATCACGATCAAGAATATGCTGCCGCTGGTGACCCGGCCACTGGACGTCTACCTAAGCACACGGTGGTGTTCAGGACAGCCTTCAACCGATCACAAAGTGCGGAGTTGCGTCCTGAGAGTTCTAATGGTTTTGAGATTTTGTCTGGGTCAGAAAACAACGAAGAAGGGGTAAAGAGAGATTCACATCTTGACCAAAATAGCCTGGACGATGTCCATGAAGGACTGCAAATTCGCGGATCTTCGAACATAAAACGGTCGGTCTCGAGACAGAAGAAACACATCGACCATCAACATGGTCGTTGTCACCATTGTCACGATAAAAAGCCTAAGGCCCAGAGCCGAGACAATAACCATGCAGGAGAATCGACTACTTCCCATCTCGGGCCTCAGAAGGTGCCTCGTCGCACCGTAAGTTCCTCGTCGCTGAGCAGTGCGGATACGCCGAGAAACACCTCTGGAAAAGCATCGTTCTCGAAGTTTGCTCAAAAGGTGAAGCACACTCCTGCAGAAAAGCCGGACAGCGATAGAAACCCACCATCAAGGAGAGATTCGAGGAAATCTGCTTGTGCTAATTCTTCTGCACCTTTATCAAAGGCTGGCAAAACGCCTAGAGATACCTCATCTGACAAAAATTCGGGTTCTCGGGGTTTGTCTAGGAAGTCAAGCACCTTGGCAAAACAAGTCCCAGCTCCACGTCCAACGTCCCCATCGATTAGCAGAGATTTGCCCAGATCACGGGCACAAGATAGTTCACGATTGAGGCCAACTCCGTCTCCAACTACAAGCAGTGGGTGCCGGCCAGACATCCCACGGCGGACATCCTCAAAGACAGATTACTATTCCGTACATGAAAAGAATAGGGAGTCTTATATTGCTCAGACGGATTCTTACTCGCCCCGTTCTGTTGACACGCGCCCTGAATCGTCTTCTCTAGCCAGGGCCCATTTACGTAGCGACAGCTCTATGTCCATCACGCGATCTGAAAAAGATATGACGCTGTCAGTAAATGGCGATAGCCGTCCCAGCTTGTCCAACATGCATCGGAGATCTGGATCAGACGTTCCTAGCATCTATTCGCTAGCGACAAGCTCGCAAACATCTCTTATACTTGCTCCTCGGCCTCGAAAAAGCGTCTATGAAGATCAGGCAACACTAGAAGCATTGAACCGCAATGGCCGTGTGCCCGGGATCTTTCCTGATAACCATCTAGTGCGAAATATTCGTCGATTTTGCCGTTTCTCCACCGCATCGTACGGGCCTAATGCTCTTAAAGTAATGGGCGTCCCAGAAGCTACTAAAGTTGTCCGTTCCTTCGATCCAGATAATCATGAGCACAGTTCTTTTTCAGACCACACCGGTCTTCCCCCGTCCACCATTCTTTTATCGTCTTTCATTGATCCTGCTGGCGGTACCAATGTTGCTGGAGAAACTGGAACAGGCTTCCCTCTTGTCCATTACCTCTGCTTAGATCACGATTCCAAGGCCGTCGTCCTGACGCTCAGAGGAACTTGGGGTTTTGAAGATGTCTTGACGGACATGACATGTGATTACGATGACCTCGAGTGGCAGGAAAGGAACTGGAAGGTGCACAAAGGAATGCATGCTTCCGCAAGACGTCTCCTCGAGGGAGGAAGTGGAAAAGTCATGGCCACTATAAAGGCCGCGTTGGAAGAATTTCCAGATTACGGCGTCATATTCTGCGGTCATTCCTTGGGTGGAGGAGTCGCGTCCCTCCTCGCGACTATGATTTCAGAACCCAACAGCGATACCTCCGGTCCATCCTTTGTCACTGCGTCTCGACCACTGCTCTTCACTGCAAACCAGCAACAGCAACCTGCGAGAAGCTACTCGTTACCGTCTGGCCGCCCCATCCATGTATACGCATACGGACCCCCCGCTGTCATGTCACCATTTCTCCGACGCGCCACGCGCGGGTTAATCACCACAGTCATAAACGGCCAAGATGTCGTCCCAAGCCTCTCCCTCGGCGTCCTGCAAGACATCCACTTTGTCTCCCTAGCCTTCAAGACCGACACCTCGGGCGCAAAATCGCACGTGCGGTCCCGTGTCTGGGAAGGCCTGAGACAGAGCATCGTCAACAAATTCTACGTCAACCAGCCTCCCATGCTCGTGCACGCGGGCGACGAAATAGGCGACGACACGTGGGCGTGGAAGACGCTGAAAACGCTCCGCGAGGATATGATCGCGCCGAAACTGATGCCGCCCGGTGAGGTATTTGTCGTCGAGACGATGCGTGTTTTACAACGTGATGCATTCACCTCCGATGCTGCTGCCGGTGGTGAGAGTGGATACCCACGACTCGGACGGCCTGCGACGAGGGTCCAGTTCAAGTTCATCCGGAACGTCGAGGAGCGGTTCGGGGAGGTGAGGTTCGGGTCGGGGATGTTGAGCGATCATAACCCCGCGAGGTATGAGGCGAGTCTTGCGGCGCTGGCGCAGGGTGCCTTGGAAGATTGATTTATATATATCATTTACATGATGAATCTTCGACCGTATATATATGCGATGGACTTTCGGATTTTTTTTCTTTACATCAAGAGCACTCGTTTTCGTTTCTTGAATTCCCAGATTTCGTTGGAATTTCACTTTTTTTTTTGAGATGATGGAGTTTCAGGGTCATATATATGGTGATACCCACCTTGGGGATGGATACTAGACCAGATTGCATGATTGGTGGAGAAAGCTTGTTTAGGCCTGGTTTCTTGGGGGGAAGACATATATATACCCGATTTATATACCACTGCGATCATTATCATACAGACCATAGACATTCAATTGACTCATTTCCTTTGTCAAAGATTATATCATCCATGGATAGGGCTACATGTTACATTAGAGGAACTAGAGATAGTAGTCTAAGACCTCCATAGCGTGCATGTCTGGTATCCAGAAAAGATCAAGAATGCTTGTGCGGTCATAATTTTCAGTAGATCCACCGCATGCCTTCCAGTTCCGCGCCCCAGTAATTCTTGTCTCATAATCCAACCGATAGATTCCGCATGCTCAGCCAATCAGCTGAATTTTTTCCAATCCCCGTAGCGTTCCCTGCCTCCTGCCATGATTTCACTCTTCTTTCCGCATGATATACCCAATTTCTACCCAGTCATATATAAACATTCTGTCAGCAAGCGTCGAGGCTGTCCAAATGTTTGTCGCGTGCACCGCGTTTTTCTTTTGACGAAGGCACAATCGAGATCGCCACTGAGGCGAGCCAAACCGCCTGCTTGCGACGCGATCTGGCAATCATCCACGACATGTTGCTGTTATCTCGCTCGCAGGTCGTGGTACGCGCGATCGATTGGGATTCCCCAATGCGTCTCGTCTCCCTCATGCGGGCGGGCATCCGCAGCTCTCCAACTTCGTAGTAGGCTCTCCGTCTATCATCGAGCTCAATCCCTAACATCCAACCACGGACGGTAGAGAAACGGCAGCAGGAGAGGGAAATTCCCAACTAGAACCGAACGGTTCTCTCAAGAAAGAATTCATCTCCCATCCGACCTCTCTCCACCTGCGCTCCCGGCACCGACGATACCCTTCCGCTTCTTCTCTTTGATTCGCGCGTCCAGGTCGCGGATCTGCTTCTCCACAGTGTTCTTCTTGGAGAGGAGGTTGTTGCGCATGGTCTGAAGGGACTCGATCCTGTCGTCGATGGTTGCTTCCTGGCGTTTTTGGGAGGTCTGAATAATAACCAGGGTGTTAGCAATGTCAACGAGAACGTTACTTTCGAACTCCCCGTTGGGAGGAGAATTATTATTGGGGTAGAATTGTTAACAAAAAGAGGCATATGCGACATTTTACGGGTTCCTGATTTAAAAGGAAAGGTGGATATAGGGATTGTCAGCTTTCATACCTGCTTGATTTCCTGCTCGGTCTTCAGGCCGGCGCCGTAAAGTGTGCCCGCTATGGTGGTTGTGGTCACGGCTGCGGTCAGAATGATCCGTCTGGTTGTCTGGACTGATGGCATGTTGATTGCAACAGGTATTATCTTGCGATATAAGAAGCGTAGGTAGTTCAATGGAGTTGCGGGATGTGTGCCGCTGTGTTTTGGTTCCCCAATTTGGTCCCCGAGTATGGGGTTGAACGAGCGGAGAAGGAACTGCCTCCGCAGACCGCCCACGCGCCGGTACTGTTTCCATCCCAAGTAAGGCGCAAACTATCTTCTAAAAGTGGTTATATAAGCGAATAGCCAAAAACGGACTTAATAAGACGCCTGAGGCATCAAATCCCGCCCGGCGCGTCGCGTCTCCCGCGTCATGTCGGGATCCGTAGTGTATGAGGATAGGTGAGCCGAGTCGAATGACGACAACATCCAAACGAAACGAAGCAATCGGCCTGCCAACCTTTTACAAACAAGACTTCTTGCTTATGTAGTCTTGTCTTCTTTAAACAGAACATATATACATGCCTTCAGTGACTGCAGGTCCCTCCCGTCGCCGACGAAGGGCGGAAGACTCCGACGAGGATGATGACGAAAGACTGTCCCGCGAAACCCCTCTTTCTCAGGCGTCGAATGGCAGCAAGCGCATGCGGTTGGAATCTACCCAGGCGCGCGACGAGGACGGTGATGAGGAGGAAGAGGAAGACGATGAGGTAGAGGCCGGTGAAAAGGAAGACGATGAAGAGGATGACGACGGTGATGGAGAGTCGAACGCGCAGCAGACGCGTACGACCAAATCTACGGTGCTGTCCAGATCGTTAGGAGGGGCGCGGAATGGCTATAAACATAGCTACAGAAATGGCGAATTCAAACCCGGCGCAATCGTACGGATCAAATTAACTGACTTCGTGACTTACACCTCTGCGGAGTTTTTCCCGGGCCCGAAGCTGAACATGGTGATTGGACCGAATGGTACGGGGAAGAGTACGCTTGTGTGCGCGATATGTCTGGGGCTGGGATGGGGACCGCAGGTAGGATGGACTTCTGTTTTTGGACTGCAAGCCCGTGCGAGCAGTTGTCATTGTATCTAGCTATGCTGCGGTTGGCTAACGAGCCTATTTCGTCTAGCATCTTGGACGCGCCAAGGACCCTGGTGAATTCGTCAAACATGGCTGCAGAGAGGCCACGATCGAGATCGAGCTTGCGGGGCCACCGAGATTCCGTCGCAATCCGGTCGTATGTCGGACAATCAAACGTGATGGTAACAAGAGCACTTTTACGATTAACGGAGAGCCGGCATCTCGGTCTCAGGTGGTGAAGCTAGCTCAGTCGTTCTCCATCCAAATCGATAACCTCTGCCAGTTCCTGCCGCAGGACAAGGTCAGCGAGTTCGCTGCCCTTTCGCCGGTTGAATTGCTCCATTCCACGCAACGAGCAGCTGCGGGGCCGGAGATGATCGAGTGGCATGACAATCTCAAGAAGCTGCGAGCGGAGCAGAAGAAGCTCCAGGCGGACAACAAGGGCGACAAGGACTTGTTGGCAAACCTAGAGAACCGACAGGAGTTGCAGAGGGCGGACGTCGAACGGATGAGACAAAGAGCGCAGATAAAGAGGCGCATCGAGATGCTGGAGTTCGTCCGCCCGATCACACGATACAAGGATCACCACTCGATTTTTCAGGAAGCCAAGAAAAAGAAAGACGATGTGGAGCGGGAGTTGGAGCAGCTCAAAGCTCAACTAGAGCCGGCTCTAAGAGCAGTCAACGCTAAGCAGGAATATGTCTTCAGACTCGACCAGGTGATTAAGCACAAACGGGAGCTTGTTACCCAAGCTGATGCTACCGCCACTGAGATCGGGAGGAGGATGGAACGACACGAGGATGCGATGAAAGATCTGAGTGGACAGATCGAGGCTGAGAAGAAGAGCGGTTCCGCTTATAGACAAGAATCCCAGAAGGTGCAGCAGAATATTAACAAACTCAAGCGCCAGATGGAAGAGCAGCCTGCAGATTTCGATATTGATTCCTACAACGAGAAAATACGAGAAAGGAGACGAGAGATAAGAGAGATCGAGACCCAGGCACAAAGCATAAAAGATGCGAGACGTCCACTGTTTGAGGAGATCAGGGACAAGAAGGAACGTATCCAGCAGGCGGAAAGACAACTCAAAAACCTGGAGTCACAAACTGGCCAGCAGGAGGCGAAGCTCAAACAGGTATCGCAGGACTCTTGGCGAGCCTATCAATGGATATTGAACAATCAGGACAAGTTCGAGAAGGAAGTTTTTGGCCCTCCGATTGTGACGTGTTCAATCAAGGACCCGAAATATGCAGACGCTGTCGAATCCCTGTTTCAACGGACAGATTTCACAGCCTTCACTACGCAGAGCCGAAATGACTTCAGAACTCTCCAGAGAGCTCTAAACATCGAGATGAGACTTCACGACATCAGTATCAGAACCTGCTCGATCCCATTGACAGAGTTCCGTTCGTCTATGTCTGATGAAGAGCTTCGTAATCTAGGATTCGATGGCTGGGCGCGGGACTTCCTCTCCGGACCAGATCCTGTTATCGCCATGTTATGTAGTGAGAACAGGCTACATCAGACCCCCGTTACTCTCCGCGACATCTCGGACGAGGAATACTCGAGGATGGAGAGTGGGTCGCTGAACTCTTGGGTCGCTGGAAAGCAAAGCTACCAAGTTGTCCGAAGACGAGAATACGGCCCCAGTGCGACTTCCACTCGTGTCAGGCAGCTAAAACCGGCCAGAGTATGGACAAATCAACCCGTAGATTCCTCGGCCATGCAAGAGCTGCAGCAGAGCATCCAAGAATGGAGGGATGAAGTCAGCAATATTGAGCAGAGGATTGACGCGGAAAAGGCGGAACTTGCTCGATTGGGCGAGGCTCATAAGGAAAAGACACGGGAGAGAGTAGGTCTTCAACGCTTATATTTCGCATGCAACCAGGCTAACTTTTGGTAGGTAGAATTGGAGCAGGAGAAGTCAGCCAAGCAGACCGCTTTAGTCGCCTGGAGAGCTATCCCCGAGAAGCTCAGTATGTTGCATTGCTTCCATGTCTCTCGTTTGCTCCATCTAACTTTTAGTAGGCCAGCAGGAAGCAAAACAGAAGGACATCGAGAGGTACTTTCAAGAATTGAAGAAGCGAGTTCAGGACATACGCAGCAAACAAGATCAGATTGCAATTGAGAAGGCAGAGACAGCGATCGAATATGCTGTATGTAGGCCATCATTCCACGATCCATCCCTTCGTTACTGACAACAGTGCAGAGCGCTGTCGAGAATCTTCGTAAATTGCACGAAGAGCTCATCAAGGCTGAAATTCGACATATCGAAGCTATTTCAGACTTTGAAAGGCTGAAGGATCGCAATCTTGAAGTTCGCGAGACCCTAGAGGCCAAGCGCACGGAAGTCAAGGAAGCCATGCGACATCTTAAAGAGGTAACCGAAACTGGCAAGAAGTTACTCAACGAAGCCCAGGCAGTTGTCGAGGCCTCCAACAGCCAGCCCGACTTGAAGGAACTACTTCCGACTTTGTCAGGCCACACCTCAGAGCAACTCGAGGCCGATATTGACTCGGAGAAGGCACGTCTGGAACTCACGCATGAAGGCAGCGCGAGCATCATCAAAGAGTTCGAAGATCGCGAGCGTCAGATCCAGAAACTCCGGGAGAAGCTCGCCGACTTCGAGACTCAACTTGCGGATTACGATCATGCGATCAACGAGATCCGCGGAAAGTGGGAGCCGAAACTCGATGCCCTGGTCCAGAAGATCAGCGACGCGTTTTCGGACTCTTTCGCCCGTATCGGCTGTGCAGGCCAGGTCACCATCGACAAGGCAGAGGATGCGCCGGGCCCGAACGGCGAGCCAGGTGGCAGCGACTTCGACCAGTGGTCTATCCAGATCCAGGTCAAATTCCGCGAGCACGAGAACCTTTCTCTCCTGGACTCCCACCGCCAGTCTGGTGGCGAGAGAGCCGTCAGCACCATCTTCTACCTCATGGCCCTGCAGTCCCTATCTGCATCGCCTTTCCGCGTCGTCGACGAGATCAACCAAGGTATGGACCCTCGAAACGAACGTATGGTGCACGAGCGGATGGTCGACATCGCCTGCGCTGGTCCATCTGGTGGCAGTGGCAGTGATGATGATGTCGGAGGTGGTGGAGGTAGCCAGTACTTCCTCATCACGCCAAAGCTGCTCAGCGGACTCGTCTACAAACCCGGTATGAAGGTTCTCTGCATCGTCAGCGGAGAACACATGCCTGAGGATTACAATCTGGTCGACTTCGGCCGTGCGGTGCGCAGGATGAAAGAGGTGGCGGAGGCGAACGGTGGCAGCAGGAGTAAGGGTAAGGGTCGGGCGCGGGCGATGGACGGTCCATCGGCGCGTGTTGACGTACGGGCTTAAGGGAGATCCTTTCTCACGTGTATGTATGTACAGCTTCTTGTATATGGATTCTTCTCGGCTTTCCTGGGTGGCTGTCTGTCTGTCTGCTATGGTGCATGACATCTTTGATGATATGTATGTACATTCATGACTCGGTGCGAAGGATTGGTTTGTGCATACGGTGATAATGGTATTATAATTTCGAACATGATATGGGCCAGATCCTCTGACTACTGCCTCCGCTGTTCCGATTCCCTTTTTCCCTCACATTCTCTCTTGCCTCATTCGCCTCATGTGTACCCTTATTCTTCACGGTTACATGCTTGATCATACTGAGGTAGAGCTGACTCCCAAGCGTGACCCCACCGAAGAGATTAATAGACCTCTATCTCTCCTTCGGAGACAAATACAAACATGATACAGTATCGATGATTGTAACTATATGTGCGTACTAAAGCTAGGGTGTTGCCTCGATTGTTTGTGCTACATCCAGTCATACAATCCGCCTTGTCAGGTTTTCCTAGCAAGCCTTCGGTGGCGGCCGTTGGCGTCCCACGCCAGACCTTAAAGTTTTAGCTGTCGATGGCGGTCAACCCTATTAGGACCACAGATCGTGCGCTGTATGCAGCTCTGCACATGGTAGTTCCTTTCTATTCCTTCCTAATTGGGTTCATTCCAAATCTGATCCAAATCTGATCTGTTCCTCCCTCCGGGTATAAACCCCCCCCCCTCTTCCATAGGAATCTGTTGCAGGTTGACGAGATCTTGCAGCGGTACCCGTTGGTCGTAGATCTTCCAACTCTCCTGAGCTCCTGAGCTATTTTAGACCTGAAGGCAGCTAGGCAGCTGTGTGGTGCTTTTTGGCAGCAACACACACTGGCCTGGCAAGAATGGCCTTGAGAAGTACCCGCCTGCTATTCCCAATGACTTGGAGCTGCTGGTGAAATCATCACTGGACAACCTGACTGATTCGCATGTGCTGCAGGTAAACACCCCACCGATGCTCACATTCATATCCAAATATGTCATCAGACCCTTCTGGCCTCCGCTCCATCTCATTAACCCAATGATGCACACTGCAGCCCAGGCAGATGTCAACATTATCAAGCTTACAACAAACAAGGTGCATCCAAAGGAGTTGGGCTACTTGACCCTGCTCAAGAAGGATATCAGTTCACTGGACAGCCTGAATGAGAATACACAGCAGACTGTGGATGAAGATGTTAGAGTGGACTGTGATTACAAGGGAGAACACTGCCTTTCAGATAGTGTTTGAGGGGTAAATGGGTATGATGGAATGAAGGGTTCAGACTCGGTGTTCTAGGCAAGGCTCTGATGAACTATTCGGAACCGTAATAATGTATGTCTGACGGCACTCAACTAATTCAGAATGAATGGAGAAATCTCATGTGACGGGCCTTGGCCCAGAATGATCAATTCGTTATATCCGGGTACGCAGTAACTACTAACTTAATGCTTGCAACATGCACAGCCCCAGCGTAGTACCTATATATTCAATCTGGCTTACTACGATCCACAAACCACCTCCAAAAAAAATGATGTCTCCATCTTCCGACAAGCCAACACCCAGCCTGAGAACCATATCTGATAATACAGCTAGTATCCCAGCAGGCCCCCCTATCCATCTCTCAACGACAATAACCTTCCGCCCTAGACGAGCTCCGCCCGAACGACACCCACAGCGGGAATAATGACAGGTACGAACCTCCGGTGTCGAACATCTGTAAACATAAAAACTTGAGATCCCTGCTTCGTTTTGATTCAGGAAAGAAATGATAGCTTGAATAAAATCTTAACGGACGTCCACGCCCAGGGAGGCGCGAGAGCCACGGCCGCAGGAAGCAATCTTATGAGCAGCAGAATTATCTATCAGTATATAGAGAACATCAAGTATAGAGAACTTACCTGCTGCGGTTGCTAAGTGTGTATTTACACCTCAGAAGCTGTTTCTAGAGCACAGACCGAATGCACCAGATTCCGGGAAGGACAGGCAATTGTGAGTGAAGAAATCATCATATATAGCCGATGGCCCCTCCATGTGGAGCATGCAATCTCCCGGATGTCGTTGGCAGAAATCATAAAGGGTGTATTATATACGAAAGCTTAAACAAGGTCCCCTCTTCTTTTATAAACAATGCTTCAGTATATGTTGTCGAAAAACCCATGCCTTGTCATATGGTCATCCATATACCGAACTGTTTGGCCTGATTCTCCGGTTAGCTTATATAGCTGTAGGAAATTTCATATACTACATACCAATTAGCCTTTTTGTTGTTCTTCTATTCAGATTGGTAGGTAATCCATGGCCTTTTCACCTTCGCCAACCATGCAGATCTTTCTCCGGTCGTACTATCAGTCTGATCATGACTGAACCAGGGTAAACCGTCATCCTTGCCGGGAAGCGAAAAATCCACCAACGGCCTGGAAATTCACCTTCAGTTTAGAGCTTGTGGGCTATGATAACGAAAGTAGGATCTGTTGAGCAGTAGTATAATGTGGTCAGATAGTATGACTGGTAGGTGATGCATATTGAAGTAAGCAATCTGTTGATGCTTTCATCAATCTCCTGGATCCAAACTTCCGTGTTAGAGTCACACGGCGCAGTCACCACAAGTGCCTGCTGGCGTGAAAGGTCATAAGAAGGGAGGAGTGGTGTATTTCGATCAGTGACTGCCAGAAATAAAGTTAGCTGTTAGCCGTTAATACTTGAAAAGAATTACACTGCAGAGGGAATTCCCGGAGTCTAGTCTTGTATCAAAAATGACATGACGGTTGGTGAGACCCATCTTGCCACCCCGCCCTTGTAGTTCAATAACACCTCCAAGTGTTCCTCCACCGCGCTCACCCTTGATTCCAATTAAGGATGACCGTTAGAACTTATTTATTAAAGAGAAAAGAAAAGCCTAAGAGAACAGCGGCCGCTCATTTTTCGATGCTTCTTGAAGATGTTTCCAACGGGCCTTTATAGGGAACAGCAGACCTTCCTTCTACCAGAGAATACGAAAGTTGGAGGTTTTCGTCCGTCTTGCAGTCCTCAATAACGGTAATGAAAATTTTCTCTGGCCATTGGGGTAGCAGGGATGTTCCACTACTCACCTGCATTAGGATCGCTTCCGATGATGGGATGTCAAATAGATGGACGTTTTGGCACGGGGCTTGCAGGTTGCTAGCTGTTGAATAGGTAATTAATGTAGTGGTTATAACAAGCAGTACCATGCATTACATTCAAGGATATCCAGATCAACGTTGAAGAATGGAACTTCCAGGCCCATTGATTGATAAGCTATTAGGCAGGATTATTGAGCCGGTCGACAAAGCTTTCCTGGAAGATAGAAACTAGACGATATATATACTCAACTGTAATCCATACTGGAAGATCAAAATGTCAGATTGTGCGTAAATCTCTTATGTCTGTGTTTCCGCGGAATAGGAACAGAGAGAAGTCTCGGGAACAGACACAGGAAAGTAAGATAAGCAGTAGAGCCAATCTGGTGAGGTTAAAGTAGGTATTGTTGAATGCCTTATATTCACCGGTGCCGCAACAATTGCACAATTTTCAAGAGAATTTACTATAACTATCTAGGCAGGCTGTTTGTACTCAGTGTATAGATGTGTGGGGTTTTATAAGGAAATACTCAAATAGTACAGTTAGGACCAGTAATGATACAATAAGTGATAGGGACACAATAGAAATGGCACCCAGCAGATCCAAAGCCCATACGAATGTAGATAGAGTATTAGCGCAGGTCGATAATGCCTTGACGTAAATAAGCTCTAAAGCCACATGTTCTGAAGGCCGCTATAGTAGCAGAAATTCGAAGTGCAGGGACGAGTTAATTTGGTTCGTGGATGAAACCACCCCTGGGACGTGGGTGTCGTAGAACTGGATGAAGCTGCGTCCTGAGAGGACGCCTCGATCTACGTAGAAGCTAGACTGGGATTAGATAGGTTTTGATCCTACTGTATTCAAGAAATATGTTTATCGAAGGAATGGTAAATGCTTTTAAATTCCCCAGATAGTAGTCTATGTGGCCCTGGTGACTACAAGAGGCCCGCCTCCTCTTCTATACACATTCCCACCGATACGGAATTCACTCTCCAATGCTTGGTGAATGCTATTACAGTTCTGGGACATCCATCTTAGTGCCCATGTCCTGCTCCTTTCTGATTCCCTTTTCCTTGCCCCCTATGTATGCTTTTCGCTCTGTCTATCCAGACTCTAGCGGCAAATTCGACGCCTCCTTCTCTAGCGCATTCTCTTCTGACAACCTCTACGATTGTTTCTTGGAGCGATTCGGGGTCAATCTTCTGACGCCGTGCAGCGCTATCTTCTTCACTCGACGGCTTTGCCACTGGATTCCACGTTTCCTTCGTACGCCTTCTTCCACCAATGACTCCCATATTCCTCGTACTTGGAATACGGATCAATGTCCTCTCCACTTCGTATCCAATCTCTTCGGCGATGCTCATCGCTTTCGCAGTGAGAGAACCGTACATGGATTTAGACCAACAAGGATCAGTGGGGGAATGCATTTTCGATGCGCGAAGGGCTTTCAAGTCGCCGCTCGCGGGTTGAGGGTTCTGTTCTACTTCTTCCTCATCTTCGATATCGTCGTCATCAGCAGCAGTTTCTGCCTTTCTGTTCGTAGCGTCCGACTTCACGAGCTTCGGAGGGGGATAACGGAAGCGAGCTCCCGAGAGCGAGTGGGAGCAGCACGGTATCGCCAGGAAAGGCAACGGAGACTCTGGATTCGCAAGGGCTGCCATGAGCGGTGTCCACACCGTAAGCTCGTCCGCATGGTTTGAGATGATGAAAGTATCTCTATCGAACGTTCCCGTGTGCGTTTCTGCGCCTAGATCTAGCAGCATATCCTCCCCTTCGGAGCCAGTCACAACGTCTGCAAACGGCTTAGGGATATAAATTGACTCCTTCAGACGCTCCTGTACCCATTGCGGGAATATACTCCATGACTTTCGACGGCGGGCATCAAAGCCCCATCCCTGGTAACCTTCCATGAGAAGAACGTAGACCAAGACTCCGTTACCACACGCGACATCTACGAAGCCAGGGAACTTTCGAGACGTCGTATCATCATCCTTGGGGGGTTTCCTCCCGTCTGCAGGAACCACCCCATACATATCCCGCCACAACTCAATCAGGAAAGCAGTTATCGCCAGATCCTCAAAGACATGTTTCGAAGGCTCCGTCTCCTCGACCCAGTCCCTGCAGAGATCCGACGCGTACTTGAGTTTCAGTCGCAAGTACGTGTTCTGAATCAGGTGCTGGGGGATGATGTTGTCTTTGACGGGATTATAATTGCCACCCTCGGGAGTTTTATTAGACGGGCGAGTTCCCCGAGCCAGTCGGACCTGCGTCGTGAGAAGAGCCAGCAATGTGCGTTCGAGACGGGTAGGGATCGGCTCTTCCGAGGGGAATGGGAGGAAGTGTAGAGAGAGGGTTCCTGAACCCTGCGGTTTCTCTTCTTGCGTCGTCGTCGTCGACGCTGCAGTAGGGTCGCGTCTGAAATCGTAGAGGAAAGCTAGGGAACGGAGGAGTGGGTGATACCATGGGAGATCCTCCTTTGTAGATGTGTGAGGCGTGTATATGACAAGCAGACGTTCCAAGGATGAACTAGGCCCTGACTCTTCTGCCTTTTCATCCCTATGCGCAGCAACGGTCGAAGGTCCCTCGTAGAAATGGCACGTCTGCTCCAAAGGCCGATCCAACTTAGGATTCCTCGGTATGAGCCTTCTGACAACAGTCCTCTTGAGCTCAAAGCCAGATACATCCTTAGCGGGCACCGGTTCCACGCGTTCAACTTCACCACGGTCCTGCTCCTCTGCAGTCCCCAAGTGCAGCCGTTCCTTTTCCAGTGGCGTCTTCAGGATACCCAGACTGTCAAACAGGATATCGGCACGAAAGAGGTGGCTCGAGTTCATGTTCGGATTTGCCAGCAGGAACGATGTCAAATCGTACATGACCTCGGGAGTAAACGGGAGATCATCATATACCAGATCTGGAGATGTGACCCATCCTTCTTCCGATTCGATTTTCAGGATAGAAGGTTCAAGGGTCTCGGAGAGAGGTTTCCCAGAGAGCTTCGAGGGGTCTCTGGTATCCTTTTTGTTTGAACGTCCCATCTCTGGTAAGGATCATGTACAGGGAAAAAAGAAGCCAATTTGTTCACGAGATACTTCAGACAGACGAAGTACTGATCTTTTACAAGTTCGCAATAATCCGATGGCGACGATTTTTAGCGGGGATATGTAATGACGACAAGAATAAACCTGGCAGAGATGAAATCAAATAGAGAAACGTATCTCTATATCGGGATAAAAAAAATTCATGCAGAACCAGTGAAACAGTGATTCCACATCTACTTAATATACTCTATTTTAGAATCGTTAAATCTAAATTACTGTGTTGGGCGTCCCGCAGATTTGTGATTCGTGGTCATGTGACTATCTTCGTGACAGGTTTCGCACGTTTCAAGGATATCTTCGCTCCTCATATTTTTCACTTTCTGTTGTTTATTTTCTTTCTTGGAATTTTAATGAGCAGAATTAAACTGTAAAAAAGAAACTGGTATGTATATGCCCTATAAACATACAGAATCGCATCAGTATAAATGTGCAGTACAGTACCTCCAAACATAGCAGTAAAGTAGCTCATAGTTCATCCCGTTGGTATATAAACGGTTGGAGGCAATTTGCATATGAACTGTACATACATAACAGGTATATACGCGCTGCAAGTTCAAGTCATATTTCATGAATCTCGGCTCTTTCCGATGTAACCCCGATAACACCTTGCTAGCCCAGGCCTCCAGGTGAGGCAAATTCTCGAATATATGCGCTCGTAAGATTAGCATCATGAATCGGTAGAAATGTAAATACGAAAAGAATGTTCCCATATCTGCAGAGATGATTATCTCCCTCCTTGAGAAGATCAAAGACACCTAACTCCCAATCAAATTGATCAGTTTTCCCTTCCACTCGTTGAGAGTCCCGCTCATCGACTCCGTTTCAGCCCTCGCCTCCCTCAGCTCCTTTTCCAGAACCTCATTCCTCGCCCGCAGAGCCTCCGCTTCCCGAACGGCAGCTTCTCCCCTCGCAGCCTCAGCTCTGAGCTTATCAATCTCTGCCTGCGGGACCCGCCCTGCTTCGGCCGCGCGTCGCGACAGGATCAATTGGTTGTCGCGGATGCTGACGTCCTGACGAAGCTTCGTGATCTGTGCCTCAAGTTCAGCGATCTGTTGCCGGAGAGAATTTGCGCTCTCCAGCTCGCGGTACAGAACCCAGAGCGCAGAGTCAATTTCACTGGATAGAGTCGCGAAGCGCGACTTTCGAGCGTGGGAATCGACAAGAGGGAGGCTTGGGGATTGCGAGGATGGAGGAGGAGGAGGAGCGCGGGTTTCACGGCAAGGAATTGGAGTCGCTCGTGCTGTTGGGAGTGGGAGATGAGCTGTATGTTGAGAAGTAGAAATGGGAGCCGAAACGATTGCCCCTGCCGGTTTCGAGGGTGGTCCCCTCGACAAAGACCGTGACATCTCAGCTAGTATCGAAAGTGCTTCTTGATCATTGTGGGTGAAATCAGACTGGGTTGTTCTATGCTGGTATGTGGAAGCGGGTATGTTCTCCGCCGGAGGAGGCTTCGATGCATCTTGTGCAGGCTGTTGCGGGGAGAGAGTAGGTGACGCGGGAGGAGTCATTGTAGGAGGATCTACATGCCAGTTACGCTTGACGCACACATGACAATACCAGTGGTTCTTGACCCATTGGCCAAAAGTGTCTGGTCCAGATGCCATGCACCCCTCATGTTGTGATCTCCGGCATGTCTCGCAGGGTACGAGGTTCTCAGGTTCATGGCAGATGAAGCAACAGTCATCGTGTAAGGATCCGTTCCCTAATTGATACCTCGACGTTAGGAGATATAAGCAAAGCTTTCCTCCCATGATGGTTCTGCTTACTGCGCCATTCTCGGTACCTTCTCAGCAACGTGACAACGGCGCCTTGATAAGAGGGAGAAGACGTCGAAGCAGGTGCTATCGACGTTTCAGATGGGCTATCCGCAGGCTGCAATTGTGATGTACGCTTATCCTCCTGGACCATCGCGATCGAGGCATCGTGCGATCGTGCTCGTCCGTCTGTGGTAGCCGCAGGCCCTGTTACCCTCTGGCGCTTGGCGCGTGGTTCGATCGTAGCCGTGGGGTCCGCATCAACCATGTTCGTCGACGGAGGCCAGATGAATTTCGTCCTTGTTCGGGGCATGTGAGAAATGGCAAAAAGGGAGCTTCTCGAGCATTGAAATGATAGGAAAAACAACCCCCAGCGACGTCGTGGAGCACGACTCCGCACGCGGAAATATTATTTGGTGATACAAGCACGGCCTGGTTGATAATCAGCGCGGTTTGCCTCGTTTGTCACACGCGCCGAGGACGACGACTAAGCAACATCTCCACTCCTGAGCACGTTTGAGAATTTGCCATCTCCCGAGACAGTGCAAGAGAATGACCGACACATTGTGCGAATATGTATCTGTTTCAGCACCGTCAGATATACAGTCCCCTGGGAAGTGATCTTTGACGAATTGGGCACGGGTGAATCTTAGAATTAATCATTCTGGGTCGCTAGCACCTGAATGGATCAGCTACCTAACTGAATCATAAAATAAATATCTACTCCGTAGCTTGTTTAACTTCGAACTAATGAGAACAGCATTATGAGGTATGTTCCACATCAGACTTGGGATTCACATCTAAATGGCCAAGGTCCTGGCTGGACCATTCCATTGTGCTTTTTCTGTCACCGGTCACTCCTCTGGCTCACCCATGTATGGAAACTTGATCATCTCCCTCTGCAAGCTCCAATACAATGACGGACATCGACAGAGCACCGTCACCTGGAGCGAGACATGTTGTTTAAGATAGTTTCCATCATACTTTGAACCTGATATAGCTATTTTACTTTACATGCCGATATCCTCTATGTTGAAAAACAGAAAATTGCTAACTCCATCCGAGACCAAAGGCCGTCACCTCCATTGCATCCTGTGTAATGGGCTCTATATCGTTCGGGTCTTCCTCGTCAGCCCGCGCGAGCCCTGTAAGGTACCTTGTGGATATGTCAGTGTCGATCTAGGATAAGACACCAGGCCGTGGAAATGGACATACATCGTTCTGTGGTCCTTGTCATAAAATATCTGTGCTGTATCCGCCCGGGCGTAAAGGAATCCCGTAAGGCGCATGTGCCTGTCATGGAGGGAATATGGGGGAAATATTACTTAGATAATTTTGTTTACGTTGAAGGAGGTGAGAGATGAAAGCTCACTCAAGTATCTTTGTAAGCTGCTTTCTGATGACTGCAAGGTCGTCTTGAAAATATTTTGGTGGCCGGTAGTCCTGGGACCATTGACATCACAAGAGTGTGCAGATAACCGCCGGGGAACACGTCGGTACCGTCTTGATGAAGCCGTTCGGAATGGATGAACTTTGGCGTGTGTCCGGACGATTCACATTCCTTGAGAGCCTTGCACTCGTTTTAGAAGTCTCTTGTGGCCTTTTGGACAAATATTGGTCGGTCCTTCTCTGGATAATTAGACGTACTCTCTCTTCGAAGATGCAGTTAGCAAAATTGGAATGCTGAGAATCAGAAATGCACATACTGGTAGCGAAGCTTCAAGATGACCGCTTCTTCAGTATCCAGTCTCCGGCTTTCAAAGTCTACTGTCCGTTCATAAAGGGAATCATTGTGCTTTTTAGACAGGAGTCTTAGGAGTTGACAGTTGACAGGACCCACATCCGTCCGGAGACCCTCTTTCCTCTCCAATGTAATGCCGTGCGGGAAGTCGGAAGACATGTTGTGCGCTATTTTGATGAAAGTAAACTTGCTGCTCTGGTTACCGGGTGCGAGGTTCCTCTGATCAGGTTAAGCTGTCTTCACGTTATCCAGTGTACCAGAACCTCAAGAGCCCAAGAGAGGAGTGGAAAATAGAGAGTGGTAGACAATTAAAACCACAATGAATACAAATCAGTATGTAGAAGTTATGTATTTTGTTCACCAGGTGCTGAAAGCTGCGGAGGTTGTTCGAAAACTTACATCAACGTGAAGCGCTGACTTGTGAGTTATGAAGTTGTGCCGGTGTCAGCTTGGGAAGGTTGCTGTTGTAGGATCACCTGATTTTGCGACGCGACAAAATCCGATATCCCTGCTGCCTAGTATCTTGGATTTCATAATTACACGGGGTCGAGTGAAAGAAGAAAGGAAATCACAGGTGAGGTGCGGTAAGAAAGTAAGAACAACGCCAGATCAAGGTGAGTATCAGTGGAAGAAGAGCATATGACCAAAGAGAAGAAGATAAATAGATGGGTAGAGGAGGCGTCAATATTACCTGCTCTATCGCCCTCTTCCAGTGAAGCTGTGTCTTCCCCTTTGCAGATTCCCTGGAACAATCTTCATCTATGACTGTAGGTGATATGAAGAGCTTTTCACAGCTTAGTGATATGAAGAGGCCAAGCCGTTGTTTGAATAGAGACTGCAGATATTTGCAATATGGTTCCAGCAGTAATCCTGCTGACAGACTGCATCTACAAGACGGAATGAGAGTGGGACTAATCCATTTCATCTTAGATATAAAGCAGGAAAAGGGGCACCTCCAGGGGGAAATAAAATCATGAACAGGCAGAAGCATTCAGCCAGTCTGGTTAGATGTTGAAACACAAACTTGAGAGCCACATATTTGTTATGAAAATGCTGTTGTGAATGGAAGTCTCTGAAATATCCCACTTAAGCCCGCTCAGTACGACCTCTTCAACTCTCTCAGCTTTTCTTGACTAATCAAGTCGTCATACGCGTACAACACCGGTTTTCCAGTTCGATTTTCCACATATTCTGGCCATCCTCTTTGAAAATACCCATGCATGATCATCTGCACTCCCCGGAACCTCGCCAGCTCTTCGACGAAACGCACGTCCTTCCCAGCTCCAGGAAAGAACCACGACTCATGATCAAAATATACCTTCATAAACCGCAGGCCCGTCGCCTTGTTTGCTAGTTTCTCAAGCAAGCCGAGCCAAAGTCGTTTTGTTTGGGACATATCCTCCAGTATATCACGGCTGCCATAGTCGGCAGGAACGACAAGTCGAAGATACTCCAGACGCTTGACGTTATGGGGCTGATTCTCTGCAGCCATTCGAGGATCATTTTAGGATATAAGATTATGAATTCGTTTCCTGCGTAGAGGACTGGAGCAGCCTCGTGGTAGATCTGCTTGCATGTTCGCAATATAGGTGCAGCAAGTGTTGTGGTAGAATTTGCTTTCGTTCTGGGAAGCCATGGGTGTATAGCTCGTTTGTCGATGAGTGCATGTTTGTATATTTGGAGGCGAATGTTAAATGGAAGAGACAGGAAAGGCCGCTCCTCGCGGGGCTCCATGATGACTAGTATTCTAACCCAATATCTTGCGTTGGGGGAGGTAGTGAAAGTAATCAGCTTTGAGTCTCGTAAGATCATGTCTGGATGTCTTGGGCCGATGAGGAGCAGCAAACGCAGCAGCAGATAGGCACGTGCCGGATGCATGAGCGTCTAGACCAACCAGCAGACACCACACTCAACTGTCGTCGGACTCGCCTATATTGTGAGAATCAGTCTCTATTAACTGGAATATGATACATATTATTCAGAAGATTATGCTTGACGCGTCCGAGCATCATCTTCAATGGGTGTGCCTAGCAAAGTAACACAAAGCCAGAGGAAATAAGAGAAGTATATACAGAACTCGTCTCTTTCCTCTCGACTTTCTTCATTTCTCCAAGATATGGTCAACAGCATCTCTCTGCCCGAACTAGTTCCTTCGCTCAAGCCCAAAGGTTCCAAAGCCTTTTCCAAGGTCACCATCACACCGCTAACCCTATCACGACTTGCAGTACCTTCTGCACACACACAAGGTACGTAGACAAGGTACTCTACCTGAAGTGAATCGGCCCGATACTACGCGGGAAGTAGCGCCTATCTCTCCTAAAAAAGTATACTGTACCGTACACAGTAGCTTTCTCGCTTGCAAAGGACATAGTCATCTGCATGATCGACCTGTCAGTGATATGTACCGCCACCCGTGTTGGCCAGGAGTCGGGGATATTCTCCGGGACTACGGTATGTATGAAGGATACAACATTAGCTATAGCAATCATTACCAGCTTCAGGTAGCTAAGAAGAAGGTATGTATGGTAAGCGGGTAGATCTCTGCAGTGATCTGAATCATGTTAGGGTGTCAAAAACTTAAGTGGTCCGTGGTCAAAGATCCTGGTAAATTTCGCGCTTGGCATCCAACCGTCCACTTTACCACTATGAGTTAACAGTGAACGGTATACCAGGAGAACACCTTGCTCTGTACAGTAGTGCCCCCTACCCAGGATTTGATTTCTGGGAGGGCTTTAGCTGAAGTCCAGGGTCATTGTCCAATGGGAACGAAGATCAATATCAAGGAGTACAGGGCACTGATTCAGCTCCAACAAGGATTATCGGGGTTATTTCCTTATCTATCTGAAAGTTTTGTATGGCAGGAATTTGGGAATCATTCCCAACGTTTGTCTAGTCACCGGAGACAATACTGTAATAGCCAAGACAAGACGGACTGCAATTCCTAAGGGGACCACAGAGGGCCTGACTACAGTATAGAAGCAAGCCCCAGTAGGATTCACTGGTGCGCCCCACAGACACGGAATCTCGTAGAGGGCAGCTTGTTTGCTGCTGCTTTGGAGGCATACGGCCTGCATACTCACCGTCTGGGTCCTTTCGCTAGGCAGAAAGATCGGTGAGCAACCATTAAAACTTCTCAAAAGCAGTCTTTGGGTATGGAATAGACAAAAATAAGATTCTTATACGTTTATATAATTATATTGGATTCGTAGAAGTGATATGTACACACGCGCGCACATATATATATCGAGAAGCTAGTCCCAAAAATATACTAAATATTCCCAGATACCCAAAGCATCAGGAAGGGATAGAACAACATCAAAACAACAGTATTAGTCGAGACATTCCGTTGAATTAAAAAGGCAACGCTGCCTATTTGTTCTTGCAGGATTCTGACCTTATACCCTAACATTCTGTCTATACGACGTGGACCTACGGCAGGACACGATTCTCTTTACCAGCCGTCATCTTTATTTCCTTGACTAAACAGAAGTCAGGACTTGGCAGATTCTCTTAACAACTACTGCATTAGGAAAGATACATTGGACCTTTCCTCTGAATTAATTTGAACTTCTATGAAACTGGCGTGCGCACATATATGTAGTATGAGAATAGTACAGCAGAGTAACGAGCGACTGTATATACAGTAACTGAAATAATATAAAATAATATAAATAAAATTCAAAGTAGTACCTCCCAAATTAGTCACCACTCAGATCAGGCTGCGCACAAGGCCGGTGAGTTTGAACCTCCGTAGCATCAATCACATCAGGTACACACCCGCGAGAGGCTTATCTTACCTCACAGGGTCTGAATGAGTCCATGTAACATCCACATCTTGGCTGACCGTTATTCCGTGCATTCCGTCTCCCAGTTCCTCATCACTTTCCTTCGTTCCCATCGAGGTACCCGGCCCAGTAATCTCATTTGTCAACTGGACCTCGTCTCCGTGAGGGCCGAGAGTGCTGTAGTCGGCGTTTTTGCTGCGGCCCCATTCTAGCCTGGTGCCGCTCTCTCTCCCAATCTTGCTTCTGCCACCAAGGCGTATCCCGGAGTCCATCTGGACGGAGGAACCGCCGTTGTGGTACTTGCCTGAATTGGACGATTTCCCGGTGCGGACGTTTGACCACCAGCGACGGAAAAAGGGAGCGAAGGTAGGTAGGCAGGCACAGACGATTCCGATGAAAGGCTCGACGCAGGACCATATGAAGACGGGGGCCATTGTCCAGGTCGGATCGTTACCTGTGGTAATGCGATGGAGCATGATGATGCGGACGACACTCGCAATGCAAACGCTGGACATGATCAGACAATATTTTCTTTTTCTCGGAATGCGGCTCGAGGAACCCGGAGGTTAGGTAGGTACTTACAAACTTCCCAGCAATAAGATACCAATCACAGCAAGCTTCTGGCTTGCCGGCATTTGCAAGCCCAATATGATTGGTATCGGCACACACAGGATGATGACATCGATCAGCATAGCCGCAATACCATTGCCGTAGAAAAAGTTAGGAATGTCGATACAAAAGCCATTGACCTCAGGGTCGGTGTATTTCTGCCAGAAGTACGTCAACGGCCTGCAACCGGCGAGGATTGTGACGACGACAGTGATCCAGTATCCCAGGACGAAAAACATAGCGAAGAAAAGCGAGTAATGAAGATTGAAAACGCGCCGATAGAACATCAGGATAGAGCTTTTTGTGCAGGTCACTGCGGTGGCATAGATTATAACGTATGCAAAAAGAACCTAATACTAGCTTTAGCACTTGTGTGAATCGATGTCTTCTTTTTCATGGACGGAAGCCAATACCTTCCACAGTTTGATAAACTCCTCTTTGTGGAGTACCACCATATGCCTTCCATTTCCATACGGGATGCCTTCGGGCATGTTCATTAGAATTGTGACCGACACAAGACCAGAATGCGATGACTTACTAATGAAACAACAGATTCCGGTAGCACATGAGAACAGCTAGTAAACAGATGAGTGCAGGTAGAAATGATTAAAGCAGATGGAGACTCACCAGCGCAGCGAATATAAGGTAGTCATCGATCGCAAAATTGACATCCTTTGTCTTCATCCGCGCTAACACCCGCAAAGCAACAGACACTATTCCTATGATCATAAGCGTGATTACCGCTCCGAGCATGTTCGCATTCTGGTTCTGCGAAAGGTCTACACCGGGTGGTGCAGGCCCAAAGTCTCCAGAAGCCGACATGCTCGGCCAAGGCTTGATAGTTGGAGGTACTAACGAAAGAAGAAAAGAAAAACAAGGAAAAACTTTCAGACCATCAGTCTCTTAAGTGTCAAAAAGAGCGAATGATGTATACTTCCCCTTATCCTTCACACCATCCACTGGATGAAAGAATCGGATAAGTAGAGTCAAGGAGAAAATGCCAGCAGTAACATTGTAAAACATCTGGAGTCTCCATAGATCAAGTACTCCGTACGAAACGATACGAATTTTGAGATTCGGGCAGGTACCGAAAACAACCAAATTGGTTAGCTATGCCATTGTAAACGTGGTCCATGAAGTCCTCATTCCGCTACAAAAACGAAGCCGGTTCCTAGGATGAATACCGGGTCCATGGCGGCGTCGCCATCTCTACAGGGGACCAATGAACTGAACAGGGGTCATATCCAAAGTCATGGTGTTGGAAAACCGAGATTCTCCAGGAGACGCTTCAAGTGCCGTGAAGAATCTACGAAACAATGGCGTCCGGGAATAGTAGTAGCACGGCAATAAGGTATTGGAACGGCTGAGCATTTGAGGTTAGAATATCCGTCAACCGCCTGTCAATAGCTTGGCAGCAGCGACGATCTCGCGCAGAGGTCCGAATAGAGGCTTCATTGACCTAATCACAAGGAAACTCGATTGTCTCGGCTGTTGGCTAGGTTAACACTGCAGCACGGGAGGAGATCTAGACTGGAATTGCATTTGGCGTTGCCGCGCCGTAGAAAAGATGGAACCTCATAGCACAGGGGTTCCATAGGACTTGACACTCAATACTGCTAGGTAAGGAGTACCGTTTAATCCGTACAATGGATAGAAAGAAGAATATAGAGTGGCTCGAGAAAATCTGTGAAAACGCGTCCTAGTCAGCAAGATACCTCACCCATTAGGAAGTGCTGCATACGGAGCACTTTGTCTGTAGCTGCTATACTTGAGGAGCGTCTGGGAAGTACATACCTGATAGCATCTAGCTGTCCATAAAAGTTGCGGCACAGTCATGACACATCCTCTGTATCGGCATGGTTCAGTGTCTCAAGACTCGGCCCGATGACTTTTGCTCCTGGTCTGCAAGTCAAACTGCTGAGGCTTGAAGACTAACACCAAAACGAGCTGTTGGTTGCGACGCAGTCAATGCTTGCCGTTATGGCAGCTACGGCTCCACATAGTGCAAGTGCTGTGTTGATGCTCTCCCGCGTCCAAGCTTCGGATGAGTTCCGCGCCAGTCTCCGCTAGGTGCACTGGGAACAAGCTGATCTCTATCCCCAAGCATTCACATCTCCTCTCTTGTATCCCCGCATAACCATGTCGGAAGCGCTAATGGCTTCCCCGCCGCGGCTACGGACAACCCCATGTTGACCGTAGGCTTCTTTAGTTCCAATTGGAACATACAATTCCCGCTGTTGCTGGAATGTCTCATGAGGATAACGCCAAGTCTGCAGTTGCTGTTACCGCGTATGTTGTTGCTCCCTCGAGCCCTCGGCTACCTTAACATTCTGTTAGTCTGAATATGCCAGTAGTGTTGATTGCAAATAGATGCAATGGCCTCTTTTTGGCAGTTAAGCAAATATTTTCGGACCACGATTCCTCGTTTCAGAAGTTCAAGTCGCGTTGAAGTCACCTATCGGATAAGACCCCTCGTCAGCGAGCTGGTGCAAATATTGCTATCTTCCCCGACCGCAGTACTCCGTACAGAGCTAGAAATTCTGACGGCTTAGCCATGGCGACTCACTTACTTAGCATGGTCTGTACAGTAACGTATTTCACAAGCGAGCGTGACACACAAGCGAGCGTGGCACCTAACGCGTTTTGGACGCGACCAAAAATCCCATCTAATTCAACTACCAACCATGCCTCCAAAAGCGCGTCAAAATTCAAATAACTCTATTGAGAAAGAGGGGAGGGTCCTACTTGCAATATCAGCTATTCAAAAGCAAGAAATTTGCAGTATTCGTGAAGCTGCACATGTTTTCGATATCTGCCATGAAACTCTACGTCGACGACTTAATGGAAGAACTTCACACTCAGAAATACGCGCCAATAGTCATAAACTGACTCAAAATGAAGAGGAATCGCTTATACAATGGATTCTTTCGCTAGATCGACGTGGAGCAGCCCCCCGACCGTCCCATATACGAGAAATGGCCAATATTCTTCTTGCTGAGCGCGGTACGACACCTATTCAATCAGTCGGAGAGAATTGGGTTACCAACTTCATTAAACGACGTGATGAAGTGAAAACACGCTATACTCGACGCTACGATTATCGACGAGCAAAATGTGAAGACCCTAAAGTTATTAGGGAGTGGTTTGACTGCGTACAAATCACTATAATGCAATATGGGATTGCACAGGAAGACATCTACAATTTTGATGAAACTGGCTTTGCTATGGGCCTAGTAGCTACTGCACGAGTAGTTACTAGAGCTGATTACTATGGAAAGGCCTCTCTTGTACAGCCAGGCAATCGTGAATGGGTTACTTCAATTGAATGTATTAACTCTACTGGTTGGGCTCTTCCTCCATGTATTATCTTCAAGGGGAAGGTCCATATA